>NC_066254.1:6380105-6715814 GCF_024542735.1 Bombus huntii
AGTTTTCGTTCAGTTAATAGGAATTCGTGTTCATATAGGGGGATTCCACTAAACATTTGCTCTTAAATACGTAATAATGCTGCAAACTGGTATCGACTGCAATTAGAGTTGCCATCCGTCGTGGTGTTTTCTAATTTTCTACAGCGACCCAGGTTTGCCGATGCTTGCTGCCCAAACCGCCAGTCTTCACCGATCATCCGTGTACCGTGCCATGTGTGCGATGATCTGGCAGGAGTCAGACGCACCTATACTAATGTACATACCGTAAAACAATGCGTTTGTTTTTCTAGGGGTGATCTTCAAATTTCGTGTTTGCATCAGACGCGTTAAAAGCAGTTTAAGTAAAAACACAGTGCTATCTATAATTTATAGAAGTATAATAAGGTTACAATATATAACATATAGTTTCTATCTTACATTTCGTGGTTAACCTAAAAAATAATCACAAGTGTCCTTCGGAAAAGTCTGTTTTAATGCTCTCTATCCTAGATTATTGGCTTTTTAAACGGCAATTCTAACTGTGAAGCACGAGAGTGTGTCACATAACGCGTGCCCTCACTTTTTTTACATTTTATTTAGTTTACATCTTATAGTTGGACGTTGATATAAATGGATTGACGTTACGCGGTAGTTCAGACAACGGGAACTCGGCTAAAGTTCAGATAACCAGTAAATTTCCTTCATGTAAATAGAGTTCATACACAAATTCCACTGGATCTGACAATGTTATTTGTTGCTAATAGAAACAAACTAACGCGTAGAACGGTACCCTGCGGCGTCTGAAATTTCAATAGAAAGCGGAAAGATACCACTGATGTTAACTTGAATGAACCCTATATTTTAGGAAATTGCATATAAATTTGAACATTTTTCTTTAGTATTAATTTACATATATTTCAAACGTAATAAGGTGATCTACTGTCGAACTATCCTATCCGAAACCACTTTGATCAAGTGGTAATATTTTATGTATTTCTGAGCGAGCCTTGAATATTTTGTTATTAGTTTTCTCCATTAGTTTACATGCATTACAAGTTAAAACTTTTGGACGTAGCTTTTCGCAAAAGCCTGGGAATTGGAATAATTATTATTCTAACCACTGTTGGAAATAAACTTTGCCTAACCAAATCACGTTTAAAGGTTTGCACGAAAATTCTAAGTTTTTTAAACTCCTTTTAAATTTCTTGAAGAGAGAAATTCTATTTTTAGGAATTCTATCGGGATCTGGACTTGAATCCTTACGTTGCTTGCAATTAAAGTTACTTCTAGTTCTTTAATGATTTACGTGATTTCCCTATTTATGTTTCTATATTCTGATTCATCGTCATTTTTTGAGAGCCAAATGTTTACCAGGGCTGCAAATTGTTGGTTTTTATATCTTAAAAATTCTTCGGTGTGGGTTGCATCAAATGGATTCCCTGTAAACGCCGCGTTTCCCGATTTTAATGCTTCTTCGCATCTACATTCCACTATGGAACTTTCTTTTGGCTTTTATTTTAATTATGGATATAGAATTATTGGGAGATTGTTGGATCAGTTGAACAAAGTTGTTTAGAACTTGGTCGAATTTTTTAGCTAGTTTTCTCTATATTTGTTATATTGTTTTCTATTTTTTCTTAATATTTAATGCAATCCGCTTTTTCAAAGTTCCAACGATCAGAATCTGTTGATCGCAGTGTCGTTTGGACACTAGAGAGAATTATCACATAATATAAACTGTGATAAGATAGAGGCCACTGTCATAGAGCTCATCTGCTACTTCCCATTCAAAGTTTCCTACTACTGACACAGGTGCAATTGTAAGGTCAATTACACTCTCTTCTGCTGACGCTTGATTAAAACGCGCGTTTCCTAGGTACATTTCCGGATTATTTAGAATTTCTTCGATGATTTAGCACTAGAGATTTATGATGGAAACATTATCTAGCAAACTCCTGAACTTTACTACGTTTCTCCAATATCTTTTCTGTCACTGGGATTAGACAACATATTCTTTATTCATTTTTTATTTTAATAGATTAATAGAATATTCGCTGACTATCGAATGAGATTATTGAATTTGTTCTTTAAAGAACCTATGTCTTGGATTAACTTTAACTTTATCACTTCGTTCTTCACTTTTGTTATTCTTCATTGTTTTCTAGTGAGGATTATGAATCAGTGCTTCTGTCCAACTCAGATATTTCATCTGCTACTATATCTGACAAGAAGATTGATTCTTTAATGGACAAGATTAGTCTCTTATTTCTAGTCAACAGCACTTTTTGGTCTCAGATGATAATAGGAAGATGATAAGAAATATGTGATATTTTGTTTGAAATATATAAAATAGGAAAACTGATCTTTATTCTTTCTGTTAGTTCCAACTTCTTGGATCGTATTAGCAGGTTTTCGTCGAAAGAGTATTGTTCTTTTTGCTTACATATGAAACAAATACATGGTAGCTAGTGTTTTCATACTCAATTTGTAATTCAATTTATCGTCTAGATGAATTGACTTGTCTCCGGAAGCTTAAGAAGCGTGAACATCATAGTTCATTAAAAGACATCAGTTTAATCCTGAGTTCCTCTCAATAGTTTTCTCCAAAATTTTTTCGACGGTGTCATAGGGAATAATAAGGCACACGTTTCACAGTATTACTCTTTTTGCTCTATATATAAGTGATATTACTTGGATCTTATCAGTTCGTAGGGTTATTATTTTCAATTTGTCAAACAAATTGTTAACGATTTCTCTGTACATATTTCACACATTTCTTCAACATATTCTTTGGCCGTTAATCCTTCTTCTTGCTTCTTTAGCGTAACCCGTTTTTTGTTCTTGCATTCTATCTAAATTCCTCGAAAGTTGAATATCAGTAGATGGGGAAATATTGTTATACCTGCTGTACTCAGCGTGATAAGGAGGCAAAGGAAACACTTTTAATAAATTGGCAAAAATTAAACGAGCAATTAGATTGTATCTTTATCTTCAAATTAATTTGTGCACCGCAAAAACGTTACTAACAACAGTTAGTTTGGTGCAACCAACCTCGTGCTGAACACGTAGAATTGTTAAAGTATGTTATACAAAACGGTTTGAGATAAGCGGCCTCGATATTTTTTAATATTTAAATATTTATTGGTGTAAGATTTGGAACAGTGAAATAATACTGTAACACGCATACGCACACATATACATGGTGTATACATGTACATATAGGTATACTTTGGGTTGCTTTATTAATTAGCTAGCGCTGATTGCTAGCGATGTGATTTCGAAAATTCACATCCCAAAAATGGTTGATGCATAGAATGCGAGTAATTGTGAAAACATTTCGATATTAGCGACACTAGTACGTAATGAAAAATGTAGGTTCTTATTTAAAAATTTGAAGTTAAATTTCGGTGAATTTTTTAAAGTCACCGCAAAGTCGATCGCCACAACTTCAGAAATATTCAAAATTAAAATGCAACACGTAAAATAGAAAAATAAGCATATATGTATACATATAGTGTATTTACATATGTATATTTATATGCATTATGTAGCATTGGTTATATGCATAAAAGTGCATAAAAATGATTGTACGTATAAAATTCCTGAAATATGTAAAATGATGCAATCGACTTTATATCTTACGTGGCTTGTTAATTACACTAAAAAGAACGAAACGATTTAATAATATCTACAATCAGTCACAAAAGTCCACATACACCTACAAAATTTTGCATATCTGACTTAGCAAAGAAACTGTCTATGTGTGACATCTCAGAGACATTGAGGAAACCTTTCTTAGCTATGTACCTTAACCTAAGTTAATCTTCGTTCCTGGATACCATCCCTTTAAAACTCTTTTGGAATTTTCTGATAGCGCTCGATGAACAAAGGCAAAATACAATGATTTCGACCTTGGGATCTATTTGCTCGAAAATTATTATCAACATATGGATAAGTTTGGCAAACATAATCTTGGAAGAAGATTAAGGGCAGCCGTGAAAGAATACATATATACATATATCCTAACCAATACTATAGCGATAAGGTTTGTAGTGTTAACAAATATCAACGCTTTACAGATCTCTACTGGGTAAGGCAGATTAAATCACACTGTAGACTGTGACGGTGTTTTATTTTTGTCAAGGTTATTGCGGTCTAACCGCCTGTTTTTATTATCTCGTTACAGATGTACACGTCACAACAAAGTAATTAAAAGAGTCAAAATCTATAAAGGCCATCACTCGTCGACAAATTGGCTGGAACCAAAAACGCATTTTGTCATAAAATTATTTATGTCTACATATTAATATGTACGATTATTATTGATATATTTCTAAAAAAATTAAAATAATTGAAATATTTAATTCACAAAAAATTTGGGGAAAAATGACGAAATCTTCCATTTTTTCAAAACTTTTTCACCAAAGGGATACCAACATGCTTACATAGGAGTGTCTGAAAGCTATTAATATTAATAATACAATATTAATAATATTAAGTTTACAGTTTCTATGATTTCATATAAATATAACAGGAATATGTAATTTTTGTAACACAGTATTTTATATTTTTATTTAGAGTGAATGGATTGTGTTACATTTTAACATAATTCGTAAAGTTAATGCCTTTACTATAATAATAATAACAATAATAATAATAACTTTCATATTTAAGAGTTGTAAACAGACTTTTGTGACTGACTGTATGTTTGTGATACTCTCTTTTGTGTTGCAACAAAACATCGGAAAAGCGATAGCACTTTTTCTTATAATCAAAAACATTTGTTTAACTTAAACTTGTTATACTTAATGATATGTTAAACTTAAATGGATTTTCTTGAATATTCCGTATATAAATTAACTCTTACCGTGTAAACGTTTTTGCGATCACCATGAACAGAGGTCATCTATGTCTGACACGTCTTTCGGTGGATAAAAGGTCTCCGAAAAAATTAAAAAAAATTCATATAGCATCTACAAACTTTGTATAGTAAATTGAGATGCTTAAAGTTGCCTACCCTTCAACTTACAGAGGTTATCAGAGGTCCGTTACCTGCTTGTTTGGTTTAAATATTCAGATATGACATTTGAACAGTTAATGCTTTGCCTAATTTACATCATAAACACTAAGTAGTATTCAAGCCACAATTACAAGTAAACTAGATATTCCTCATTCCCGTTTATAAAAAGAGATCTCACTAAATCTGTTGACCTGTTATTCAATTCTTTCTTTTCTACAACAATACGATATATAAAAATATCAGGTGTCCCATCTGAGAACGATATTGCTCTATACAACATTTAATTTTGTCTCGTGATGTTTTTTCCATCTTGAACCGTTTAAATGAGGCGACATATTCATGGAACATTCCAATATTATATCACAGAGTATTGATAAATTTAAAAAATGATTTTCCCTGTGGGTTTTTAAGGACAAGGTAAATTGCTTGGTGCATTTCCTATATAGATACGTATATATGCAAGGAAGTGTGCGTCAAATATCCTCTTATCATAATGGTACCATATAAGTGTGGTGAATTTATCGACGTTAAGTATAATATACATACATGTACACGGCAACGACACATATGAATCATATAGGACCATGTTTTGTGTATGTACATATAGTTATAAAAGCACATATAACAATATGTAACATGTAATGTACATAACATGAAAGCAAATATGACATTGTTGACGAAATTTGAAAAGATGATTAGAGTATGAATATAATAGATTATACAATAATAATATTAAATGAGACCTCGTTTTATATAAAATATTAATAAATGGTCTTATAGAGAATGTAACATATTAAGATTAAAAAAGGATGTTTAGACACTTGTTAGATATTTATCACATGTAGTATTACAAGTAAGTTAATGTGTACTTGTTCATTGCATCTCTCACAACGAAAATTCAAACATCAATAATTTCTCTTAAGTGCTTAAAGCTTCCACAGACCTGATACGAATCTTCTGACTTTCTTTATTAAATTAGTTATCTAATTAAATAATTCTGTAAATTTTAGGACTTTTGATAATTTTTGGTCAATTAAACGCCTTCGCTGAATTATACCCATCGCTATAAACTGTTTCAAATATTGTAAATTCGGAAGAGCTGAATGTAAAAGTAATCTGTACATGTTTTTTTCTTTAAATTCACTTTAAGATGTCCCAATTAAATTAAAGTATACTCAATAATCTTGACGATCAATTGTAATTACTGACCAAAAATTGCCTAATTATTTTGTAAGTCATACAAATCTCTAACAAATTAGCGAAAAAAGATTATTTGCCTTATGTACAAAATATATGTATTTTACATCTTTATGTTGTGTATTACTGCGTAAAAAGAAACAAACTACTACATTTATTTAAATACTTTAATTCAAATTTTAATTTATATCAGACATATCGAAATAACACGTTTTATTAACGTATAATAGTACAATAATTAATTGCATAAATATTTTGCAGATACTGCGGCATAAACTACTATATGTTTTGTTAAAAATTGTAAGATATGTTCCAATAGCTTTAAATATTCTATAAATACAACTACATGTAAAAATTATATCTAATCTATAAACATGTATTATTAAAAATATTATTGTACGCTGTGACTATCTCCGTATAACAGATGACAGATACGTACATACATACGCAAAGCGAACAAATTAGACAATTTCACGAAATCGCTAAACTACATAAATTTGAAAGCAATTGTACACAATTTGCAAAAAACATTTTTGCTCCCTCTCTCTCACTTTTTGTGCATCTTTTATAGATTTCAGTTACTAATCTGTTCGTTTCCATTGTATATAAAATGTAACCGACGGTCTGAGGTTATAAAGTTATGCACAGCAATAATAATAATATATGCGCTGCTAAATAGAAAGAAGTCTCGCGGCAGGAACGCAGGTCGGATTATTCGGGTTATTTCTGATAGGTTCGACACAATCTTAGAAATAAGCATGCGTGTTGGCTGAGTCGCATATGCAAACAAAACATTATAACAACGCGCGAAGGTGAGCGATAGAGAGCAACTTCCCTTGCCCTTGTGCCGTTCCGCGAGATTTCTTTCCAGCAGTGTACTATATGTCTGTGTCGTTAATCAATAAATGGTCATTTATCTTTTATAAATTAAAAATATGAATAACTTGCCTTTATCAATGCAACAATAATAATAATAATTAAAAATGGTAATTAATATACAATTGAATAACGTGACAACTATCAATAGGACAAATTGCGATAGAGAACGAGCATTACGAGCGTACGAGCATACGAGTGTACGATAATATTAACTTCAGACAATAAAATGTTATTATCGATGTTACTTTATGAGTTGTCTTGTACCCTATTTACGTATACTCATTATTCAGTATTTAATTAATAATATTCTTTGGCATAAATCTTGACTTGCCACGTAACAATCCGAACGCAATATTGCACTATTATCTTCAATTATCGAATACGACTTCTCGTAAAATCATATTGTTTCGACCAAAATAAGCGTGTTAGATGAAAAGTAATAACGCTCAAAGATTCAATTCAGTCTTGAATGATAGAACCAATTTGCCTGGATAGATTGGTATATAGAAATAGTCGATATAAGAAATTATTACGTTTTAAATTATGTTTGCGGTTGTACGAAAACTTCTTCATTTGGTATAAATTTGTTACATATTTTCAGATTCTGTAAACATTTCTACAAAAGAAAGAAAATTTTTAATTTAGACAAATCAGAAAAATATCCGCCGGGCATGTACGTATATATGTACATACGAGTAAGCATACTTATATATAATGTTTTGCCACCACACCAATCACTCGCCAACTTCAATTTCTCAGTGCCGTAGTTATATGTAAGTGATTTTTAATAATCTATATATGTATAGTATAATGTTCCTCGTATCTGTGCTTGGGATCAAGAATTTGCAATAACCTAGCATAAGAAAAGTTATCACTACGTTTTCGAGCAGGAAATAAACGAGTGAAATTTTTCCGAAGAAAGTAGCTCCAAACGCGATGATACGAGACAGACGAGCAATAGTAGCATGGCGACGAAATATCGTACATATTCTCTCAGCATATTTTTTTCGATTTGTACGAATTAAAAACAGTTCTAACATCTTTTCTGAGCGGTTCCTTCTCCAGAAATGTCTATAGAATTGAATAGAGTATAAAAAATTTGTCTTAGATAAAGAACTTTTCACAAAAATAATGCATAGAAATTGCGCACATGGACTCTTTTTAAGCTTTGATGACAATTTACTATCACTTGGAACTATAACATTTAACTATTTTTTATATCGATACCAGAAAAATTATCTCTATTTAAAACTAAATCAATCTGCTAACGTTTTGAGCACTTTTAAATATTGGCCATCAACCAAACTTTAAACTATTTAAAACTAGAGATATTAGAGCAATTCTGTATCCGGACTCGTGTTTGGAATTGGGATACTTTACAAGGATCACTCAGTGGATTCTATAGGTTTGAAAAAGGTTTTGATTTATTAGACAACGAATTTTTTCAGTTATAGGTAAAAAATTTCAGTTAAATTATATTTTATTTAGCAATATTTGTACAAAAAGTAATGACTTTTATTTTACAGTTACTGGATAACTTCGTTTAGCAGCTTTTACACGTAATAAGTTATTCTGTTTCTCTATTTCAAGAGCATGTTTTAATTTATCAATATGACTCAAATAATCGATTTCATTTATAATAGAACTTAGTTCGATTTTTTCAACATGTGGTATTACTTTATGCGCATTATTCAACATATGCTTAAATATTTTAACTTGTTTGGGTGTCAGAATAGATATAGCAGTACCGGATTTACCTGCACGTCCTGTTCTTCCTGCTCTGTGAATATAACCATTAATATGTTTAGGGAGATCATAAGATATGACTAATTGTACATTTGGAATATCTACACCTCTTGCTAATGCATCTGAACATACAAGTCTGGAAGTATAATAAAATTATATCACAATTTTTAGAAAATATTGATCTTAATTTTCAACGAAATTATAAACAAAACGTACATTTGAATGTTTCCACTTGTAAATTTCGTAAGTATATCCTCACGTTCTTTTGATACAAGTTGTGCAGAAAGTTCTCCAACTACTATATTCTTTTTAGATAAGAGTGATTGGAGTAAAATAGTTAATCTATGAGCAGTTCCTCCAGAATTTGTAAATATTAATGCCTTAGAAGTGATACCATCCCTGATTAATAACTGATATAAAGCTACTGGTTTATATTCTGCTTCACATTCTATTGCTTCTTCTTTTAATTCTTCTGGGCTTGTATAACGCCCTATAAAATTAACCGCTTCTTTATCTAAATTTACATCATCGTCCTTGCCTGTCACCAAAACAGACGTAAACAATATTGGGTGAAAGAGTCCAAGCCGATTAAGTTTTTCAGGATCTTGTGATAATGTTGCACTGAATAATAATTTTTGAGCTGGAATTTTACTATTTAAAAATGAATATATTACTATAAATTTAATATCAGATAATATAACTTTATATTAATACACATGATCTTGGTAAATGATTATTATATAAAAAATTGTAACTAAATTGTAATTAAAAACTAACCTAGAACGTAAGTTGGAAAGTGTTAATCGAGGTGTTTGATAATGAGGCTCGGGAAGATACTCCAACCAATCAGCAGCTGTATCTGCTTCATCAATTACAAGAAATCTGATATCATCCAATGAAAATCCTGATGTTTTTAATATATGGTCTATTAACCGTCCAGGTGTAGCAACCACTATATCCACTAGAGAGATATATTCTCCTCTATCATCTGAAATATAAAAATTATAAAAAATATTTTGTATTTTATAAATAATATAAATAAAACCTTCTTCTTAAAATTTATAAACACATACTCTCTTTTCGAATATTTCTTTGTTCTTCATGAAATGCTGATGCGCCAGAAAGTAAACCAACTCTTAAATTTGTATGCGAAGTATATGTAACCATCACTTTGTAAATTTGCATAGCTAATTCTTGTACAGGTGCAACAACTAAACAACGCACCTTTGGAACTAATCGAAACTGTAATATTTGGACAATTGGTAGAACATACGCTAGAGTTTTACCTAAAGAGAAAATAATTTCTTAAATTATTTCTTTTCAGAACAGAAAATAATTTTTTAAATACAGAGCTTTAATCTATTCATTGTATGCAATGTTTAATTAAATAAAGACAACTGATTTGAAATAATATTCACTAATAACATTAATTATAATTAGAATTTAACATTATTTATAAACAATAAAGTATCAAAACTAGAATGTAAATATTTCAGTTTGCTATAAATGACTTGTACATTCGTACCACTGCCTGTAGGAGCAGATACACATGTATCCCTCAACCACCATTTTTGTTGCCTATCTTTATTACACTTCAATAGCCAAGATACCATACTAGCTTGAACAGGAAATAATTTATTAATGCCATTAGCTCTTAAAGCTTCAATAAGCTTAGAATCTAAAATTGAATTCATATCTTCTAAGGTTGGACCACTATTTAAATCAATAGATATGACTTCTGGATTAGCCAACCATTCTGGTAGAATTCTCTTAACTTCACGCTTCCTTCGCTTATTTTTTACACCCAGAATTATGAAATCACTATTCTGTCCTGATATTTTTTCTTGTGTTTCATTTGGATCTGATGATTTATTAGGTATTTCATTATCCTGATTATCTGTATTTTCACTTTGCAATGTTTTATCTGCAGTTTTAATTGTTTCATTAGAACTTTCTTCGCTATATTTCCTTTTCTTTTTATTCTTTCTATGCTCTGAAACATGTACTTCTGCCTTTCTTTTAATGTCACTTGATATACTATTTTCATTCAAATTACTATTTTCTATTGGACATTTATTAAGATTTTCTGCTTTTTTCTTTTTATAATTCGATTCTTGTGCATTTTGAAAACTACTTTCTTGTATTTGATGATTAGTTTTAATAGCTCTTTCTACTTTACGTTCTTCTATTCTTTTTAATAATTCAGACAAATGATTCCTTTCATTTTTCGTTTCTTCTTTTTCACCCTCATATCTATCAACAAATAGTATATGTATATTAATAATATTCTACGGGAAGAACTAAAAACTCGAATACGATTAATATAGTAGAATATTTATTTATATAGTTTAATTGACTAAATTTATTATTCAGTGATTAAGTTTATTAATACATATGTATTGTATTTTTTGACATTTTGACATACCTGTTTATCACAAATAAACTCATTTAGTTTTCGATTTTACTCACGTGTTATACACCTTTTATAGGTTATATTCTAACGTGTACTACCTATTCCACGGTTGTATACATGTCCGTGACCTATATTAACCTATGTGTACTAACGCGACTTTAGACTAACTGGCTGTGAATGTGGACGCTGTCATGATCACGATCATCTTGTGGTATTATTTAAATAGATATTTATTTACTTATGCACATACGTATATAAATAAATACATATACATCTTCAAAAAGGCAAATTTAAAAAAAGGATTATTTTAAACTTGATTTCATTAAACTTTAACTATGTGTATTTACTATGTGTAAGAATAAACTTAATAATATTTCATCATTATTACATGTGTACATTTATATAATGTTTAGAAACAATTAATTTCAAAAATATGATTGAAATATATATTAAAATTACATATTACTAATATTAAAATCGTCTGCTTAAATTAGCCAAACTATTTCTCAAGAACGTAATCGAAAGTAATTTGTAATTTTAAATTTGTTACATGCTTACATACGTTGCTTACATAGGTAACATAACCAACAAAAATTACACATGTATATAGTAGCAGGTAATAGTAATATGATAAACGACTATATTTAACAAATTTCAAATAGATATCGTTTTTATAAGTTAAATTTTTAACCGTGTTATTGTCTACAAAAAATTATTAATCAATTTTGTTAAACATCTCAATAATCTTTTGTAACTAATAAAAAGACATACAAAAGACATTCGTACAATAATTAATTTCAACAAAAATATTGTAAAACATCGTTTATTAACAAAATTTTAACAAATAGAAAATATGTGCATATTCTCACAAGTTTGCAGAATAATTGTCATATAAAGAAGGTAGGATATCTCCATCCTCTGTCAAAATATTAATGCATAATAAGTATTTGTACAGTTATAGTTTAATGAAAAAAGCTAATAAGACTTACATATATCTAGAAGAAGAAATCACTAACTTTAATTATTTTAATGCTTATTGGGATTCCCTTTTGATTTTATCATGGCTTGAAACCTTTGTGTCATTGAATTTATCAAATTAATAAATAACCTGCTTGAAATATTTTTGTAAAAGTAATCTCTTTAAATCATTTCTTGGTAACTACATGTTTCACGTTTCAAGTGATCTCATCTATTTTCTGTGTTTTTAAGCATTTCTGGACATATACAAATTCCATGTTTGCACATTAGTAGCATTCTGTTTTGGATCGTGATCTTGCATTTGATCTAAATTAAGAAATAATTTAAAGATAGCTCTTTTAGAAGAATGGGAAAATATTTCAAGTAGAATATTTATCAATTTTATAAATTCAGTGCAATTCATATATATATATATTTATATAACATATATAATATATATGTATTTATATAACTAAAGGCAAAGATTAATAAAAATGCTATTACTAACTTTATTATTGATAAAAATGGTAAAGAAAAAAAGTGCATACATATATATAAACTTATCTTGTAGAACATAAGAATAAAAAAAAATGATCTGTTGGATCTTCCAGTTCATTATATTATATTTCTGTAGTTATTTTCTATAAGATAATAATAACAAAATCTGAGCTATATAATATATATATATATATATATATATATATATATATATATATATATATATATATATATAAGCTATATATCTAGTTAACTGTATGATAAAGTGACTTGGGTTTGTTGTCTAAGAATAATAGAATATTATATAAAAATGAACGATAAATTTGAATGAATCGATACACTGCAATGAACAAACGTTATCAGAGATAGAACTGAAGTACAACAATTACATGAAGGAAGAAAGTACTTGAAATCTAGTAATTTATGACAAAACAGGATTGATTTTCACAAAATTTCATACAAAGTTACAATGTACTACATATTATATAATATGTGCAGTATATACCAATATACTACATATTATACTAATATACTATACTAATATATTATGTAACATATATATTAGTATGATGTTTAAAATAATGAAACTATAGTAAGTTGAGTTGAGCAAATTAATAAGGTGGCATGTAATAATTGTGTAACTAGAATTGTGCAAAAATTTGTAAACCCTTTTGTAATATCGCAAGGTAAATAATAAGATATACTACTATTGGGCATTAAGGAGGACTACTAATTAATTTCAAAATAATATTTTGAATTACTCTTCTTTTTCTTGGATTATGTATTATATTAAAACAAAAATATAATATTCTTTCTAAAAAATACAAAGAGACATGAAAGTAATCTGGAATAGCTTTAAAACTTCTGAATGAAATATGTTTCCTTCATATTACTATATTTTACATAAAAAACATTCCTACATTTTTTATATTTACTGTAACTTAATAGTTATTCTAAATATACATATATATGAGAATAGTACATAGTGTGTGACTGGTGTGCTATAACATTATTGAAATAATTACAAAAGTATCTATAATATAAGTATATAGATTGCAATAGTATTGAAAAGATTTATAGTTATCCATAAATTATACTTACTTAAAAAATTAAAAAAATTAAACTATTAATATTCAAAAATCTGAAATTAAATAATATTCTATATTTTTCATATTTCACTTTAATTTAAACAGTGCGTTTTATTTAAAGCTAGCGTAAAGAATGCGTTGGTTTACTACACGCACATAGTTTTAGATATCAAAGTAACGACAATATTTTATATTTTCTCAATAGTAATTACAAAATTGATTTGTAAGATTTATAACATTACGATTGATAGTATCATTACGTGTGACCAACATAATACGATTTCGATTTGTTATAAACTTTATATGTATATGTGCACTTATATTAACATTCGGTCATAGGTATGTTGATTCATGCGACAGATATAAATGGTGTATCGTGTATATCATATGACTAATGTGTTTGGATATTTAATTAAAGTGTACATTGTCATAAGATATAATTAAAAGTTGTACTTCTTTTAATTTCATTGCATTGAATTTTGTTTTTCTACATAAATAAATATGCAATATTTATAATATATTTATTATTTATATAATAGTCGTTTATATATGAGAAATTTATTATTTTACAAATATTATATAAAAATGCAAGTTAAGAAAAATTATTTCTGACATTAATGAGTAAAACAACATTATTAAAAAGTTAGCAGTGCGATTTCATAAGCAATTAATTCTTAACAAAAATCTGTTAAGTTTTATTGGAGATAAACCTAATAGTTGTTAAGATATCTTGCTTTATTTTTCAATAATTTGCTGTTCATAATATCGATTTCACCGAAAACTATGGATAGGTAACTATTTGGTAATTATTAGGTTTTTGCTAATAAAACTAGACTTTGACATTTTTAAAATTATAAAACGCAATACAAAATGCGACATATAATTTAAAATTTATTCAAAGTATGGAAGTTAAGTAGACAACTTCTCATATATATATATATAAATTACATCAGTAAAGTAAGATAAATAGAAAGAAAGATAATTTCTAAACGGGTAAATAACGTCATTATGTTTCTTAGTTTTGTAATCATTACAGGCTTTTATCTAACAAGTCAAGGAATCTCGTTTCGTCACCGTTCAAAGAACTTAATGGATACGTATATATGATATTCGTAATACACATACAATGCGATGAATCACCTGACCTTGTTTCTTGAGAATCTTTTGGTGAACGGGAGACCTAGTCGCGGTTATGACGATAGTCTCTCTCTTCGTTACTCTGCAGCATACTTTATATGACACGTCATCGACTTTACGTCGCTCCCCCACCAATTCTCTCTTCTACTGATCCTCTTGTGACATTATAATTTGAAATTGTTTCTTTCAGATACTGTAACCATTTAGTGTGCGCGACTGCATGTAACTACATCAAGACGCTTCTTATTTGTCGATAAGTATTACATACGTTTAATCGATTTGTAAAACCGGTGATAGTGATACGAAAATTGTGTTTAGTGTTCTAGAGAAATAACGCACAGTTATATAGCCTTTTTAATTGTTATAATCTAAAATTAACATTGTCTAAAGGTGAGTAAATAATTCAATTAGATAATGAAATGTCAAAGTGAAGCAGGAAACTTTGTAATATTGATATTGATTTTTAACGTATTTTCTTTCATTAATAATACAGAAACGGTACATCTTTGAATTAGAAAAAATACTTGTCAATTATATCATATACATATAATCCGTATACAACTAATATACCAATAGTAGAATAGTAATATTAAAATACTCTGTTTGTTAAGTGAAATATATTGCATTTTTCTGCTGCATTTGTTTTACTTTTTTTATTTTGTTTTAAATTGTTGTACTTAACAAATTCAACGGGTGCAGTTAATTAGTAATTCTGTATGTGTAATATACAAATACGCGTGAAACAAATTAAATAGGAACAGTTAACACTTTATTTCATAGTCAATTAGTTATTTACAATACATTAATTTTCCTGTCTCTCTTTGTCTTTCTCTTTCTCAAAGTTTCATTCAAACAATATGAAAATAATGTTATTTCTATATTAAATATGATATAAGAAAATTAAATTTAGAAAATGCACATTTGTTTAACTTACATAATAAAGCTTGTGTCTATTAAAAATTCTTCGTTTTGTACTGTATATATTGGTAAAACACAGCAATTTTAATATACATAGAAATATATTATACGGAAATATATATATATATATATATATAGTCTCTATGTCTTCTATATATTTATTTGTGATGCCTAGCCTTAAATACTCAATCTTTGATTAAATAGTTTAACGTTATATTTTGCTAGTAGTATTTCCGTATAATATATTTCTATGTATATTAAAATTGCTGTGTTTTACCAATATATACAGTACAAAACGAAGAATTTTTAATAGACATAAGCTTTATTATATATATATATATATATATATATATATATATATATATATATGTAAATAAAATATAGACTATTAAAATTGATACATTCTTAACGATTCCAATTACTTTATTCTGTGTATCTATATATAAATACATCATATTTTTGCATAAACTAGATACCTGAATCTCATTCTCAAGCAATTGTATATCTAGATAACAATTGTGATTTCAATATTCATGATGTATATTTTTTAGATTAATATATCTTTCATTAATTGTAGAACAACAGAGGCTACATTATAAGGATTTCTCGATTCTTACAACATTTACACATAGTTTTTCAATGCTTAACATTATATTGTATATAGCACAATTTTCGTATGAATTGCGCATTAAGTCATCGTTAAATCTCATTTCCTATAGTAGACGCATACGTTCTCCGTTTGTTGCTCCCACCATTCCTGCAAAGAATATCCGTGACGAGCGAAGGTTCGTTTCAGTTGGTTACGAGAACCGAACGGAACCGGTACCAGAAGAGCGAATAGAACCCGTAACCGCTTCAAAAGAAGGTAAGAGCCACACCCCAAATACTTGTTTATACATAGACACCGATCAATACAATCTTTGGAATTTCACTACGATAGTTTCTTGGTATTCTTCTTCGCGTATATATCAAACAAGGTTAACTGCAGGTCTTCAAAGATATTTATATCAGCCACTCAAGTCATTATTCACCTCAATTTCGCAATGCCGTATACTTATGTATATACTTTTCATCAACACACACTTCCTGATAATATGTTTTCTCACATTTTAAAATTATGTACAGTTAGGTGGGAAGATACATAAGATACGCGAATGGAAAAATAGGACTGTCAAGATAGAAAACTAATTTATTGTGAAACAATATTAAGCATTTCGACTTCATTTCAGATTAATCAAGATTGTTATTAACTAAGATTATATTACAATAAACTTTAAAATTGTTACCTTTTTTTAAACACTAACGTTGCTACATTTACATTACAAGGCTTTGATGATGTTGTTGTTAGAATTATAATGAAAATGTTATTAATATAGAATGATTTTATGTTTTTAAAGCGATATTTTTAAACGCAACTATGTTTTGTATATTACGTTTGAGTAAATTCCTATTTTTAAGGCATTGAAAGGAAATATGTATGATAATTAAAACGTATTATTATTATGGTATACCTAAAGTTTACCATTTTGTTGTCAATATCGCGTCATTAGTAGATTCATTTATTTCTCATGACATTACACCCTCAAATTCTATACGATATTTTACTATTAATTGCGTCTGCAACTGTATTTTATTTTTAATCGCATCTTATATGTTAAACATTGAACAATTATTAATGAAACAAATGTGTAATGTTAATCATTAGGATAGGAGTATGAGTTTGATTAATTAATGCTTTCGATGAAGTGTTTATGAAATGTTATATAATAAATTTTGTTTTCAGGTAGTAATTTATTTTAATGATAGGTTGATCTTAATTGTGCAAATTTTCCGTGAAATAAGAATTCTAAAATATATCTATAGCATGAATATTATACATATACTATTATTTAATATGATTTTAATATGAATTTGTATTTTTTAGCTGATTCGAATAATGTCGGCCACTCAGTACTATCATGTGCAGGTAATTACTAACTACTTTCTACTTTATGTATACGGTACACGCACAATATGAAAGCCCAAACCTATTTCGTTTTAGAGGAGAAATCTTTTAATGTCGTAAATTAATATTAATATTTCGTAGCTTCGCCTTTTGAAACGATAACAATAATGACATATCATATCAGTTAATTTCAAAATAAAGTTTTGAAGTTCCATTATAGGCATAGTTAAATTTTGTTTGAATGTTTAAACTTGTTTGTGCGATCTTATCTTCCTTCAAATTCTCAATCGAATTTAAGTGCAGAGATGGGTACTTTAGAACATTTATCCACATTTTTTAAAGCCATTATTTAACCACTGTCTCAAGTGTGTTTTATCTAAAATAATAATTAAATAAAATAAAATACTTTGATAAACTTTTACATTAAATTACATTAAATCAGCAATTCTTTGAATAGGGGAGATCTCTCAAACCATAAGATTTTCTTTACCATGTTTCTATTTTTCAAGTTTGTTATTTTGTATATATCACCATTACATAATACTTTCTATTACGTTCAAACAAGTTAAAATAGTTAGAAATCATTAATTACAATTAATTTCACCATTTTAAAAGTGTGTATTTTGTATGATAATTAGGATCTAAATTACATGCTAAATTGAACATTTATGGGGACAACTAAAACATAGTACAATTCAGGTTCTCAGACACGGTAGAATTACAGTAGAGCATTGTTTAACCTGAATACGATTATACATATCATATTTATATCATATCATACATAACTTGTGATCCATTTATAAATAATCGTGCCGAATCCGTTCCGTGTCCAAACAGTGACCGGACGTTTATTCATTAATATTTGTATACTACCAGCCGGGATATACCCGAGACAAACATGCTAGTCAGACATAGAAGTCAAACTTCTCTACTTCGCAAGTATATAACAAACTGCCGTTTCCAACCAAAGACTTAGCTATAGCAGCGATACGTTTGTATGAAGAAGAGGAAGAAGAAACAAAGCAACAAAGAAAGAAAAGGCGATTCATTGTACATCCGTTATGGCAAACGGATAAGAAGATTTATTAAGATAAAATCATATTTATAGCGTGATACATGGACGAGACATGTTCAGATACGTTTATACAAGCCCATGCGATGGGCTGGCCTCTCCGGTCAGATCGGCAAATAGGAGAAATATAAGAGATTACCAAATGTGAATGCAACACGTCCACGCTGCGGATGATGACTAACACGATACGGATACATATTTAAAAGTATGGTAACCAATTGGGGTCCGGCGCAAGACTGCGACTGAGACACGAAACGGATACAGCACGGTTATAAATGAACTTTTAAAGGTTAGTTCAGACGACGTGATTTCTTGACCAATTCGAAAGCGGCGTTCATACTGTTTCATATCTACACCGAAAATCCAACTCTTACGATTTTGTTCTTCGCGATGTCATGCAAATTTATCTCGTGATCTGTCAATTTTATCATTTTGGCATCTGATTCATTTCAATTCAAAATTTGGTCTTCTCCTTCTTCACATGTTAGAAATGCTTGCTGTGATCGTAGTAGCTTCAAGAGCTTTGTATTCCTTATTTCTTTCTTCCTCTATTCTTCATCTGTTTTCTATACTTTCCGACTGATTCAGTTTTACTACCGGGCCATTTCATACATATCTATGAAGCTGAATGTCGAAAGCGACCGAATCGGTAATTTCACACGTATGTGAATCCTACGTAAGTATGTTTTACTACAAATGACAAGTAATTGATTCGGCAAATGAAGGATAAGCTATTATAATAATAGCTATTACACACTGCATGCACTGAATATATTAATTCGTAAGTTTGGAAGCTGAACGTGCGGCGGAAATATAGAAACAAGTGAACACTGTTTTCGGCTATTACCGATTCCGCAAAATTATCGAATCGGTCAAAAGACCGCATCGTTTGAACTGGTTGTAATTAATCGGACCCTATCCAGGGTGATCCAGTATTGATGGTACAACCTAGAGGAAGTGATTGCACATGAAAAATAAGACGCATGCATTTGAGTATGCCATGGTTAAATGGATCATAATACAAATCATATGCCGTAGGTTTATGAGTAATAATAAAGCATGTAATTCTTAAGATTTACTTCATTAATGCAAAAATCGTTGAAAATTTTAGCGACCGTGCTGTATACCGGTGTGCTATCCGAATCAAATTTTCGTGCACGTTTTTTAACGTAATCTCTGTTTCTAGTTTTTCGAATGCCAAAATGATCCTCGCTTTTAATTGTGAAGACTCGTTGTCTTCGGAATAAACTTTTGTACTTTAAACTTTAATATGTACGTTTCTACATAAATGGATAAATTATATTTAATATCATATAAATTATACATAAATTATATGTAATATCTATATACACAGAATAATATCGTCTCATTAAGTATAGATGAACCCAATTATTGGTTTTGATTCTGCGACGAATAGAAGACGCAGAATGAATGCGAAATAGCGACGAATTATGAATTTCGGTCAACGTTCCGTGACTTATTCTAGGTTAGGTCCCGATTAGTTAGTAGGTCTTGATTTGTCCGCGTTGCCTCGCTCTCAACGAAGCTGGTTAATCGACGACACAATGACAAAACGTAATAAAAATACTTGTTTTATTATTTGAAGGTTAATCAATTCGGATTGCAAAAGACATGATGACAAAATCTTACTAATAGTGCATGCGGTACATATCATGTTAAAACTATTATATTATAAAATAAAGTCGTATTTCTCCTGTAAAACAAAGGGGCTAAAAAATGTTTATTTGTCGTGCTTTCTGTTTATTTGTAATATTCATATGCAAAATACTCGTTAAACATTTTTTAGATATTTATTATTACATATTGCTTTGAAATAAATAGTGAAAAGTTTTATATATCTATGTAATATGTATTTCGCATTTTATTTTATTCGTTTAGTGCACACCAACTGTCTATTCTGCTGATCCCTTCGACCCAGAAGAAGATGCAGCTCTTCTACGAACTGCCATGAAGGGTTTCGGCACTGATGAACAGGCCATAATCGATGTTCTTGCTCATCGTGGAATTGTACAACGACTTGAAATAGCTGACAAATTTAAAACCATGTATGGAAAGGATCTGATTTCTGAGTTGAAATCAGAACTTGGTGGTAATTTTGAAAAGGCAATTATAGCATTGATGACACCGTTACCGGAATATTTCGCTAAAGAACTTCATAATGCGATGTCTGGAATTGGCACGGACGAAGGTGCTCTAATCGAGGTGCTGGCATCTCTTAGCAACTATGGCATCAAAACCATATCTGCTGTTTATAAAGAAGGTAAGCCTGTTTTTGTTCGAATGATTTTTTAAATAAATACAAATATTTAGTAGAAATATGGACAACATTGTTGCAAATAATTCAATAGCTACTAAAATGAAATACTATAATCTTCTTTTTAAGGAAGATCCATCATTCATTCTCTTAAAAAAAAAAAAATTCATGCTCACACTATAACATATTTCACCTAAACAAAGAAAGAAAAATGTTAGAAAGTGGCCATTTTTAACATCACCTGGAATTGAAAAATTCATGTAGGACTTTTAAGAGTTTCTCCCGAGGAACAAAAAGTATCCTTATCATTTTTCTGAAAAAGCAATGGGGAAGTTATTAGAAATGAATCTAAACATTTGATAGCGATCGAACTCACCTATTCCTTATATTTAGTCTTCTTTTTTCTCGGATGTTAAACCATTTCCAAAATAATTAATGAAAAAATCAGCTGACAAGTCGGAAATTAGTTAAAATTTGGAATCCAGCAAAACCAAAGTACCAGAAAATCATTGCTACATGAATACAACAACCAATAACGCGTTCGCTCTTTCCCGTTTTGCATTCGGAGACGAACATGTGTACCAATCAATAACTTAATGATATTCCAAGTAATTATCGGAATATAAGTAGCGGAAAAAATCAGAGTAAAGAGATATTATTGTTATAGTTTCAGTAATCAGAACAGTTACAATTCTTTTAAGTCGCAGCTGTGAACTCTGTCATTATAAGGTCAATATATCTTCTTACAGTCGGAGAAATGTTTATGCCAAGCATCTCATGTTACAGTTAGAATTGAATTCACAACAAGAAATATGTTCTGTTGCATTGGTTATAAAAAGTATGAAATTTATATGGAATTAAATAATGGCATTTTGCTGAAAAATTATATTCTTGATATTTCATTAGTTTAAAATATTTTGTATACATATTGATAGACAAAAGTAAAGTTGGATTGGAAGCTATTCTTGTACTCACATGTGAATGAAAAGTTGGCGTTCGCGTTGTTGGTTGTCCAATTGATTTACCTGCTAATTTCCTTACTAACTACTGTGAAGACGGTTCAGTATCCGAAGAAGGAGATGAAATATAACTCTTAAATGAGTTCGATCATTAGCATATTCCCATGTTTGGATTCATTTTCCACATTATTTTTTTTTCAGAAAAATGATAAGGATGCTTTTTGTTCCCTGGCAGACACTCTTAAATATTCTACATAAATCTTTCAACTCCAGACGATGCCAAAAAATGGCCACTTTCTAACATCCTCCAGTTTCTTCTTCCTTGATATGTTTCTCATGCTATTAAGTATATCTTTTACATAAGATATATTTTAACACAATGCATGTTTTAAATATTAATTGGAATGAATAGTATTAGCAATTTGTCCGGATGATTTAAAGTCATTAAAAGAAAATACGATTGGGTACATTTTTCATTTGAAACGTTTTTAAAACAGAATGTCTTTATTATTCTACAATCTTCTATGTGCTTAAAAATGTTTGAGTTACTGCAAGCATTGTTCATTTTAATAAGAGTGTGAACATTCCCATACTTGATTACGTCAACTTGACTTAACTTAATTGACAATGTGTAAATTTGATAAAAAGTCAACCTCAGGACTTCATTACTGTACTACGTATTTCTCTATCAGGAAAATCAAATTATAATTTTATCTTACGGTCACAATATATCGTATTTTTTAAATATACAGGCTGAATCAAAACATGTGGGAAGTACGGCATTATTATACGGCAGTTCATATAAACATATACCCGATATGACCTTGCTTTCAAATTGCAGCTTATTTTATGATGCTAAACATTAGATAGATCAACGAGTTCCTGGCAAATAGATAAATCATCCTGTCCTTGTTTGTTGGTTAGCCTACTCTCCAGACTTGAATTGGGAACATTTAAAATCTCTAATTTATAAAGCATCAGTTGACGACGTTGAAACTCCGTCACAAATCCTTGTAAGCTGTTTGAACAATCTATATTGTGAAGGCAGGTAAGCAACTGTTACAGCACAAAGTAAGCTGTTACTCGAAAATAACGTCATATCGGATGTACGTCTATAGGAACTTTCCTTCTTACTTTAATGTTCAGAATCAGCCGTTGCCGTACTTCCCTCTATATTATTTTTCTATCGAATAAAGGATTTTCAAAAGATTTAACGCATTTATGTAACAGTTAGGTATATGATGAGCTTCTATTTCAGTATGTATTTCTGGATCTGCTTCAATAAATCGGCAATCTCTTTTTAATTTTTAACGAGTTACAATATACTTACAGTTATAATATACTTAACTTTGTTACATATATTCATGCAGTGGTTCATGAAAGTATTTGTGCATTTACCATAAAAATCTTTTATGTATATATTGTACATATTATATAAAACATTTTGGAATTTCATTAACGTTATAATGAGAGGCGACTGTTATAATTATATTGACAAAATTTCTTTCTAATTTGAAAATATATGTAGAAAATATTTAATACAAACCTGTACGTATTAAAAAATATATAGTTGAATAATGACTTTAAGCACATGATAAGTGTTAAAAATGAACCGATTGATTACTTCTACGTACATTTTCAAAATCGTTTAAAATTCTACTAATAAAATCATTTCAGATGGGTCTCGTTACAGTTTCGTAATATGTTCACAAAAGATGTCGATAAGTGTAAGAATACTTTCATAAACCACTGCATCTTTTAACTGTCACGAAATCACATGTTTTGTATGAAGGTATAAGATTCTAAAACATTTTGCGTTGCATGTTTTTTATTTGAAAACAATTACTTGTTTAAAATTGGCATGTTACAATTTTTGATAGTAGTAGTACACTGATATAATTTCTTTCTTATTAAAGCCTTTGTAAATTCATTTAATTCTTAATTATAATATGTATTCTTTAACGTAATGTTTTCTTTTTCAGAAACATCTTTGTAAAAAATGTAACATATCTTAATGCTACATCGTGATATAAATTTTATATATATTTGCAGTGTATGGAACGGATTTAGAGGAAGATTTGAAAAGCGATACTTCTGGCTATTTTAAGAGGCTGTTAGTTTCACTTTCATGCGTAAGTAAATTTTGTAATATAATAATTACATTTATATGATTTTTAAAACTTACCAAGGCTACTCTTTTATTATCTTTATATTCGTTTAAATTGTAAATTTATCTGAATTATGATATTATCGAAGATCAACATTTGGGACTGTTATTTTAAAAGGAAACGATATATTTAAACATTTTGTAATACCACAAAACATTTCCAAAAGCACAGCATTAGTCAGTCATATTTATGTTTCTAGGGTAATTGATGCATATAATGTCTTATACAATAATTGATAACATACTCAAACTGATAACAGAATGATAAATAAGAAACATGAAACGAAATTTTTCTTCCGAATCTCCGTTCTCGAAAAAAGTAAACTTCTTTTTTCACTTGATAACAAATACATTGAATGGATCTTAACTCGTGATAAATGATAATTATTGGATTTTTAACGCGACAACTTTTACGTTTTTTACATTGAACGGTTTCGTAACAACTTAACACGTTGATCAGCATAATGGATTACAACCAGATATCTATCGTACCAGATACAGAAAATGCCCTAATATGAAGGTTTTTCTGAGATTTTAGGATTATCTCGATTTTCTTTGGTTGCTTGTCCTACTTTTCTATTCTAGCGATATAGGGGGTGTTTAGATGATTTCATTAATAGAAAGTCATCGAACAATAAATAAAAGAAGTTGAATGTGGAGAACGAGGTAGTCAGGAAACTGATTCTCATCGATTCCGGAAGATCTTTTTAACTTTAACTTGAACAACTTTACATGCATGCGCCGAGTACTTTTCTACTTCTTACTACGTACAACTATGTCCAACAACTAATATAGGAAAAGTATTACAAGATATGAAATAAGGACTTTGTGTGGCATGTGCTACTATGAATCCGGAAGTGATAACTAGTGCACGGGTTTTGGCGGTTCGATGATTTCAAAGTTATATTAATGCAAACGGGCGCTACTTTGAACGTTTTTTATTTATTGTCTGATGACCTTCTATTAGGGGTTGCTGAAATCAGCTAAACACTCTCTATTCTATCTTCTCTCTATTGTGTTTGGGTTATGACATGAAATATATAGATGCTGCTACGTTGACCGGATAGGGGAAAAATAAAATGTAAACGTTGCAAATCGATGCACAAGGATAGGTGTTTCAATACTGAATGAAATTTGAAAACGGTGAAACTGATGTTTGGAACACGTGTTCAAAGTAATGGAATTATAATGAAAATGAATTGAAAATTTACTAATTTACTCGAGTTACTTGTTAAATTTTGTTGTCATAATTTGTACCTTCCACTTTTATCCATTTGTATTATATATTGACAAATTCATGTTTTAAGTTCATGATTTAAGTTCATACAAGTGCAAAGACGGAAAGCGCTCTATCGAAAAAACGAAAACTTGTGGCTTCAGAGTAATAGCACGACGTCAAACAAATATCAATCTATCTTTCTATATTTAACGCGTGATGAAGATAGAAATTGATAGCTCACACGCTATTGTCAACGTATTTTAAAAGGATTGAAAGTAAATGACTAAGAGCCATTCTATTCTCATTAGATTCTTACTTACATAGTGTTAAAAAATTATACGTTATGGTTTTGACAAATGATTCTCATTCTACACTTGCGGATCGATGTAGATCTCTTAAAAAGAGATGCCGCAAAATTGACAACCTTAAATTTCATCGTACTTGTTACGAGACAGAAAAATCTCGAAGAAATCACGAGTCACAGATGAGCTGTATTTTCGGAAAATAGCATTAGAGTTCCATTATCTCTTACTTTGACGTTAATTACAAACAGACAGTTAATTACAAACAGTTTACATTTCGCAGTCAGATAGAAAGTAAATAGTGTCATATTAATGAGGAAACAGAAAGATGAGGAATTATTCCTTAGCACATAAGATAAATGTTCCTGTTCCAAATATTATAGAACGAAGCATCTATTTTCAAAGTCTCAAGACTCGATGTCATTGATTTCTTTGCAAATCAATACGTAAAGCAGATACGAAGGAGATTTATTATTTTTGTTTTATTGCAAAAGTACTTTTTACTGAAATATCCCTTCAACATAATACTTCTCTCTTCCAAGTTATTTGTGTTATATCTCTATTAAAATATCTGCTGAGCTAACAGTTTTTAGTACGGACTATTATTAAGTATTCAGATGGAACAATGAATTGTTCGATTAACACAATAAGAATTTTGATACCATCCAAAGGAAAACGTAGTTGGTTTTCACCTGGTCTTTGCCTGTACACCTGCAAGAAAATAATATCAACCCGTATCATTCTCTGCAATACCATTCGATTCTCGTTTGAAATATTTTATCGTACCGTAAGTAATTCTGCAATAGTTTGAAGTCATAGAGTTAGGTCTTTGTTTTATCGAGAGTGGATTATCTCATGTGCTAAGGAATAATTTTTAGTTTCCTCGTTAATATAACAGTGTTCAATTCTTATCTGACTGCAAAATTTAAACGTATTATAAGTAACACCAATGGAACTTTAACGTCATTCTTTAAAAGAACAGTTCATTTGCGGCCCATAGTTCCTTCGAGACTTTTGTTCCTGTGACGAATACTATACGATTCAATATAAAACATTTAATTTTGAGATTCAATGTCAAAGTCATTTGAAAACGATGAGTCAGTCATGTGTCTAATGGATATGTTTGGATAATAATTTATCGGATATCTTCATAAAAAATTGGTGATAAATGTCGAGTTCGATTAGCATAGTGTAGACATAACGTGTGATCTACGGAACGAGAAGTAATTGATTTGAGTCGCATAAGAAAAAGCGTAGTTGATGCGTTTTATAGGAGTAAGTAACGTAACAATCAATAAAAAAAGTACAATAGATCAGATTTTTTAGTGAGACCTTCGGATTTCTTATGTATGTTTTAAATATAAAAGTTCTGCGAATTAATGTATATGTTCTCTCGTTGGACTCGGAAGTTCAAGATGTAACAGCTCTAGAAACGGTGTTTTAAAGGAACATTCAAATAAATTCAAACATTTTTGTTTACTAAATATTCACTTTAGTCACACGAGATGACTAACGAGAGATTAAAAACAACTTTTAACTTTATTATACTTCGTGGTGCAACTCGATTAAAACGAGGCACACAGCAAGTCACTTTCAATATTGCATCCTTATTTTGTATTCTAGTTACTCATTAATACACACATTTAATGTCGTGTACATGATCGAGACGTATTCAGTGGTCTAATGATCACATAAAAGCGGCACTGTCTTTTCATAATTTATCTTTGCTACTATTTTAAACCGTTGTTACGTTCTCTCAGAACGTTTCGAAAATTCCAAGAAGAGGCGATACACGTACATTATCTCGCACAGTATTTTAATATTTAAACGCGATAATTTGTGAACTAATTATTCGCATAAGATATTTTATGTACAGTGCACAGTTGATATCACAATCTACAAAATTAACAAACGCACAAATATACAAGTACTATTCTTATTATTATTCTTATTGAGAATAAAAATATATTTAGTAAAATATGTATAAATTATTTTATAGGCCAATAGAGATGAAAATCCTGAAGTTGACGAACAAGCTGCAATGCAGGATGCCGAAAGATTACTTGCAGCTGGTGAGGAACAATGGGGAACAGACGAAAGTACTTTTAATGCTATTCTCATTACGAAAAGTTTCCCTCAACTACGAAAAATTTTTGAGGAATATGAACGCCTTGCTGGTCACAGCTTAGAAGAAGCTATTAAGACAGAATTTTCCGGATCAGTCGAAGACGGCTATCTTGCAGTTGGTAAGAAATATATATTACCTTAAGTAAAGAAGTTTACCTTCATAAAGAAGTAAAATCGCACAATTTTTATTTGGTATAATACAAGAAAATGTCATTAACTTTTTTTATCAGTAAGTAGCATGCAATTAGTTTTATGTACTTTATCCACTCCTGGTGCAAATGTTATGCATATTATTTATGCTTACATTTTTTATATTTTCAGGAATACTCTAAAACATGTAGCTTGTCATCTAATTGTAGTCTGTCCAACAAAACGAGGCAGAGGTAGACAGAAAGAAAACGTGATTGCTGCAGCTACAGCTACACCCATTGGCCGCCAATAAGTGATACTCGATTGGCAGTCATTAGCTGTAACCACAGTAATTACGTTCTGTTTATGCCGACCTCTTCGCCTCATTGGACAAGCTTTAGATAACTATACATATATATCTAATCTAATATATACCGTATTATCTAATATATACCATATAATATAATTATATATATAATTACATATGCACATATATGTAATTAGATTGTGAAGAGTTTATCATGTAGAGTCTGGGAAAAATCAAGGGAAACATATCTTGTACATTCATTGTTATTTCTTCTGTATGTCTAACTTTATGTAAATTCTTATATTGACCCTTTGCACCCGGAACTGTCTCGAACGTTACTTACCAGCAACTCGGCGCCACTTTGTTGCGAAAACGTGGACCCAGGAATCGTCAAAATAATGTAAATAGTATAGCTTTGGAGCCAAGTAATGTATTGTAATTTTTGATTCATGTGAATTCGTAGACATTGAGGATCATATTTTTTGCCAAAAAGTCAAAATTTTATTTCTTATAATTTTCTGCAGTATGATAAATTTTGAAGCAATTCCCAATATGCATTGCAGGCTAGTTTATACACGTTTAAGTTGTTTTACGCCTTTCGCCTGCTTTTTTCTTATCAGAACAAACGATACAGTCCCGTTTTCTTTCTTCCACATTGGGAATATGTTAGTTTGTTGTCTAGTCTATTGTCCGACGAAGATGTGGATGGACGTGTTCTAGATTTCCGAAAGTCATCTCTCAACCGATTTATATGACTTTTGAAAAACTTGTAACGTGTCATTGGTTCTTTATTTTTTCTTCCTTCTGAGGTAAATTACGAAATTACAAAATGATATTTGCCACAAGAATATTATTTTTCTGATTTTCTGACTTATTGGTGCAAGAACCTATCTGTAACGCTCGACGCTTCAAGACCAACTGAGATCAACTTTGAAAATCTTTCTCTCTAATTTTAGGCTTGTTTATTTACATCCTCAAATTTCTTTATACCATCCTCAAATTACTTTTATACCAATCTTTTTCTACAAGTCGTCCTTATCGCTATTTTCAAGTGGAGCAGAGAAGCGCTGGGATCGTTGTGAACTCACTTTTTCACTTTCACGTTCTCACTTTCTCTTCTGATGTAAAATCTACTGATATTTTTTCTATATCTTGGTAATTGTTCCATATTTTGATGTGCTTTCTTGTTCCACTTTAATAGAAAACTTTGGGGAAACATGCATTTCTCAAAAAGTTGCGGTGGAATAAGTTCAGGTGGGACACCCAAGTACAAAAGGTTAATAAAAATTGAGAAATTAATTAATCAGATAGTATAAGAATTTACATAAAGTTAGATGAACAAAAGAAATAACGATGAATGTACAAGTTTAAATTAAATTTTGAAACCGGGCCTGGTAAGTTGGCGTTAAACCGACCGCCGTAAGGCAATTCTTGGCTCTTAACTTTCGAGTTGTCAAAAATTCTTCTTGTAAACATCGCTTTTATGCTAAATCCATACTATATAGATTATTTTAAAAACTTTGGCCATATCGAACGTGGTAGGAGAAATAAAGTCAGCCTCCCATAATAATTGCGTATAATCCAATATAGGATCCTTTACCAAAGATTAATTCTCGTGTGATTTGTTTGTGTGTGAATGCTGAAATTAAAATTGTCCGATTGAATATCAGAATTAGGTTATATAAGGTGTTCGAAGTTCAAACAGTTAAACTTGATCAGTATGTTTTATGAACAGAAATAAGAAAAAGATGTTATATAAACGTAGGCCCGCAAACGCTTTATAATCATGCTTTATTACATTGAAAAAAACATTGCTTTATGTTTTTATTTCAAAGTGCAGTCTCCCGTTTCGAGTACAAGCTTAACATCATACGAAGTTTGAGTTTATCACTCTCCGATTATTACGTTTATCTTGTTTTAGTTCAGTGAATGACCATTAATCCTTTCTACCAATTCTTGTCGTAAATTGTCTCTCGCACGACTCTCCACACAATCTCTTTCGTTGTTGCCCATAGATAAGAGTCTAATGATGCAGGACCAGGTGATCTTGCGGGTCAAACAATGTGTTCTCCCCGACTAATCAATCTTTTATGATAACGTTCGCCTATTCTCTTTAGGTTCCATATTTTTCTTATAGCTCTTTTTATAAAGCGTTTGTGAATCTTTGTTAGTATGTATAATGTTTTTTCTCTTATTATTTTTTCTGCATTCTATTAGAATGTAAAAAGTATGTAGAACATACTGGTGAAATTTAATTTTGAATGGTTTGGTTTGTTTAACAGAAATAGTATTAATTATTGCTTCAAAGAGAAGAGACCTGGAAGAGAATAAATCAATGAATGAGTGTATATACATGTGAATGTTTGGATTCATTATTAGTATCATACTATATAATAATGATATATAATAATAAATGAATGACAGAAGTAGTGAAGAGAGGAGTCGTTAGAAAGAAACGAAGTATCTAGACAGATAGGATTTTTGAAAGGAGTTCAAACTAAAATCACATTAAGAGATTCTCGGAATAAATTGGCAGTAACACCTAGTCTCTGCTTTAGGCGTGTCACTAGAGTCGCTACAAAGTTGTTAAAATAGCGAATGAGAAATTCTTCTTCTTTCCTTCTAAATTCGTATTAATTGAACAAGTCCTTTGTTCTATTCATCTTGTTGGATGAATCCAATATTTCCTACTTGCTTTCATTTTTTTACTAGCTCTTTTCTGTATAAACCAAGTGGGTAATCTTTTACTTCAGCATTTGCTCGCGACAGCCTTTGCTAACAGATGTGTGTTGTTTTGCAGACTAGAAGTTGTTACCAACCGAAAAACAAATAAATGATATCTATTTACGACATTAGTCAGATACTGTATCGCATTAGCATCGAGTATCTTATTGTTAGACGCATATCGCTTTGTGAAAAAGCTCTTGAGCTGAGATTACGTTAATCGAGTCGCGCTGGATCATGCGATTATATTCTAGTGACTTGATCGGAAATCGGCCGATAATCTACATTATTCCAGTCTTTTTTCGATGATGAAAGTGGTAGACTGTAGTGATAATGAATTTGCTCAAAACAATATATGTACACTTCAGCCAGCACTGTTATCTAAGCACCGAACATTGAAATGCTAGATTGAAAAAGTAGATCTACGACTCAGTCGTTTCAGTGGATTACTTGTCGCGATGACAACACTGTCTAGATTAGGGTTAGGTTGGGGTTAGGTTCCAGTTACAATGCAGTGTTAGGCCGAATAACTACATTCGCATGATATCGAATCAGTGTAAACCCAGCTTTAAAGAGACTGTTCCGATCGTCCTTTGTTATACGCTATAATACGCGACATCCAATGCGGATATTTACTTTTAAAACCTCCTAAATATGTCCCATAGATTCCGACAATCTTTTTCAAATCTGAACTAATCTTCACAGCATATTCATTGTACCAAAGTTTTGTAGTTTCGTTGCGATCACATAATTCCAAGTACAATTCTTTGTAATAATTTTTTCATTGCCTTTCGTGAAAATTCATTTTGTGCTTATTACGAAAATGCAATGCAAAATACAGACTAACAAATTAATTTTGAATTTGTTTCTTTTAGTCAGGTGTGCACGAGATAAAACTGCATATTTTGCGGAGAGATTATACAAAGCAATGCGTGGATTAGGTACAGATGACTCGACATTGATACGCATAATCGTAGCTCGATCGGAAATCGATTTAGGAGATATTAAGGATACTTATCAAAAAATGTATGGGCAATCGCTTGCAGGTGATATCGATGTAAGTCAGAGATACTTCATATTTTTATCTAAATACTTGGTGTTTTGGTAAAAATGTTTCTGTAATATTTACCTTTTCTTTTTTTTTTAACAATAAAAATTGTTTAAAATACATATTACGAAATATATACAATGTCATTTAATGACACGTATATCAAGTATCCCATAAAAATAGATATTTTAAGCTATAGCAACTAAAAGAATCGTATTGATAGAATTATGAAAATTAAGGATTTCTTTGCAGAAACATTTATACTTGGACTCACTCTCATCAAAGTAATAATGCACAAAATACACGTCTTAATTTTACACACACGCGTGTCTTAATTTTTCATAAATCACTTCATTCTTTAACAATTACCTTGCCTGTACCTTGGCTGCCCATAATTTTCCATAAATTTCAGGATGACTGTTCAGGAGACTACAAGAGACTCTTGCTTGCTCTACTTGGATGAAAGCATTTCATGTTCAACAATTCTTTTTATTTTTAAATCTTACTTTAACGCCAGGAATATATCTTCGCAACATTCCGCGAAGCTGTATAGATGTCTTAACTTTAATTTGTAGTAAATTACATCAATAATTAGCAGTGATTACGGTACTACATGGCTGGTTTTTGTTTGACTTTATGATGTCGTATATGAGTTTGCTCGTAAAATTAGTTTGTTCGCATCGAAATACACTATACTAATCTCTGTGAGACCTATCGAGTGAATATAAATAAATATTGTCTGTTATAATTGTTAAAAATTACATACCGAAATTCCTTAATTAATAAAGTAATTCATATGCCAGTTAACTAATTTTACTAATTTCAAACTGCTTTCATAATGTGCATGCGTACGTGTACATTGAATCTGTATATAAATATAATATTATTTTGCACTTATTACATTGCTTTAATCCTTCCTACATTCTGTTTGCATTTACAGAGTGACTGCAGCGAAGAGTTTAAGCGGCTTCTGATCGCACTTTTAAATTAGAGAAAATCATGGAGAGGAATGTGTTTATTAATTTTATTTAAGAAAGAAAAGTATAGGCATCTCTAACATAAATGTTAATAATATGCATCTCACATAACTGTAATATATGTTTCGTTTGCAATAAATTTGCACGTTCGCAAACGACTTTTTATTTATTGTGAACTGTAAAACGAAAACACCAGTATCTTTTTTTTCCAGAGTGATTGTACTGCTGAGTGGAAAAGACTTCTGATTGCGATGTTGAATTAAAAATAGATTTATTCGATAAAAGTCGTTGAAACAATACCCGTATATTACGATACAAAACAACAAACTACATATTAATTGTATAAGATTGAGAAGTAATTTGGAGTTTAAGGAATAAATTACCAATGATATTAAAAAGTTAAGGAATTTAATGCAGCCGAAATTTTCAACGGATATTAATGTTATAGCGCACAGATTGTAAAATAGAATTATTGAATAACATTCAGTAATTATGTTAGATTGGTAATAATGAAATAATAAGAAAAACGGAAAAATGGTAATCGAGCAGCTGAAATGTGAGTGATACAAAATAATTTTTATAACGTTCAATGTATCTTATTTATTAAATGTTTTTCCTATTGTATAGAACCAATATTTATTTCTCAATACTCTACAACAGAGTATTCGATGACAATTGTCGGATTTGAGGAGTATAAAAAATAAAACGAAAATAAAGAATAATAGAATTGCGTTTCAATTTCCGTTCATTACTTATCAATATTTAAAATCAATTAAAATACTCATTACCCGGTATGAATGAATGTAAAGGATTTCAAACGACTGATCAGGAACGACAAATCAATTGCTCAACTCTTACAAATTCGCTTAAAGAAGAAGATTATGCAGAAATTATTTACATAGCAAACGACCATCGATTTCAATGGCATTGAAATATGTTGTCAAGAGCAACATTCTGAACGATAGTTTCCATTTTAGTACCATGTTTAGTACCATATTTCTTCTTCCACAGTTCGTTTCCCTATCAATAAATTTTGAATTAGGATCGGAGACCTGTAATCAAATGCTAGTTATACGGAATTGCAGCTAATGGGTTTTGTCCTTCATTTTTATTTTTTGACTTGGAAACATATTCCTTCGTTTTTCTAGCAATTGTTCCGAAACATATAGTGCGTATAATACAAAGATGAACAACATCCCTATAATATATTACAACAGTTGGAATTAAGTATAATTTATTTACATAGTACTCTCTATATTAAAAATGTTTAAAGTTTGACAGAATAATATTCATATAAAAAGTTGATTAATTATCTAATACACAGAACTAGATACGAGAAAGATAATCTACAGGGTGTAGGAAGTATTCGTGTACCAATGAATTTCAAACGTGACTGCGTGAAATTGTTGTTTACTAAATTTTTCTACATTTTTTAGGAACAATGAATATGTACATATTTTGAGAAACCTCTAGAATAGATACAATCCAGAAAATATTAGTTACTCGTACAACTTGTGGAATGAGCAAGAAAAAGCAAAATATCAACAGAAATATACAAGCAATAAGTATTCCTACAGTTCTTATTTCAAACTGCTCACCGGAGAATGCATAAAGTAAACACATGACATTATTGCTTCGTAATCATGATTGATGTTGGGTACGTTATCGGCATCAGTAGCATTAACAATTTCGATGTATTCAGAATTATCGTTGGAAAATGGGACGTAAATGTGCAGAGACTACGATAGGTGAAAGACAAATTATTATTAATGTGCATAATAACGTACAGCGTAAAAGTTTAGCAGAAATTTCACGGATAGTAAGCAGACCTCGATCTACTATACAAAGCATAATTGATAGGTATGAACTAGGAAAAAAACTGGAAAATAACTGAGGAAGTGGAAAAACTAATCAGTATACTGGCCGAATTATTATTAGAATGATAAGATAAAATCGAAAAGTAAGTGCGATAGAAATAGTTAGGCACCTTAAAAATAATTTCGATATCGATATATTTGTTAGTACTGTCCGTAGTTTTGTACAAAATCGAGGATTTCACGATCGCGTGGCCCGCATAAAATATTTTGTAAGAGAAACAACGGAAAGAAATGATTACAATTCGCAAATAATAATATCCGTACGCCAATGAAGTACCGCAACGAAGTAATTTTCACGGACAAAAATAAATTTAATATTTTCGCGACCGATGGACGCTGTAATATTTGGGTGAAAAAAATGAAAAACTAAAACCAGAAACTTACGGTCTGTAATGAAACATGGTGGAAGTTCCGTAATTGTTTTAGGTTGCATGAGTGCAACTGATGTTAATTCGTTACAATTTACGGTTTATGTTGACATTTTAAAATGCAATCTTTTTCTAGTGAGAAAAAAATGGATATGAAAGGTAATTTCGTTTTCATGTATGATAACCGGCATATTTAAAATCTCCAATTATAAACTCCATAAAAAATGGAAATTTCCTCACAAGAAAGCTAAAGGATGCTCTTTTGAAGAAGTGGAACGAGATCCAGCCACACATAACATCAAATTTTGCTAATTTAATATCTAAAAGAATTGCAGTAATTATAAAGTCGGAAGGATATCCTAGGAAATATTAATTGTCTGTTTACACTGATTTTTCATTATTAAATTCACTTAAATCGCGTTTCTTTACGAATAGTTAAAAATTTAAGAATTGTACGAATAAATATTGCGTACATATTTTTGCCACTGTTTGTTTTTTCTCGTAAATTTCGCAAGTTATACAAGCAACTAATTCTTCTTTGTATTGTATCTATTCTACATATTTTCTACAATATTTACTCACTCGTAGTTTATAAAAAATTAGTTGATACACGACAATTTCACGAAGTATTGTTTCAAATTGATTGTTTTACGAATTTCTACGCTCACTGTAAATATCTCTGCCGGAATTGAATAGATATGAAAATGTCTGAGATACAGTTTTTTTTAAAACATTTTTGAGTACATTTTTGAACATGTCGAAAGCTCAACATTTTAAACAATTTTTTGCTATACATATAACCGGTGGCTAATCTTGATTTCCGAGAGATTCGCAAAAAGACACTACAGTGGCACTACTACAGTGCATTCTACATGTGTCACTATTGATTACTAAATCTAACTTTTACCTTCAAATGTATATATTTTGTAATAAATGTGTCTAGTAGAAATGCGCATTACACATACAAAATGCACCCAAGCAACACTTTAACACGTTGACTGCCACGATACTCGTATTCGGGTGTCAGCAAAGTTTCTGGTCGGGCCACGTAACCCATATTCCAGTGTCGCTTATTTGACTACTTGCTAAGGATCGTCGTAGGTATTTGAAAAATATTCCGTAATAATAAAACTGTTGAATTGTTATAAAATAAAAATACGAAAATGGTTTATTAAAAAAATTATTTAGAATGTAAAACTTTAAAGCATTTTATACATAGCTGAGGTCGGGACAATTTGGACAAGAAGTTGTTATTTTCTTCAAATTCTTTTGTGCCTTTGTTCGGTCCATTCGACGTCTTTTATTTGCATACCATAGTTTGCATGCGCGTCTAATGCTTCTTCCGGAATCATTTTTCCGAACGGCGATATTATGCTGACTCCGTCGAAGACAAGGATTTTTTGTATTTTCAGACAACCCTAATAATTTGGCAACTAATAATTGTCTAAATATTCTAAGGTTTATATTTTTCCTTGTTGCAATTTTGTAAACCATCAAAGTGTTTACAACAGAAATTCCCAGAAGGAATTGAATGTCAAGTTTTCTGTACCACCTCATTCCTTTTCTAATTGTGGCATAAGAAACCATTTGGTCGGAATAATCTATACCACACTTTCCTTCGTTATATTCGACAACAGCTAGTGGTTTTAATGTTGCGAACAAACGAAACGATCATTCTTGAAACCACCACTTGAGCGACTCGCATTACTAAAATATCGATAGGTGCACCTAGCAGAGAACGCTTGGTACTGCTGTACGCGTGGCCTGACGGAGATTTCTTTGAAAACACGCGTGGCAGTCAATGTGTTAACTTAGTATTTTCGGTTCTCGGAAAGTTCTTCTTCAACTATCGGAATGATTCTGTTCTAGTGGCTTCCTTTAAAATAGTTAAAACATGGCAATGTAGCGATGGAGAGTTCATTTTGAAAGAGAAATTTACGATACTCATCGCCAATGCTTTCACCTTCTTTGTATAACTCGGAATTATCCAACAGTCATAATATTAGAAAGTTTCTTTTGAAAGTAAAGGTATGGTATCGAGGAAGCGAATAGATAAGCAACCAAATGTGTTTAAAAAAAGCGCAAACCTATTTTGTATAATCTTCAAACTTTACATAGTTAGAGATTGATTCATATTTCCTATTTACCAGATGATTCTTGGAAAGGGGCATTTTCTATTTACCAGCTGAGTTTCGGAGATATATCGTTCCTTCAAGCCTTAAATAATAGCCAATAAAGCAATAAAAATATTAGAATATTGACTATAGTTTTTATGATTGTAACTTGTTTTAAGAGCAGAAAAAAGAGCACAACTATCGCATTTATTATTTATTTTGAAGCAACCGTTGTGACTATATTCGTAGAATAACATAAAATATTAATTTGACATTTTGTGATGAAAAGTGAATATTTACCGGAAAACTTAAAGTCAGGTTTTCAACAGTTCCTTCAAGATGTATACGTATACCCGTAAATCGGCGAATTCTTTGTATTCTTTGTTATTTTTTAAATCTTTCTTATTTGATTCCAACGCAAGTAATTTGGGCGTGTAACATGTACAGGGCGTTTTGTATCTGTCGTGTTCATTGTGTATTTCGTTTGCAAGAAAACAGAGACTATATCGAACATTTACTGTAATATAAAACGATTGCTATTTTGGGTGGGATTTTTCTGTGAACAGTTTGGACACTCGCGTGTGTGATTCTTCTCTGTACACCCGCGGATGGGACGATGGTGAAATTTGTATAAACATTGTTTATGTGCACTATTATTTATTAATTATTTGTGGAGGCAAAGACATGGAGAAAACATTAATCCTCTCTATTCGCAAAATTCCATGAAGCGGTTTTTGATATGCTGTGATGGATTTTAACGAGTAGGCAGGTTTAACGTTTAATCTACGATTTTTCTTACGAAACGCCGCACACGATTACCGACCTTAATAGGAGCAAGATGGTTCCTATCCAGAACCTCCGACAGCATCCTTCCCCTTTTGTCGGTCTTGGTGCCACCTCATGCCTTAGATTTTCCATTAAAGTCACATAGAGTCTGTGAATTGTTATAAAATATTGGTTTGTTTCTGTATGTAATTATTATGGGTGTATGATCGGAGCTAAGCTCGAGGCTGGGTGCTATATTTAGTTTATTTGCGTTTAGTTCCTTTGTAACTGCAAAATCAAATAGGTCAGGTATTTTGCTCAGGTCTGTCGGCCTTCCTGTGGATAATATATTGAGGTTATTGTTTCTAATGTATTTTTCCAAGGTTCTACCTCGAGGTGTAGTGATTTTTGATCCCCATAGTGTGTGCTTAGAATTGTAGTCTCCCGCTGCGATATACTTGTCACCTAAATGTACTCTTCCCACATTTGCGATGTAATTTTGTGTCGCGGTGGTACATATACTGCTACAACTGTAAATGGTTGCTGCTAGTTTGTACTGTAACGGTGGTTGCTTGTACATGTTCCTTACTAACCTGGCTGTGTAAGTGATGTTTAATGTCGTTTTTTGTTACTAGTGCCGTCCCTCCGTGTTCTTTTCCTGAAGGATGCTTGGTGTCATATATGGTGTAGTACGGTATTTTTATATAACTTTTTATAATGATGTGTGTTTCTGAAACGAGTAGTATATCGATATTATTGTTATACAGGAATGTTTTAGTTTCTAGGGTCCTTTGTTGTAGGCCGTTAGAGTTCCAGGCTGCTATTTTAAGCGTGCTCATTTTTATTTTTTGCTTAGCATGTTTGTAAGTAGTTGTAGCATGACTGTGATTTGTTGCGTTTGCTGTCTGAGGATTGCGTTTTGTTCGCTTATCATTTTTGTTAGCATTTCCGTGTTTTTGATGGATTGTTTTAGTAGTTTTTTTATTTCTGTAGCGTCGTCGATGTTATTGTTCTGGTTTTGGTTATCTAAGGGTGTTGATTGTTTGGCTACTTGCGCGTAGCTTCGGCTACCAAAGGTGTTGGTATTATTGTGGTTGATGTTCATTACATGCTGTACATTTGTTGATGTCTCAGTTACTGCGCTGCCCTGTTGTGTGTGATAGTTATTGTATGTTCTGTTACGAAGCGGCGGAAACAGTTTACATTGAAATTGTTTTCTGACTAAACAATCTTTGTAGCTAGCTGGGTGATTTCCACTGCAATTGTAGCATTTTACATCATTTATTTTTCCCGTGTGTGAGCAGTTCATTGTTAGGTGCTTTCCTGCGTATTTGACATACGCCGAGTTTTTGTTGCAGTAATTTTTTGTATGTCCGTATTGTTGACACCGCATACATTGCGGTATGTCTTTTTTATGTCTGGGTGGCTCAACTGTAATTATTGTGTTTAGAACTTTTTTAATTTCGAAAATTTCCTTGTTATTATTTTTAGGTTCAAGTTCTATTAGAAATAGCGGTAATGGTTGTTTAGTATCATATCTGGTTATGTTATTTATTGTTCTTACCTGGTGTCTCATTTTGGCTAATTCCTCGCATATGTTACTTGTATTTGTCTTTGGGTGTAATCCTTTGATTACTGTTTTGTAACTTTTATCAGTTTTGAGCTGGTAAGTATGATACCCAGCGTTTTTCTCTTTTAGTGCTTTTGTCACTTTTCTAAAAATTTCTGGGATATTAGTTTGTACTTTTACCTGATCCAACTTTAGTTGTTTAATGCCGTAATTTTCTTTTCCTGCCGTGCTGTTTAGCAGTTCAATGAGGGGGTCTATTATTTTAGCATCTATGTAGATTGGTGGTGGTTTGGCAACGTGTGTTATTGGTTTTTCAGCTGGGCCTGATTCCTTCTCTTCTGGAAGTGCGCTGAAGGAATTTTGGAGAGGAATTTCTTGTAGCCATTGTTGCCTTTCTGTTTCTATAGCCCTCCTAACATTTGTATTTGATGTTATTTTTCGTTTTATGCTGAGAGTTACAGTCTTCCAGCTTTCATCCTGGTGTAGTAGATCGTTGTTGATATTATTCTTCTCGTCATTATTTTGTGTAATTTCCATTTCTATTTCATTTATAACTGAGCAATCCTGATCTTCGTTTGTTGATTTATTTGGGTTTGTTTTATCTACAGCTCTGTTTATAGAATATGTTTCACCTTTGTTTAATATTTTTATTGATGGTACTTTTTGCATGTTTTCCATCATTTAGCGATTGGTTCTATTGTAAGTCATTTTGTTTTCCCACTTGTCGCACTTACGGAAGCACTGATTCACACGTCCGTATAGCTCGACTGCTCGGGCAGAACTGAATTTTTTTTTTTTTTTTTTTTGAATGTTACATCGAATAATTTGAATTTGCTAAATTCCCAACAACTATTAATCTCTTAGGTACGATGCGCCACCATAGTGGCTTTCATCAATGTCATCTTATATTACTGTTGAAGTAATTACTTCAATTAAAACTCTACATCTTTATTCATGTATATCCGTGGAGACCGCTATTACGCAGAAAATAGAATTTAGCGAAACAAAAATATTCTAAATAAGGAGAGGTCCATATTATTGTACTCTTGAATATAAATTATGTTTTGGGTTACAAGATCTAGGAACAAAGGAACTAGTAAATAGAGTTCTATTTATGTTTCTTGTAGCCTTTAGCTAGAGCTATAAGGTTAATTTTTTTGGTAATGTCCTTTTGTTACAAATAATACATGAACGTGCTCCTTATCGATTCTATTGTATTGTAACAGTATGAGAGTGGGAGTCTGGATCAGTATAAAGTTATACGTTATACTTATACCTATACCTTTATTTATATAAATATATTTTTCTATTACAAGTTCACTTACTCGTTCTTCAATCAGTCAATCTCAACAATTACGACGCGCCACTATTACGAGTTGCTCACTCTACCAGCTCATTCGCTCACCGTTTAAAATAAACAAATTTTTTCATTTGTCTTGCTTCACGCTTTTGTTGCCCTGACAACGTTTTATAACAGAATTAACAATATTCAAACAGAATATATAGTCTTTGTTTTTGATACGCCAGTATCAGGTATCGATTGTTGCTTTTCATTAAGATAAATATACCATTATTAGATGCTCATTTTAAGATGTCGATTTGTATTCTTATAATTTTTTAGAATCTTTAACTTCAAATATGTCGTTTCAAAATAGAAGACTAAGAGTAATTTGAAATCCACCCCAGTTTTTTCTCCAGGTTCCTTCCTTTATTATGGTGGATCAGTCCTTCAAATAGTTCATGGTTTGTTTTTCCTTGCAGGTTTGCTAGCATCTTACAATTTTTTGATCTGTTTCTTCCTATTATGTTTCTTTTGACTTTTTCTTCTCTATGACTGTACCTTGTTCTTTTTTTGTCTCCCCATTTGTTAGTGATGCTCTATATGTCTACATTCATGATGTCTAAATGTCCCGGGTTCGGCGTAGGTCCTTTACCTATTCACATGTATTGTATTGTATCGTATCCCTGCTTTGTATCTCCTGCTAATTATTTCATACCTATTTTCAATTGTTATATCTCCGTTGTCTGTCTTTGCATGTGATATTCTGTCATCGGCATATTTAAGTTTATCCAGTTACTTTATCATATTGATCCTTTTTAGGTTTGGCTAGCGTGCCTGCATTATCATATCATCTTTTTCTTCTGGGTTCGGTTCTCTATTAAAAGCTGGCATATTCTGTGTTACCTGGCTTTTGGCTGTATGATAGCCAGAACCTAGAAAAATTTGGAGAAAAAATATTGCAAATACTGTTTTAAATATTCGTTGTTCTACAATTTAAATAAAAACTATCTTAAATAGACAGTAAAATTCTGCCAAATAAAGGATTTTAATTTTGATAATGCTTTTATTCCACGAGGAGGGTAAATGCATTATGCATATCCAACAGCCTGTACTGTTGAGTTAAGTGAGATTGGGTTAGATGGTATACGCCATACTCAATAAAAACCTTTCTTCCTTTCCTAGCCTTCACAAGGTACATGACGACCAACCCCGGAACCACCATGGGTATTACTTAAGGATTGGTCTCCTTATTTGTTCGTACTTTAGTAATCAACGCGCGGGAAAAACAGTATTTCCCCCCTTTTATTATCATCCTTTCTTAGAATGTTGTCAAATTTCCCTCTAGTAGATCTACTCGTCGGCCATCTTACTTATCTATTTAAACCAGCCAATCGCCTCTACTCGTGTCATATATGTCCAGTCTTCATCTGTGAATTTTGATTATTTTAAGTCAGTATGTCTATTCTTCTTCGTTTTGTAATTACGTCCTGCTTTTTATTCTTAAAAATGCGTCCAAATTTTCCTCAGGTTGATCTTCCTGCTGGCTATCTACCTTTTCTACTTGATCGGCCAATCAGCGCACTTATTCCGCGAATCAATCAGTCACCTTCCATCAATTTCCGCAGGCCAATTAGCGCGCACCGTTATGGCGGCGGCATCTCTATCGCACCGTGCGCATGCTCGTGATCAATCTCTCCAAGATAGCCGCTTATTGCTCGTGTTAGCACGTATTCGTCATCACATCACATCAGATACATTCTGAACGTCGTCGTTTCTACACGTCCCTACATTATCAGTCATCACCTGTGAGTTTTTATTATTTTAATTATATTATTATTTTTATTATTTTAAGACGGTATGTTTACTCTTCCTCATTGTCTCATTATTTCCTGTTTTATTTTCTGGGTTTGTCTGGCTTCTGCAATTTTCTTATCAACAATATTTTGGGGTGTAAGAGTTTCTCCTACCCGATTTTTCAATGTCACTTTTCCGCACCTCACTTAGGACTGTTGAATGTCCTGGTCCTTTATTGCAATCTCATCACCCGTCACTAATATCTTTATTCATACGTTTACGTTATTTTAATAATCTAAAACATAAAATAAAATATTTTAACTTTGCATTAAATATTATTTCAAATATTTCTTGATGACAAAAATAGATTGGGGAAAGAAATGATATTAAAATGCAAGAAACCATAATATTGAAAATAAATTTAGTTTCCTCTTTTAGTGACTATTTGCATGTAACAGAGTGAATCGTTCAAAGTTTTCGTCACTTAGGCTACTCCTTCGCTGGCACAGAATCAATCCAGCGAAGCTAAGCGATCTTTCAACTGCGATAGACGACGAAATTGTTTCGTATATTTGCACTTTGTGATATTTTGAATTCATGCGACGTTATAGTCTCAGTTTTTCAACGATTCTAATTGTACAGTGTTACTATCATTGTCAAAACTCACTCGGTTTTCCCATGAATGAAAAGAAATCGTCTAATTCTACTATATCTTACACTTTGCATTGCGAGAGTGAAGAGGATTGATTTCATACACCTTTTAAAGTTTTCAGCACTATTTCTTTGATATAATTACGTCTATCTTCCATCTTGGTTACAATCCACCGTAATTTCCATCTTGGATGACTAACAATCGCAATTGTGTAATCAGATGTTCTCTAAGTCTTCGGTTTCCAAAAACTCGTAAAAATGAGAAAAATAAAACGCGTAGATAAATTGTATAGTAGAAAATATATTTTAATACAGAAGTGTAAGTATAAGTAGGAATATAATTTGAGCCTGTCTACTGTTTATGGTGTGTCTTCGTCCCAGTCTATTGTCTATACGCTGTGGATAGCTTCAGTGCTTGAGAAAGCTAAAAAGACCAGATGTAGAGGTTTCTTAGAAGTGGTGACCACTTCAACATGTATAATTGTCTACGCCATCGATATTTTGAAAACTATGTTCTGTCTATCTAAAATCTATGGAAAAATATCACCCATATAAGTTTTGTCATCTTGCAATTTATCCAAAGCGTATGCGATTGGTCCAAATATTTATTCTTATCTATATATCTTCGATAAGCACCAGTTTACTCACACCGACACTCGAAATGCATCCCCATACAATCACAGAACCTCCTCCTCCGTGTTTTAAGGTAGGTTTTAAATCTTTGGACTTCAAAACTTACTACTTACATTCACTATTCGCCATACTATACTCTTTTTCTATCTGAATCAAAAATGCATTATTTACTCTCTTTGAAGTTTCTTCGTGAATTCTTTAGCGAAAGTCAATCCTTTTTCCTCTGTTTATTTCGTTTATATACGGCTTTCTTCTTTCTATTCGACCATTAAATCTTGTACTGTTTCTACACTGACTTGTTTCCTAGTTTCACGGCCAACCTCTTCTTCAACTCTCCATATTATTATTCTTTCCTCCTTTTCATTAATAATTCGAGGTGGTTTTTTCTTAAATTTGATACAGTCTTCTTCTTTATATTTTTTAATAATATTCGCAACTGTGCTCTTCTCCATTATTAACAATTGTGCGATTTCACGATAATTTTTACCTTTTTCTTTATGATAAATAACAAGATGTCTTTTATCGAAACTACTATTCTGTCCTTTATGTGGCATGTTAGAATTCAGACACTAATACTTCTCAATATAGCTTTGTACTGAGATAGAATTATATTGTAGCGGTTTGTATGTAAACAAATCTATTTTGGACTTGGAATGGTTTTTAAGAACTACTAAAATACAGAACATACCATAGTGTACAAACATTAATGTGACGTGAAAATGTGACAACTTTTTGTTTAAAATGTGTTATACTATTAAATGTTATTGTTAGAATGGAATTGTTTATATATTTTCAATCTACAATAAATGGTTTATCTTTAGTAAAATAGACAATATAATATCTAAATTATTCTCTTACAAACAGCAATTACAAATAAATACGCAAATTAAAGAGTAACGATAGTTATCACTGATAAATAATCTGGCAGACATGAAATATTTACTTGAACAAATTCTCTGTGTTCATTGCTTCGGCTACTCTATTTTACAATTTGACTTTTCGAAATTTGAATAAACGTGGCGTACACGACACTTCAATGAATTATCGATGTATACGTACCAATCGAATATTTTACACTATGTATGTATAAAAAAAGACAGTATGAGAAGTTCATCGTCGGATGCGATAATGTTCAAGTAGTACACAAAAAAATTTATATTACATTGGGAGAAAATAGTCTAACAAGGTTATACTTTCCACATAATAGAAAATTTCAAAGATGACCGAAAAATATTCCGCCATTGAGAGGGAAATATCGGAGAAAGAAAGTTCAATTAAAATTAGCAATTCTGTTTTTCAGAGATTAACGTCAGGTAGATAGTTGATATTATACGTATAAATAATTCATTTAATTTTTAAGAATTTCATTTCATACTTCAGTTTGTGTGTATGTGGAAGAGAGATGTACGCGCGTGTGAACTCTTTTTATATGTCATAATAACATCATATTATTATCATATTATTTTTAGAGTAAGGTTAATTTTTATTCTTTTCTAGTATAATTGTTCTATTATAATTGTTTTCTAGTAAAATTGTTGTTATTAGAGATCAAATGTGTACATTTATAGCAAGCTGTTTGCTATATACACATTTAAGGAAACAAACTATTTGTTAGTTTAATTATACATTATAATATGTTAGATATAGTATAATTATATTAGTATTATTTAAAAATGTATAGTGCAAACTATAAATTATAATATAGTTAATATATCAATATATTATTTTTCTTTGTTTTCTTCTATTCGCGTACGAATAAAGAAATAAATCACATCACGTGTGTATTACATTTTATTTTTTTATACAATATTTGTATATGTTATGTATAAACAATTCAAGTATATTGTATGCGTAATTTGAAATATATGAAAGGAAAACGATTATAATCATAAAATAGCTAGAATGAAATTTTGAAGAAATTGCTCTAACTAATTAATTACAGTATTGTTTTATCAATCGAACGTCATCTTATATCATTCAATTGATCGGTCGTCACTCTCGCCACTTCCCCAAAGATTAGTACGACACACTGGGAAGCTTGGCTCAGTAGTATGAATATCCTAATCTGAACTTGGATTTCAATGAGTGACAGTAATAATATGATGAAACTTTTTATTTTTAACCTTTTTCCAATTAAAATTTTACTAACGAATTTATGGAATTTTTTGGGTTAAAATTAGAATGTGTGGTTAAATTAGAATATATTTTAGATCACATTCAAATACACATTTAATAGGCGAAAGAAAATAGGCGGATGTAATTAAATCAGCGAATATGTCGCAGATTGTATCGTGGTTTGGTCTTGTTTTAATCATAAAAATCTCATTACATTGGTAAAAGTCTCACTAAAAAAGAAAAAGAAAATTAAAAATATAAAGGCTTCATTGTTATTTTGGCATTGTGTTACCGAGATATATTTTGGATTAAGCCGACTTTCTAATTTTTGTTTCTTCACTCGCGGTTTCTTTCCCTACGTTCAGCGAGATGGTGAACCGTAATACGATAATTCGTCACTGAGAGGGATCAATTAATGAGACAGTAGCGTATTTAACAAATGAATATGTTCAATAAAACAAATAAATTTCAAGGTATTGTCAATGAAGAAATCTGTACAACTGATGAAAAATGCTGGCTCGATAAATTAGTTGCTGTCGATAAGGATCATACCAGAGAAGCTGGTTTACATATAAATGAAATTGAAAGACTTTTAAACGACATTGATACATATACACGCACAAAACCTCGACGCGGTTGTCCCGTTGATTCTGTTAAAGTAAGTCTTTCATACAGCTGAAACAAAGGTTTTAAAACTTGTAAAAAAAATGCAGTAATCCATTAAATAATATTATTAAGCATTAATAATAAAATAATAATGTATAACTCCGATGTAAAAAAATGGATTACTTTTTACATCTACAAAATTTTCTTACATACAATAAATAGGGCTATTCTGAGTAACCTTCTTTACGTATAATTCGAATCAATTATACTAAGAAAATGTTTACTTTCTACGTAGCACAATGTAAAAGATACTTTACGTTTAGTAAAAAAAAAATATTGATTCCTCAAGCATGTTTTAAAAAATGGCTGTCTCTTCGTTGGGAAAATCACTAAATAATTACTCACAAAGCGGTCCATCTCACCGATTTCAACGAAGTATGTTGTCAAGGTCAAAATTCTGAACAACTTTCAATAGCGTTATCGTCGTTCGGATTTAGCTTCCGAGACATACATTTCTGTCGCGCCTAATGAAATAGGCTGCGAATTCGATGCATGAAGGATCGTGATTCGTTAGGTTGGGAAGTTATAGCAGTGTTCTTGTCTTTTCCTTTCTTCCCTTTCCTTCAAACACATTGATTCACCCTTACAATTTATCTATTAACTTCATAATTTACAACGCCATTATTAATAAATTGGTGCATGCATAATGACAAACAAATTTTCCACACAAACCTATATTTCTTGCATTAACAGTAAAATTTCCTCTATGATAATTATTCAATTTTATTTATATTTGTTAAACGGTTATAATAATGTAACAGTTCTATTTAACAATCGATAACAATCGATCATATATGTAACTGTGTATATCAGAAGGTAAAATTTTCATAGCTGAAAAGTTTATAATTTTCTCGTTACGTGACTCTCGCGTATCGCAGAATGTAGATGCTGATACGAGTTTGGATTAAACATTCCTCATTCGAAATCAAATGTTTCATTCACGGAGGGAAAAGGCATATCTGATATTGTCGTTAATGTTCATACTTGACATGTACATCAATATGACAACATCATGCGTTACCATGGTATTTTCTAAAAGAACTTTTTATTTTAATGAATTTCCTTATGTACAATTTCAAGTCAATTACATACATACAAATTTCTACAAATTATATTATGTAACATAAATTCTGTTATAATTTGTGGAGAATTGGTCGAGGATATATAATGTGTAACGAGTGTACTGTCGCAACCCGTCAAATATATATCGAATAAGTTAAATAATTAAATAAATAAAGTACAAACTGTTGTAAGACGCTCGTTTACTGTATTCGTAACGATAGTATATGTTCGCTCGCGGAAAACCCGAATCGTAGGTAATGATGGACTAATATGTGTCACTCGGTATATGCGTCTGTATATTTATACTGGTCGGGGGGAATCGGAAAGTTTGAACTTGTCTAAGATCGACGATTGCCCATAACGGTGACTTTGTTTTTGTCTATCGATATGATTCAAGCGTCAAGGTTGTATCCGTGTTCCGAAGCACAACAATAACATGAGACGCTCTCGATCCGCCTCGTCCTATGACTCATTTACCGCTACAAATTTATTATTTTATTGTAATATAAAATTTATGTTATATAAATTTTTATAAAAAGCACAAAAGACTGGCTGACGTGCAGTGATGACGATAGAACGCGAAACATCGCTATTACGAAATTCAGTCTAGTATTGAATGCGATTCCAAATTCTCTCCGTGAGAATCCGATGAGGAATATTCCAGGATGCTTTAGTATTATCGAATTATACAAAAGGCCTTGTAGTAGTAGAGGAGAGGAGAGTAGTTCAATCTGTTTTCCAGCGAAAAATGTTCTTTTCAAACAACTGATCCGCGCCGTTAATACGGTGAATTATCTAATAAACATCATGGACTGTTTTCGATTATGGAGTTCCCAATACACCGAAGATGTAGTCCAAAAGCATTTAGATCAATGGCAGAATAACAGAAAAATTGTTCAGAACGTAACACTCTTTTCAACTCGATACTAGACTTACAACAGCGGAAATCATAACACAGTAGAGCCTCGATTATCCCAATTAATTCTGTTTAAAATGTTCGAAAGTAAGAAAAGGTGTTGTTGCGCCAGGGCGACTTGCACGACAATATAATAATATCGGTACAGTAATAAGCTCAGAAACACAGTTTACACGCTTATGTACAACGCAAGCTTAGGCGACGGATGGACGTGTAGGGTGGTAAAGAAATACTCGGCGTTTTATTTAACAATGCGTTTGTTAATTCTGACTATTTATTCACAACTCTTGTTGACAACTGTCGCAATCGCCACTATTCACTTACGACTCTCGTGTCACGTGGGAGACACAACAAATCACGAGATCGATAGATCGCCGGTGATCTTGTCACGTAAAAATAATGGGAAAATAATAATAAAAAAATGTTGGGTTCTTGAACCAGAGTTCAAGATACCTTTATTCTATAATAGGATTACAAATGTGCGATTAGACTGTTACCGAAAGATTGAAGCTTCGATCAAGATCCAGACCTTCTAGATGTTCGTTTATCTTATGCCTACGTGTCGAATTTATATTGCTTTATCTTGGGAGTCGGTGTCATGTGCAAGGCGGTTCAGGTTTCCTGAGTCGGTTGGAGATATTTGTCGACGTTACAATCTCCTCGCGTCGCAGTTCGAACGTTTCACGAATAAGATGAAGAAATTGAACTTTGTATATGATAATAGGATTTTCAATAGGCAAGTCCAACCGAGTGACGGTTCAAAGTGTTACAAAAGACTGGGTCAAAATGTTTTAACAGGTTGATTCGAACGTTTAATTTGGACGGCTTTTATATTGTGGTTTTAGTCCTTCTGGAGAGGTTGTCGTCTGGCGTATCTCAGAGGCGCCTATTTCGTTACTATTTGGTTATTGTTTCGATGTCTGTAGCTTATCCTATTACTGTTTCTGAGCTGGTGGTCTTCTTGAGCGTGTGACACTCGCTTACGACTCATCTCTCAATCCGCTTTCTTTCCTTTTGTCATCTCTCGATATCCCCACTACGCATGTGTTCGTTAGACGTCTGCGAACGTGGTCACGTATGCCTTCTTCCGAGTATTTGGCGGAAGGACCGGTAGGGATATCGATGTCCCATTGGGCCTGTCGGCACTTACGCCGCCCATACGTGTTCCATAGAATTTAAGTCAGGTGATTGTGAAGAAGTTACTAACTCTCTATCGCTACATTGCCACATTTTAGATATTTCGAAGCAAGAGGTTAGAGCAGTTGAAAGAACAGAATTATTCCAACAGTCGACGAGGAACTTTCAGAGAGCTGAAAAAATTAAAGTAAAGTGTCACTTGGACGTATTGTTACTTGGGTGTGCAGTGCGCGTAATTAGCGTTGTATGCAGTGTAGTAATATTTATATCGCAGCCATTGTTTACAAAATGTATACATTTTTGCTACGATGCGACGGCGGCAATAGCACAAAAGCGCTATTACGTTCATACGGCGAAAGATATCACAATAGGACTATGATATTTAAAGTAAAGTAAAGATATTTTGCAAAATAGATAAACGATTGCGGGATACTGATACGTTAAAACCTGCTGAATCTAGCGAACGACCCACATCTGGGAGATAGAATGCTGCACCGTATTCGCCCGAGACAATCGCGATGCGTGCGTGATCGTTCTGTGGACACTCGTGAACGGAACAATAGCAGTTTACGTCTCTGAACACCATGGTATTTTTTGTACGACCTGTAAAAAATAAGTTGCCGCCCATGTGTCATTCGGATTGAGGATCACTGTGCACCCTGTTGCTTATGCTGACCTCCTTTCGTTCGTGTAAGGGTATTTTTTCCGATTTTCCATTGTCAAAAACTAAGAAACACAATTTTTTTATTCTTAATTTTCGTCTTACTTCGGGTACAAGAATCATCCCTTAAATTTCCTGGCATCTGTAGCGGAACACCCTGTACAAAGTGTTATTATATTTCTCAGTATAAGATAATTTCTAACAGCTTCATCAATAGCACGCTATGTAAGCTCTGTCTGACTGCAAGAAGTAAATATACATAATACAAATAAAATCAGTTATACATATATATACAGGATTTCTGTTTCATCTCAGTAAAGTGAAATATCTTTTAAGGAAATGATGATACGAAAAAAGTGCTGTAACAAAAGTTGTTTGGTATAGAGGAGGATGTTATGTTGTGAAGATATTTTTTTCATGTCTAATATGGTGGCAGAGATTTCAAAGTCAATTTAATTTTTTTAACGGAATATTGTATTTTTGTATAGATAACACTATAGTGCATATCGATACGAGATCAACGAGCTGGTAATGAAGTCGTTTGCTTTCACGGAAGGTCCTAAAATTGCGAAAAAGCTGAGATTTGAATTACCCGTTCCTCACTGTCGTATTAGCCCGCTAAGGCTATTTTGTAGTGTAATGTGACTGGGCTCAAACACACACATCTACTGAGGAAATCCTGTTTTCCTCAAGAAGTAGTATCTATAAATGGAAGTTTTCAATAATTCAAAATTGAACACATTGGTAGATATAAACGTATAGTACATTATCTATGTCATTTAGCTATTTGCTAACTTTGTCCGATAATAACTTCTCTTGAGTAGGAGAATTTTTTTAATAGCTGCGTCTGTTTCGATTCGGCTGCATATAAGCTTAAATAGACTTAGCGCACCGGTGCGGTAGTGAGGAACAGGTGACTCGAATCCTAGTTTTTCTCAATTTTACGATCTTCCATGAAAGGAAACGATTTTGCTAATAGCTTGTTGATATTCCCTTATAAGTAACACTTGATATTATAATTTAAATGAAATTGTATGACAGGCCCAGGATAAAAAGGGACAATGTCATGTTGTAGCACTTTTCAGACAACGAAAATTTATTTTTCAATATGTAATGTCACAATATTTTATATTTTCTCATAAATATTCTATCAAAATAAGACATTTCGTTCTTCATTTCATTCTGCATCGTTTCCCAGTTTTACTTGTAATTTTAGGTAATATATAATACAGGAAACAGTAATAAATGAAAAATACGTTGTACACGATAATTTAATTCGAATTAACGCGACATAGCTAGTGATAAAGAGCACACACAGAAATATATGAAAAGATGTTAAATTCAAAATTTGTTGAAATTGACATACCTTGTTTTTCTCGTCAACCTTTTATATAATATGAAATATCATATATTCATGTATATTATATACTAATTAAAGGTGTCAGATTGTTTAAAAGCAAATAAGGGAAATACGTTAACTTGTGAAATAGAAGTAGAAAGCTTTAAAAAGTGCATCGATAAATCATTGCATGCTGCTGTTGATAGAAATATGAAAGGTGTACGTAGAAGCAAGAAAGGAAGTTACTTAGAAGCATTTGAAAGGAAATATCAGTTTTGATTCTTTAAAATAAATATAAAAACTTGAATATCACACATCGTACGTACAATATTATTAAGTTTACCAAGAAATTTTTTATGAAATTGAAGTATATTATAAAACAAATAACAATAGGTAAATATTTGCTAACAGCACATATGTATATTATAAGCAAATTATTTATGTATTTCAGATCGACACCGAAGTTAAATAAGATGGTTTCTATTTTCTGTTGAGAGAAATTTTTTGTTAATAAGAGATTAATATATATGACAAACAAATTCAATTCTAGGACCGAAAAGCGCGTGCATAGAACTTTGAAGTTTAATATGTACCAAATACATAAGTGGTAAAAGAAGTTATTCAGCTTTACTTAGTTTTTCTTTCTTTCTTTTATCTGTTGGTAGACACAAGATTTGGCAAATAAATTTTTTTTTGAAATAATAATTATGTATATAAATGGTATTTCAAATACATATTTCAATATTAACTCATACAAATTATTATGAAATGAGTGTTTCATTGAAATATAAGATAAAAGTATTTCAAATAATAATATTTCCATCAATTTCTATTTCAAATAATACTGTATCAAATAGTAATACTGCTATTTTTACTTAAGTAATACTGTTTCGACCGTTCGCGGAGAGACGCGATTGCGAGAAAGCACGTCAACGAGAGTCGTAAATTCCCGTTAGGATTAAATAATCGACGCCACGAACTGATCGATCTCCTTATTTCTGTTAGGTTAATATGGGGTGCTTCAATTGAGTTTACACTGATTTGACAGGTATAAATTAATGTTTATACCAACAACTTCTTGACTAGAGAGATATAAATTGATAAGATATAATTAAATTTCAATTGATAGACAAAGTGTGGAGTACGCGACGTAAGCTTAGATGAGAACGGTTCGAGATATGTATTAAAACTGACTTTCTGTGAAGATGATGCTGCAGAGGAAACTTGGGTGGGTCTAAGGACACGAAAAGAGCTGATTTGTTAAGGACAAGTTTTCGGTGCTAGAGTGAGGGAATAGATTTTGCTGTTAATTGGTCATTTGACAAGTTGGTGGGTGAGGAAGAGTACTAAGGCCCCCGAGAGAAAGTTGGTAGTGGGAAGCATCATACGCGAGAAAAGCCAACTTTCCTGTAAAGTAAAAGGATATTTGTTTATCAAAGGATATTGTTGTTTAGAAAATTCCTGAGATTTAGGGAGGGTACGCAGTAAGGATGTATAGACATCTGGCTGCCGTCTTGCCCGCTGTGTGTGGCCTGGTCAATGCAGAGAATCACCAGACGTAACATCCTCCCCCGAGGAGAGGGTACCGATCAAAGTTAGCGAGGTGTGGTGTTGTTTGAATTCTCATCCTATTTCGTCCCGGTCGTTTGTTATTCGGATTTCTCGAGATCGGGTTGATTCGGCAGTGGAACAAGCCTTTTGACGCTCCGATCCAAAATGCTCTTTGCCGTCTGAACTATAGCTGTCCGGATGATACCATCGGCACCTGGCTGGATCTTGATAACTCGACCCAGAGGCCACTGCATTGAGAGCACGTTGTCCTCTCTGTTGCCATCGAGAAAGACGGTTGGATGGAGTGTTCTTGAAATCTCGCTCAGACAAACTCATTAGTGAATCATTAGGAAATTCATTGTTTGCGCCGATAAGGTTTGTGCCGTTATCGGAGTGGATGGTCGAGCAAAACCTTCGCCGAGCGATGAAGGTTTCGCTCGTGAGATCTCCAACGAGCTCAATGTGCGCCGCCTTAACTGCTAGGCATAAAAAGATGGCCACGTATACCTTGATCTGACGGCGGTTACGATTTCGTTTCTCCTTGATGTGGAATGGCCCACAATAATCGACGCCGAGGTTTGTGGATGGGCGAGATTCCGTTACTCCGGCAAATCCCCCATTATGTAATCCACCCGTGGTGGTTGAGCGTGACAGCAACGGACGCAGCCTCTTATGGTACACCAGACTTGACTTCGGCCGCCGACAGGCCAGTATTGTTGTCCTACTACATATAACGTGGCCTGCGTGTCGGAGTGCACGTGGGCCTTGTGTTCATGTTCGATAATGCTTTCTGTGATAATGCGACTGATGATTTAGGTACTATTATAGGATGTTTTTGGGTAAAGATCACTGACTAAGTCGGCCACCAAATCGCAATATTCCTTCCTTGTCTATGAAGGGGTTGAGTCGCGTGAGTTTCCCTTTTACTGCCGTGTTTCGATCCTTTCGGAGTGTACGCATTTCCCCGGAAGAATGGATGTTCTGTAATAATTTTATTAGCTTATCGTGTGTTAGGTTCAATTCGGTTACAGTTAAGGGCGTCGCTCGGTTTTGTTTTTGTTTACAACGGAGGCAACGAGCGATGATTCGTATCAACTTGGGCCACGGCGAGTATAATGGGCGGGAGTTGCGGACGGACAAATGACCCTCTTCTGTTCCGGTAATTCGATTTGTGGTGTTGATATGTATATCTAGCAGCAGTCTTCAGACCAGTGGAGCTACTCAGGACCGTGCTTCCAAATGGTCGGGCGTAGAAACTCTTCGGGCATTCTTAGATCCGCGGGATTGTCGTTGGTGGGAACATGACACCAATCACGGATACTGGTTTTTTTTTTGGATTTCGGAAACTATGTTGGCGACAAATGTTTTGAATCTTTCCATGCGATGTGTTCATCCAGTGGAGTACGATGGTGGAATCGGTTTATCTTTTGGATAGTTCAAGTAATGTTGTGCAATAGGGCCTGCTGTACTGTCGATATCAGGGACGTGAGGAGGAGTGCTCCTCTCAACTCGAACCGAGGAATGGTTTGGGATTTGAGCAGAGCTGACTTTTGATTTCGCGGCGTAACGATAAATTGAGGGAAACTGTAACGATACCGTATGTCGCGATCCGCGTTCCGTTGGCCGCGAACAGTTCGTAGTCGGGTTTGTTCGTGTGTCCGCGGATCTTGCTGCGCGGATAAACACAAATGTCAGCACCGGTGTCCACTAAATACGAGATTTTCGTTAGTATATCTTTAACGAAAATGCGGCGTGTCTTTAAGCCGTCGGCGTTCGCCGCGTTTACGGAGAGCTGGTCGCGTTTCCCTGTTTCCACTAACTCGGGAATCGACATCTTCTCGCACATTCGCGGAATACTTCATGATAATAACAGAGGCCGGAATCTTGCGTCCTTTGTCGCGACCTGGAACGGCTCCGACTTCTTGATGGCCAGTGCCGACGCGGAGGATGATTAATATTCATCGCACTCACCTCGACCCTTAATTGGTTCATCTGGTCGTTAAATGTATTAAAAAGCGTGAGCCAGGGAGCTTCAGATGGTTCCGAGTGCGCCGGGTGGTCCGTTATCATACCTATCTGCGAAGTATGTCCCGTATCTCATTTGAACTCCTCCGCGATGAGGTCCGCTGATGGCATCAGTTTGTCTAGGTCGGAATCGTCGACGGCAGCTAGTATGCGCCTGATGCAGGTGGGGAGCCGATTTCTCCACAACGATCGGACAAACTCATCTGGTGTGGAGGAGCTGGCGAGCTTTCTCAGATGGTGGTACAACTGGGACGGTTTCCTATCGCCCATTTCTTCATTCTCCACCAACTTTTTACGCGATCGCTATCCGAGTCGGTAAGATGTGAATAAGTTCGTTCTTTAATTTCTTATTTTGTCTCGGTGGTGGCTGGCGGGTCCGTCATGACGCTCTCCACCTGCTGGAGGAGCTGACCGTCGAGGCTCTTTGCAAGGGTGGTGAACCTTACCTTATCGGACGTAACGTCCACCGCGTCTAGTTGCGTTTCCAACAACGCAAACCAGACAGTAATGTTGGAGGGTTGCAGCGGAGGCATTGTAACCGCGACACTACCCGTAGCCTTAACATCGTCTTTCGTAGTCGCCATGTTAGTGTTTTCTTTTACATCGAGGTCACGAATGTGAAGGATTAGTAGTGAATCGTTATCGCGAAGTAATGAGGGCGAAATAGTGCTGTCGCAGTCCGTCAAGTATATTCGAAATAAATAAATATCCCTACAGTGAGTCGTTGATACAATACAAAACTCGGAATTGATACTCGTTATTGTTCGTCGCTTAGATACTCGGAAATGCTCGTTAATACTCGTTGATACTCGATATGAACTGTTCGATACTGTGTCGCACGCTATCGCGTCTGTTTCTTTATACTGCTCGGGGGAGAATCGGAAAATTCAAATTCGTCTTCATTCGACGGTTGCATGTAGCGATGACATTGTTTTGCCCGGAATTTATTTCTCCTTACATTACTTGTAATCTAATGGTCTCGATACTTCGAGGCAAAACAACGACATGATTTGAAATGCCTTCTGACTCATTTGCCGCCGCAGATCGAAGTGTAAGAGCTTCGCTCTTCGTCTCAGCTCCGGTGATAGCATTGTCGACGTAGAAATCTCGCTGCAGTACTTGCGCTGCACGCGGAAATCGATATCCCTCGTCTTTTGCCAGTTGCTTGAAGCACCGAATGGCTAGATACGGGGCTGCGGATAAACCAAACGTTACTGTGTTGAGTTGATGTGTTTCGGTTTCTCCACTCGCGCTGTGCCATAATATCCTTTGATATTTTCGGTCCTCTGGTCATATGAGGAATTGCCGGTACATCTTTTAAATATCGCTAGTGAGTACGTATTAATAAGAGCGGAATCTAATGAACGTGCAAAACAAATCTTTCTGCAGCTTGGGCCCTGTATAAAGTGTATCATTTAAGGAGAGTCCGGTGGTGTTCGTTGCCGATCCGTCGAATACGACACGGAGTTTGGTTGTTTGGCTCGATGTCTTAATCAAGCCGTGATGCGGTAGATAGTACCTGCTGTCGTCGGCGGGGCCTGTGATGATTTTCGTCATGTGTCCCAGTTCCAGGTATTCTTGTAATACTGCTCCATATTCGGCTTCAAAGTGTTTGTCGCGTTGGAATCGGCGGCAAGTCATTTCATCGCCAATGCTTTGGAGGATCCAAGCGACTGAAGATGACCGTTGAATAGGAGAGCGACGATGTACCGTCGGATTAACCCTGCGACCGTCGGTGCAGGTGGTACTCATGCAAATGAATGCCGAGACGGTGCAGGGAATAATCGACTGAAAAGACAACCTGCTGCGACCGAGCTACGTGCTGGCAGCTCCGCCTCCTCGTGGCCCCCGTTGGTAACGGCGCAGCGAGATGCGTCCATCGCGCCTCCTACTCGGTTTGAAGGGACAGAAATCTTCTCCCCCCCCCCCCCTCCCCCATCTTTCCTCGGAATAGCCGAGATTGTCACGTCATCACTTAGCTTAATATCAGAAACCATCCTCGGTTTCTTTTCTCCCACTATCACCTTTTTTGCCTTGATTTTCTCCTTCTCTTTCTCCTTCTCCCCAGTAGCTCTTACCGTACGAGGGGGTGCCTGGGGATCTACCTCCCCCCGCCGTTCTGCCAGTAGCCAGATGACCGTCGGGTCGAGCCTGGACAGCCACTCGTTTTCCCGACGGGTTCGGGGGCTCCAAAACCTCCTGCGCCGTAAGTTTATATCCCTTATTCGATATCCATAGATTATAATAGAAAAAGATAAGTCCGTGGACATCGCCAAAGTCGTCATCGTCCAAAATCAGAAAACCGTTCAAATGTATCCAATCATAACCATAAAATTCGCCAAGTCGTCAACGAAAGCCATCCAAAAATAAATCTTAATAAACACATGAATAAATAAATAAATAATTACATATAGTCTAAGCGCCCATCGTTCTATTTAAGACCTGATGATGCGTACGTAATCGCTACATATATAATAATAAAGGTAAAAATAAATATATAAATAATAGTAATAACAAATAAATAAATAATAAATACCATACAGTCAATAATAATGAATAAGTAAATAAAACAAACCGCATTAAATAATAAATGCAGTATGGTTGCGTTTTACTTGTGTCGTCACGTGCTCCAGGTTATTTTACAAAAATACTGTGATAAATAGGTGAATCGTTAGTCTATTAAATAAAATACCTCGTTAATAGCGTCTTCCGAGTATTCGTCATGTGTGATATTTTGCCGCGTGTCTTTAGTTACTGCCAGTTAGTTGCAATGGATATTTTATCCGCGTCTCCAACCCTGCACATGGTTTTATATCCGATAATCTTCAGCGATATTTAACTGTAATCATTTATATAGCGTGCCCTCCGGTGTCGTTTATTGTGTGAATGGTTTCGCCTCGTTTTATCATCGGCAGTGAGAAAATCACGGAAATATTACCATGTGTCGCCATATCTGCACGAGGCTACATAACCTATCGTTTGTGAGTAATTTTCTAATTATTTTATATCGCCATATTTCTCTTTGCTTATACTGTTCTATCATCATCACACGGGGTTTATCGTGCTCAATATTCACCGACAGTGGAAAAACTCTTGTGGCGACATTGGTTTGTCCGGAGTTTGTTTATTACATTTCGTACTTCGTAACGGTGTTAATACTCCGAGGCAAAACAACAACATTAGTCACTCTCGATTCAAATCGTCCTATGACTCATGTGCCGCTACAGATTTTACATTTTTGAGTTTTTGAAGGTTCATATGATTCTACTATGTTTTCTATGGCGTCTCTATTTTTTATTATATCTGTTTTATTCATTTCGGTATCGGATTCTATGCGAAAGATGACCGATTTTCGGAATCGCCTTCAACTCCTTTAGTAGACCGTTGTACACCAGATTCCAGAGCAGCAAGTATCGATCCCTGAGAGAGACCCGCATACACATTTCACCTTAACGTTCCTCTTGTCGTCCTTACTATAATCTTTCTTTCCTCGAAGTAATTCTCGCGGAGAGTCACCAATTTCCTGGGCATCCCTCTAGATTCTGCTTCTTCCAAGATCTTATTCCAGCTGAGAGTGTTGAACGCGTTCTTCACGTCAACCGCCGTCAACACAAAAATCCTATTTTTTCTCTTGGACCAGTTAGCAGGATCCATACTGGTCATCCTGGGTCCAGTCCCAAGCTTTCTTCGATCAGGTTCTTAAACGTGTGCTCCCAGATTTTATTAAGTGCTGATAAGATATGCTGATATAAAATGAATTTATCCATGTCAGCGTCCCTCGTCGTATATTTAAAAATATAATATAACATATATAACTCAATAACTTCTGTAATTTCCAATAATGTCTAATATTAAGTTCTTCAATTAAAACTTGCAGAAAGAACAAATACATAATACCTGAAGAATCACCTACTAGATGAATCCAACAGGCAATAACATCCATAACATGGCAAAAATTCATAATTATTATAAGAAATACTAAATATATAGCATATAAAATACATTTAAACTTTAACTGGGAACATAACCTATACCATCCATCCATACCTCTTATGATTACATTATAATTAAATAATAATTATCTATCACTTCATCTTAGCCACGAAGGTTTACATACTAAATTAATAATTTAACACTATTAACATCCATATGTATATTTAATATTTTTATTTTCATATTTATAATTATGACACTTCATATTCTAAACGGATCTTTATACAAGTAATAAAAGCACTTGTAACATAATGCACTTAACTATCCAATTAAGTCATAACTCTACATCTGAATTAATATTTTCTCTTCATTCTTCGTCCTAAAATCCTTCACAGTTACCACTCAGTCAATTATTATGTCTAAAACTCAGTCATTATCAATGCTTAAACGCTTATTACAAATATTCTTATAACTAATTTACACCTACTAAATATAATAACTTTAGCTAAAATTTAGAATCAGCAAATACTGCATACCATGTTTGTAAAATTAACATTCCCTATCTAATGACAATGTAAAATATACAGTAGTTACTATCACCTAAGTTACAACGGTCCAAGAATGTCAACGTTACCACTAGATACTACATCCAACACTCCTAATTAAGAGTCTCAGCTTAATTAGTTAAATGTAATAAAACTCCATTGCAAATATACACCAATCTTATGATATTACTGACTCAGCACTTCCAGACTATAATTAATCAATTATAATACTATTATAACTCAGCCATGGGCTTACATATATGTCGGATCCGCAGTAGGAGTAAGGTTGGGGGCGTCGGATGTGTCTTCACGGGAATTAGCCATTGCGGCGGTACAGCACAGATGTAGTTTATTACAACAAAGGGGTTGTTACAACCTTGACAGTTGATCATGGCGATTAGACACTCGGGACGCTAGTGACGATGTCTTCAGATTTGTTGACGAATCCACAGTCCACGGGATGACAAATATCAGCGTAATACTCGAGTCGGGTAGCTTCTCAATAACTCAATCAGCAATTCATTCAACGACTAACTAACAAACTCTCTAACCCTCAATCCAAATGAAACTGCCCTTATATATTCCTGTCCCCACTTCTCGGGTCAATCCTTGTTGTTAAGGAGAGTCATATAATCATTCCGTACCTCTGTCAGGTACACGTCCCTCCCGTGACCTTGGCTACGTCTAGTGATCCGCTATATCACCTTAAACCCAAACCCATCGTCATAAAGCCAGGTTGGAACATTAAAAGTTATTTCTTATTTTTATTGCTTAAACGTAGCTATCATAAAAATCTTGACTATGGTATTGGGGGTTTTCCCAGCATTCCCGACGGAAAATCCCGCTGTCCTTCCCTCTCCGACATATATAATTTAACATAATTTAACACGCCTATTTATTCATCATCTGTTCTTATAGCCACAAAAAGGTCATTGATCAAATAATTTACTTATATACACTTGATATTATAACCAACTATAACCTCAAATTCGAACTTTTACATTTCCACAAATTATTAGTGATTATAAGAGTCTATTAACATCATCCACATCATAAGGTTGAGTCTTTATCTCCTTACAGCCAAATAAACAGTCCAATCAACGTTCTATCGTGAATTTTCACTCTCGATAACTCCTCAAGCTATCGTAACGTCATGATATTTGTTGTTATAATACGATGTTCCTGCCCGTGCCATTTAGTTCGACGAAACTCGGGCTCAAGCGATAGACATTGTAACGTCAATCCACATCAGAGACCAGGTCGCTGTCACGACCGGCTCACTTTAAAATCGGAGATAAAGATGTGGCGGCACTCGGCGACAATGTATATCGCCGAAGTGCTAATGAGCCATCAATATCTCAACGGTCCTTCTGCCGAATATTCGAGGAGAAGGCGTGCGTAGCGGCGATCACGGATGCCTAACAAACTCAAGGATAGTGGGGATATTGAGGGGTGACGAAAGACAAATAACCGAATCCGATCAAAAGTCGAGTTGTAAGAGTCAGTCTTAAAAAGTCACGCCTAGAGCTCGGAAATAAAAATTGTGAATTGTGTTAGAAGAAAAATAAAGTTTCTTTTTTTCTATTTTTTTGTTGTTCTTTTGTGTTATTTTACGTGACAACATCGACGTACGCTAAACAGACCAGACTGATGCTTGTAAACAGTCGCAATACGAAATGAAATGTAGATGCCCGCGTATATCTGTGGTATAGTCAATTTTACGATAATTTTAGCGATAATGCTGTTAAGAAAGAAAACTCTTATGCTTCTACTTTTATAGATATTATAAATTTATTATATTTTGTTATAAAATTATTTAAAATTATATCAAATTATATAATTATATAAAATTTAATCATAAAGCCGAATGAATATCTAAAAAGAAAATACGTAAAACTCTACAAATCCTTCATGGTATGATACCTCTTAAAACATTCTGGCAGATGTAAAGCCATTTTACATTTCGCGTATTCCCACTTCTTTATGTTTATAAAACTTCTTTAACTTTATGTTTATAGCAGGCTTTGCACGTCCTTGTTGGATGCTTATTTCGAGGTGTCGGATCTATATTTTGGAGGAAATGAGCCCAATATTGAGCTTGGAGTCGAAGAGGTGTTTCAACTGATGATTTCCCACGCATTTTGTAGTCCGGTAATTTAACAATTTGTAAAATTGCCTCCGCTATATTTACACAGTAATCAACATAAGTCTTCTGTTTTCGACTGTAAATTGTTTTCTGCATAACGTAGGTATTGAACAGAGCCATATCTGATATATAAAAGAAAAGCTTTCGGTATCCTTTCATGACTTTTCTCATTATTGGGACAACAGGCTAACATCTGATCTTGATGACCAACTACACCCATACCCTTAGAAGAGTACCAGTTATCCAGGAATAAAGTATATCCTTTGTTTATTATTGACTTTGACAACTCTATCAAAACGTTCTCCGACGCATTATCGTTTTGATTAATTCTGTCTTGGCCGGTATATATTTTAAATTCATGACAGAAACCGGTACTTGCCTCGCACAATTTGTAAATTTTTATTCCAAACCATTATAGCGAACCACAACACGTCCGCACACTTCAACGTATCGAGCCGAACTTCAAACCTGCCCCTCCTTTTCTGAATTTCTCTTGAATCTTTGGCATTCCTTTTTCGTCGCTTTTCACGATCTCGCATACATTGGTATAATTGTTATGTAAAAAGGTAAATAACGCAGGACTTGAATAAAAATTATCGGCATAGAGTGTATGCTGAGCGTTTCTTTACGGTTTCAAAAGTGACAAAACTATTTCCCCCCACTTTCCAATTCTCGCGTTTTCACTTTCTGTAATCGTTGACATTCCGGCATAAACTATAAGGTCTTGTACATAACATTGTTTTACAATCACAAAGCATATATGATTTTATGCCGAAGCGGTTCCTTTTCGTTGGAATCTATTCCTTGAAAGACAAGCGACTTTTATATAATAACAATCTTTCATCAATGCGAGGTTCTTGAAAAGGGTAGTCACTGGGCGATTTTCGCAGCATATTAGCTATGTCTCTTATCTTACTTAGACGACCATCAGTGCGCCCAAGTTCACGTGAAAAATGTATCACCCGTTACTACGAAAGATAACGATTGTTGCGAATTATTGACTAAAGAGCAACCGGTCAAGTCAAACCGATTGGTCGATATCGCGTACCTTGAATGAATTAACGCTCAGGGTGGAGGAGGTTTTAATATATTATTATTTATTTACTTATTTATACTTAGTCCATACCTTTCGGCTTTGGACGACTTTCGGTTTACATCTCTTATATAATTCCATTACATCACTTATATATCTGTTACACTAGTTCTTCTATAACTATATACAACTGCTTATACTTAACTATTGCACCTTACTTGATCTATCTCTATGTACTACCTTATAACTAACACTTATAACTAAGTGCTCTTTCCGTCTTTGGCTTTTATTTCCTTGCTGTGCTCTCCTCCTGTCGTTCCTCCCTCTCTTCTGCTACTCTTCTCTTCTCTATTATCGCTTTCAATTCTGCCAGTCCTTCTCCAGTCTCATATAGTGTTTCTACCATGTTCCTTGCCTCTCCTGTTATCTCACATTCCTCTAATATGTGTTTCAAGTCCTCCTCTCCTTTTTTGCATAATCTGCATCCTCTTTCTCTCTCCTCTTTCCAGCGTTCCCTTGCTCTGGTTTCGTTACCACATCTTTTTTTTTGTTTATTTATTTACATTTTACAATTTTTCCAGTAGGACATTTGGTAAAATATTATAGCTTAGTGGTATAATAATATAACATGTGAATTGCTACCCCCAGTGGGATACCATCTTCGAATTTGATTGATTTATTCCTTTAGTGTGGTGAGTGTTTGTATGTTAGGTTATGTCCTTTGTGAGATCCTGTCCTTTGTGTTTCCTTTTTAATCTTCTTTTTATGTTTGATGCACCGATCATTTCCCCTGCCAGCCGGTTTGGGTGCGTTGCTATCCTTTCTCTGTAACTTCTTGCACATCTGTTAATCTCCTCCTTGACCGTTGGTATTCCCAGGTCTTTCCGAATGTCCTCGTTTCTAACGTACCATGGCGCGTTTACTATTGTTCTAAGTATTTCAGATTGCATTGCTTCTAGTTTGGTTATATGACTCATTGCCGCTGTTCCCCATAGTGCTATTCCGTATGTCCAGATTGGTTTTATGACCATTTTATATATTTTTATGTTTGTTTTCTATACTTAGTTTGGATTTTCGACTTGTTAGCCAGTACATTTGTCTCCTTGCTATCTGTATTTTGTCTATTATTGCTTTAATATGCTGTTTCCATGTGAATCGTGTATCTAAGTGGAGTCCTAGGTATTTGACTTGCCTTGTTTGTATTATGTGTGTGCCGTTTAGTACAATGTTTGGTGGTTTCTGTTTTCGCAGTGTGAATGTAATGTGTTTGCATTTATCGGGGTTTGCTTTAATTTGTTTTGCTTGAAGCCACTTTTCTATTTTTGTGATATGTTCTTGTAACCGCTGTTGCAGGGTTAGTGTGCCTGACTAGTACAGCTGTGTCATCCGCGAATGTCAGCATTTTGCTATTGTTAGTTGTTGGTATGTTGGCCGTGTATAATGTGTATAGAATTGGTCCTAGGACGCTTCCTTGCGGAACTCCTGCCTTGATTTCTTTAACTTCAGAGTATGTGTCTTTGATTTTTACTATGAAGGTTCTGCTGCTTAAGTATGATTTGATTAATTGGTATATCTGCCCCGGGAACTGTTTCCTGATTGATTGAAGTAGGCTAGTGTGGTTTATTTTATCAAATGCTTTTTCGATATCCATGAAGAGTGCCGTGCAGTATTGTTTTGTTTCCAGCGCCTGTAAGATATCATTGGCGAGTCTGTGCGTTTGTTCTATTGTGGAGTGTTTGTTTCTGAATCCGAATTGGTGATCCGGTATTAGTTGATTCCTCTCTATTATGGGTTTTATACGGTCGTAAATTATTTTCTCTAGTATCTTAGAGCACACTGGAAGTAGTGAGATTGGTCGATAGGATTTGGTTTCGTGTGGGTCCTTTCCTGGTTTGGGTATCATTATGATTTGTGCCAGTTTCCAAATTTTAGGAAAGCATTGTGTTTTTAGTATTACGTTAACTATTATTGTAATTTGTCTTATCGCTTTTGGCGGAAGGTTTTTCAAGATTTTGCCATTGATTAGGTCGATTTCTGGTGCTTTATTATTTTTTGTTTTCTCGATTATGTTTCTAATTTTTTGTGCTATTGTTTTGGATATGGTGTAGTGTTTGTCAGTTGATGTACTAGTGGTTAGCGCTTCCTCGTCCGTATGACTATTGTGGTTGCTGTTGTTGATATTATGAGGTGTAAATGTGTTGCATAGGTGGTTGGAAAATTCCTCAGCTTCCTCTTTGTTGCTTCTTGCCCATGTGTTATCTGATCTTCTGATTGCTGGGACCATTTTTATTGTCTTCCTTATTTTTTTTTGTGGCTTTCCATAGGGAGTAGTTGTAGTTCTCGTGTACAGATAGTGACTCAATGAACTTTATAAACTCGTTGTTTTTGTGCTCTTTTATTTTGTTTTTTTATTTCCTATGCGAGTTTGTTTAGGTGCTTTTGTTTTCTTTTGTTCTATGTTTTTGCCATTTTGCTTTCGCTTTTCTTTTTTCTCTAATTTTTTCGAGGATGTCTACTGGAATTATTTTTGTTCGTCTGCTGGTTGATTCGGGTATAGTGGTTGCTCTTGCTGCTACTTGAATAGTTTCTGTAAATGTTGTTACTGCTTGATCGATGTGTTCAGGTGTTTTCAATGGGATGTTGCAGTTGATTTTGCTCTCAATTATTTTTTTAAATGTTTGCCATTTGGTGGTTTTATTGCATAGCGTCTCTGAATTGCTGTCAAGTATTGGTTTGTTTCTGTATGTAATTATTATGGGTGTATGGTCGGAGGTAAGCTCGAGGCTGGGTGCTATGTTTAGTTTATTTGCATTTAGTCCCTTTGTAACTGCAAAATCAAGTAGGTCAGGTATTTTGCTCAGGTCTGTCGGCCAGTATGTCGGTCTTCCTGTGGATAATATATTGAGGTTATTATTTCTAATGTATTTTTCCAAGGTTTTGCCTCGAGGTGTGGTGATTCTTGATCCCCATAGTGTGTGCTTTGAGTTATAGTCTCCAGCTGCAATATACTTGTCACCTAAGTGTCGAAAGTACCCACATTTGCGATGTAACTTTGTGTCGCGGCGGTACATATACTGCTGACAACTGTAGTTGGTTGCTGCTAGTTTGTACTGTAACGGTGGTTGCTTGTACATGTTCCTTACTAACCTGGCTGTGTAAGTGATGTTTAATGTCGTTTTTTGTTACTACTGCCGTCCCTCCGTGTTCTTTTCCTGAAGGATGCTTGGTGTCATATATGGTGTAGTACGGTATTTTTATATAACTTTTTATAATGATGTGTGTTTCTGAAACGAGTAGTATATCGATATTATTGCTATATAGGAATGTTTTAGTTTCTAGGACCCTTTGTTGTATGCCGTTAGAGTTCCAGGCTGCTATTTTAAGCGTGCTCATTTTTATTTTTTGCTTAGCATGTTTGTAAGTAGTTGTAGCATGACTATTATTTGTTGTGTTTGCTGTCTGAGGAGTTGGTTTTGTTCGCTTATCATTTTTGTAAGTATTTCGGTGTTTTTTATGGAGTGTTTTATTAACTCTCTGATTTCTGTAGTGTCGTTGCTGTGATTGTTCTGTTCTTGATTGGCTAAGGGTGACGACCGGTTGACTACTTGCGTGTAGCTTCGGCTACTAACGGTGTTGGTGTTACTATGGTTATTATTCATTACATGCTGTGTGTCCTGTTTCGAGTCGGCGGGAAAAGTTTGCTTTGTAGTTGTTTTCTGACTACGCAGTCTTCGTAGCTAGCTGGGTGATTTCCAATTGTGACATTTTACGTCATTTATTTTTCCCGCGTGTGGGCAGCTTACTGTTAGGTGCTTTCCTGCGCATTTGACACACGCCGGGTTTCTGTTGCAGTAGTTTTTTGTGTGTCCATATTGTTGACACCGCATGCATTGTGGTATGTCTTTTTTATGTCTGGGTGGCTCGACTGTAATTATTGTGTTTAAGATTTTTTAATTTCGAAAATTTCTTTGTTGTTGTTTTTAGGTTCAAGCTCTATTAAAAATAGCGGTAATAGTTGTTTAGTATCATATCTGGTTATATTGTTGATTGTTCTTACCTGGTGTCCGATTTTGGCTAATTCCTCGCATATGTTGTTTGTATTTGTTTTAGGATGTAAACCTCTGATTACTGCTTTGTAGCTTTTATCAGATTTAGGTTGGTAAGTATGATACCCAGCGTTTTTTCCCTTTAGCGCTTTTGTCACTTTCTTATAGATTTCTGGGGTATTAGTTTGTATTTTTACCTGATCCAATTTCGTTGTTTAATGCCGTAATTTTCTTTTCCTGCCGTGCTGTTTAGCAGTTCAATGAGGGGGTCTATTATTTCAGCATCTATGTAGATTGGTGGTGGTTTGGCAACGTATGTTATTGGTTTTTCAGCTGGGCCTGATTCCTTCTCTTCTGACAGTGCGCTGAAGGAGTTTTGGGTAGGAATTTCTTGTAGCCATTGTTGCCTTTCTGTTTCTATAGTCCTCCTAACATTTGTATTTGATGTTATTTTTCGTTTTTTGCTGGGAGTTACAGTCTTCCAGCTTTCATCCTGGCGTAGTAGATTGTTGTTGATATTATTCTTCTCGTCGTCTTTTTGTATAATTTCCATCACTATTTCGTTTGTAGTTGAGTAATCCTGTACTTCGCTTGTTGGTTTATTTGGGCTCTGTTGGTCTACCGCCCTGTTTATGGCATATGTTTCTCCTTTGCTTAGGATTTTTATTGGTAGTATTTTTTGAATGTTTTCGATCATTTAGCGATTGGTTCTGTTGCACGTCACTTTTCTTTCCCTCTTGTCGCACTTACGGAGACACTAGTTCTCACGTCCGTATAGCTCGACTGCTCGGGCAGAACTGATTTACATACGTGTATCACTATTACGCGGCCAACCTAGTCTAGCATACAAAATTATACAATAGAAACTTTAATAATACTTGTTTTTATTTCTTGTATGCATTCTGAAAGGGCTTAAACTGTACGTAAATAAATTTTTAAACAAAGTCTAACCTTTTTTTCCGGGTGGAGGGGAAAATGCTGTTACGCAAGCCAGACTGGACTATATGGGACTCGGCGGATGGAATCGCCCACTAAACTCACTAAACCCCCCCCCCTTTATCCGCTCCTCTTATGGTACAAGAACCAACTTCGGAACCACCTTTCGGCATTACTTCACGGTTGGCCTTAGTGTGTATCGCTCATTAGTTCACAGTCTTCGCAATTAAGTCTACTAGCTTATCCTTTCCTCCTCTCAACAATCATCTCTTGCACTCGTCTTTCTTGCATGATTTTCCTGGAAAACGTTTGGAACCTAATACAATTGTGCTCTTTCTTGGTTACTGCCTCCATCAAATTTTCCGCCGTAAGTAACATGCCAACGTAGCTTCCAAATTCATTCCTCACGTCAATCCAACTACGGCAGTGGAACGACGCATGCTCCGCATCGTCGCAATCCCAACATCTCGAGTGATGCTCCCCGCTACTCGTCTTTCGATACACATTAAAAATCCCGTATCCGGTAAAAATTTGCATGGTCTAATGATCGATGTACCTTTCGTATTTTTTTTTTTTTTGTATTTTTTAAAAGTACAAGCGCCAGAAATTAATTTCCTCGTACAATTGTCACTTCTATAAAATCTCCATTCCTCTCTCCACTTGTCGTCAATGCGTTCTTCTACGACCCTCATTCTCTTCGCGAAAATTGAGGCATCTCTTGCTCTGGGACGGGTCTCATACTGTTCCTACTGATAAGTCCTTTTAAGTTCATGCTTTTCGACTCGGAGCTCCGCTTTATAGTAGATCGGGACAGTGCCTGTCAATACACACAGCGCTGCATGGGACACAGTTCTATACGCCGTCGATGATCTAACCAGTGCTGCTCATTGTGCCCTATTCAAAATGTTCGTAGTTTTTTTCGCAACAGCGCTTTAACTCATGCCGGAGACGCATAAAGCACAGTTGTCCAACTGCACCACAAGGTATCTTACTTCCTGCTTCGTCCTCAATAGATATCCTACTATGTAAATTTCCATATCCTTGGGGATATGTTTTTCTGTGAGCAGAATCACCTCCGCCTTGTCGTGCGAGATTGTCAGCCCGTTGTCGGCGCACTACCGCTTAACCATACTCATTGCTCTGCCTAACCTATCCCCAATCTCCTCTTGACTGGCTACATCACGTACAAACGCTCAGTCGCCGGCAAAGGCGACCGCACTCATACGTGGAATATCCTGGAACTTTTTCAGGAGTCCGTCGTAGACCAGATTCCAACGGCCCCAAAATGGATCCCTGTGGGACACCCGCGAAAACATTCCTCTTTACCGTTCCACCAATGTTCCAGACTACTATCTTCCTGTCTTCAAGGTAGTTGCCAAGAAGAGTTAATCGTTTCCGGGGTATCCCTCTCGCTTCGGCCTCCATCAGTATCTTACTTCATCTGAGAGTGTTGAACGCGTTCTTGATATCCACCGCTGCCAGTACACATATCCGGTTTCTTCTTTTACAATTCTCCGCTAATTACACAACCCTGCATAGTACGTCGACCGTACTCTTGTCCCTGCGAAACCCGTACTGATCCTTATGGAAGGGGTCTAGTCCCAACCTTTCCTCAATCAGATTTTTGAACGTGTGCTTCCAGACCTTACCAAGTGCTGGAAGCACGCTGATCGGTAGGAAAACCGATGTAAGTATAGGGTCTCTATCCAGCTTTGGAGTGAGAATTACTCCTTTTCCTTTTTAAAAAATAAATATATAAACATATAAATAATTATCAGTAAATAAATAAATAAATAAATATATTATTGCTCAACCGTCTAAAAATAAGTTGCACATGTCTATAAAGCTACGCAACACATTCATTATATTTGTTTTTGTTTCGCTTTTGGAACACCGAGTTTCTTAAAATTTTCGTTGGTCTCAGGAGTTATGGCCCCTTTGCTTCCTAGTACCGCCGGTAAAATGGCTTCCTCATCGACGCCATACTTGTTCTTTAACATATTCAGGCATGGGAAGTATTTGTCGATTTTTTCTTTTGCAGCTTTTTGGAGATAATCTCTGTTCTCATAGCGGATACTCACGTCGACTACGAGAATCCGTTCCTCGTTTTTCACCACGAGGTCCGGTTTGTATTGATTATCTCCAACTTTGATTGTAGATTCGACAAACATTTCATTTTGGACCTGTAACTTTATTGTGAGGAGAGTTTTTACCTCGTCATGCCTCTTGATTCTTAGTCCCTTTGTTTGTTGACACAGCTCTAAAATGTGCCCTAGAGTTTCGGGCTGAGCATGACATCTTCTGTACATAACGTTTATGTATCGCGTGCGCGAGGGTGATCGTGGTCGTGATCGTCAGTGAATCTGATTCAGCCGCGCGTCCAGTACGTCCGCGACGCGATTTAGTCGGCCCTCCATTGCGTTCCAGCCGTGATTTTGTCGTTCACTTACCCTAACCATTCTGAGTTTGCTGTCCCTGGTGATTCATTGCTCGCTGACGGCGGCTAACCGTCCTTCCTCCGGGTGAATCTCATGCATGCTGTCGGCAATCCGGGTTATCGCTTCGGGATTCTTATCCTGCGCGGTGGCCAGGACATGCTGCATATGTATCTCGCGTCGTGAGCACCGGTGAGCACCATGGTGAGCATTTTATCGCACTACTCCGCCCTACAGGCTTACACCCTATGCAAACAACTCCGCTGTCTGTCCACCTACGCAAAAAAATATCCTCCATCACTCAATTTAAACACTAAACACCTACGATTCCCCGAAGGATGTTAATTATAAATCCGCGGTAATTTAGCAAAAAACACACATCCCTCATGTCAAAATTGTAAATTCACACGCACTCTATATTATTCCAATCACTCCCGCAGCCACGGAAAGCTCAACTTCTCCATCGTTTTAAATTATATTGTACACATCATCGACATAACCGCCTGTAACCTCAACTACCAATAGTTAATTTTCGCCGAATATTCTTACGTTTCTTTCCTTACTGAGACTCACGCGAGCCAACTCGCAAAACTACTAACCACGCTCTGCTACCATGTTAAAGTATAGAGAGAATTTGGAGAGAACAGAAAGTTTAAAATTTATTTACAAATTGTCTAAGTTTAGCCCTACATGTAAGTTACTCTCTGAAGGACTCGACAACATACTCGTTTGCTTGTTTGTTTCCGTCTAATCGCTTCTAATTGCTTTAAATTGCTTCCTTCAACACTCACATACACTCTAGGGAGGGGATGCATACATGTGTCTGCTAGCTCTTCGCTCCCTCACTCAAAAACGTACAATATAAATGTACTATCTATTTAACATGTGGCTATGTCCTCAATCAGTTCTTCCCTAGTAGCGGTGGGATCAATATTTCTTAACCCTAGTGTCTCTCTATTCACTAGAGGTAGGATCTTCAACTCCTTCCTCATCGCGGCTTTTAATTTTTCCGCGACCTCGTCCGCCGACACCTTGTTATTAACTTTTATCAGAATGTGCCTTGTTTCCTTCAAGGCATCTTTGGCGCCCGCTATTTCTCTGTAGACTTCGATCCAGTTTGCGTTCTGGTCAACTTTAACCAGGATCGCTTCACTTCTTTCCCCAGTTTGTCATTCTTCCCTCTCTTCCCTACCTCCTTTCCTTCCTTTCCATCGCCTGTTCACGACGGTCTATTCAGTCTTGCTATCAACATTCCTCATTATCAGGTCGTATACCTCCGCGCACGACAGCTCATTCTGTCTCGGCTTTTTTCGATAAGCTCCTCTCCTCTCCTCGAGCGGAGATATCTTTTTCTTTTTGGCGGACTGCCACATCTCCGTCTGGATGGCTACCGAGGCACCACTATCGCGTACAACCCCCCGCTCCTTAGAGGTCATTTTGGTGGCCATGGTTTTCTTGTCGTAACGTCTTCTGTTCGTTTCGACGTTACAGTCGATCCAACATCTAACGTTTCTAACTTCTCTTGCATTGTCCGCTTTCAATTTATATCGTTGGGTCCCCCTTACTCGTGCCGCTAATCCTTTGCATCACCCTTTTCATATTGAGTAGGAGGAACTCCAGGTTCTTCATAAGTTCCGCGATATCCATTACTCCAGACGTCCATCCTCCTCTTTTATTCGTGTAGGACACTTCATCCATCACTCCGTCGCTCCTTTTCAGTACTATGTGGAGGATAGGTCTTTTCGAATATCGCGAAATAAAATGGACAAACTGTTTTCGCATGCAATTTGTTAAATATATTTCGAATATGGAAATTAATTCAACACAAATCACAAGTGCAGGTACGATATACTCTCACGAAATAAATACGCGTTATCTTCGAGAAACTCCGTAGATACTTCTTATGCGTCCGAATGCTTCTGCTGCGATCGATGAACTACTTGCTCGTCATTTCGTCTGTTTATTTATACTGGTCGGGGGACAGTCGGAAAATTTGAACTCGACTGCGTTTGACGGTTGAAAGTAGCGGCGGCATTGTTTTGCTCGGAGTTCATTACTCCTTACAATACCTGTGACCTAACGATCATGATACTCCGAAACAAAACAACAACAGGATTTAAAATGTCTTGCTCGCGTGCCGCTACAACTATCTTCCCCTCCCCCCTTAGGGACTCCTTATCTGGAGTCAGATAGTTACTCTGGTCCGTTTACTCCGCTTGGAAGTCAGCGTCCATTTCGCTATCTTGTCCGGCTACCTCTCTTCTTACCGGACCTTTCTCTCCTTGCTTCTGGTCCCCGGCCGCTTTTACTTATTTGTTGCTTTTTGAAGCTATTAGGAAATTGCCGATATATGTGTAGGCGAAATCGAGACCTCCCGTGATTTCGTCCACGAATCGCTGGCACGTATGCGCAGCGTTTCGAAGCCCAAACATTGTATTAATTGCTTCGAAAAATCCTAAGGGTATTGTGATTATGGCTCCCTCGATGTCTTCCGGCGCGATCGCAATTTGGTGGTAAGCTCGGGCAACGTTAGTGTTAGAAAAAATGCGGTTATCGTGCAAGTGTTGCGCAAAGTCTTCGATGTGCGGCAGTGAATACCTGTCGGCTATAATGCGGGCGTTCAACGCACGGTAGTTGCCGCAAAGTCGTAGGCCCCCGTCTCTCTTTGGTACGACATGCAGGGGCGATGCTCATGAACTCCTGGATGGTTGTATCACTCCTTGTTTCATCATAATTTTAAACTCTAAGCGATAATGTTTTTATCTGGAGTTCGTTTACTTTTAAGTCTAGTGAATCGAAACAGCGTTGACACTAAGTATAAGAATAAGTACAGGTATAACAACCTCAACAAAGGACATTAGCAAAAAAGATTCACCTTGGTATGTAATTTTAGCTGAAATTTACAAGAGAAAAATTTACTCAGTAGCTCTTTATTTCTAGATCTTATAATCCAAACAAGATTTATATTCAGGGCCAAGATAATATGGACCTTCTCCCTTTTTTTTCCTTTATTAAACTGTACGTAATTACTTCAACAGAATCAAAACTTAGTTGCTAGATTTAATTTTGCTACACTGTCTTTCAAATTATTTTGCAATACTTTTAAATATTTCATTTTATCTAAGATCCCATCGATGAACATAAGGATTCTCACATAATTATCTGTCATACACCCCCATACCATCACAGATCTACCATTACGTTTAGTAGTTGCCTGTAAATTTATTATTTCTAATTCTGTATTCTGTTTTTGGCCAAACTCTTTTACGTCCATCGTTACCAAAAATATATTTATTTTCATCAGAAAACAATACTCTATCCCAATACAACTGTGGAGGGATTGGTTGAGGATAGATTACGTAAAATAACGACAGCAAGAAAGAATATATCTCGAATAAGTTAAATAATTAAATAAGTAGATAAAATACAAACTGTCGTAAGACGCTCGTTTACTATATTCGCAACGATAGTATATGATCCCTCACAGAAAACCCAACTCGTAGATATTGATCGCAAATATGTGTCACTCGTCAGCGTCGAATCGAAGCCACGTCAGCCGTGGCGGCGAATCACCAATGAGGAAATTCATTGTTTGCGCCGATAAGGTTTGTGCCGTTATCGGAGTGGATGGTCGAGCAAAACCTTCGCCGAGCGATGAAGGTTTCGCTCGTGAGATCTCCAACGAGCTCAATGTGCGCCGCCTTAACTGCTAGGCATAAAAAGATGGCCACGTATACCTTGATCTGACGGCGGTTACGATTTCGTTTCTCCTTGATGTGGAATGGCCCACAATAATCGACGCCGAGGTTTGTGGATGGGCGAGATTCCGTTACTCCGGCAAATCCCCCATTATGTAATCCACCCGTGGTGGTTGAGCGTGACAGCAACGGACGCAGCCTCTTATGGTACACCAGACTTGACTTCGGCCGCCGACAGGCCAGTATTGTTGTCCTACTACATATAACGTGGCCTGCGTGTCGGAGTGCACGTGGGCCTTGTGTTCATGTTCGATAATGCTTTCTGTGATAATGCGACTGATGATTTAGGTACTATTATAGGATGTTTTTGGGTAAAGATCACTGACTAAGTCGGCCACCAAATCGCAATATTCCTTCCTTGTCTATGAAGGGGTTGAGTCGCGTGAGTTTCCCTTTTACTGCCGTGTTTCGATCCTTTCGGAGTGTACGCATTTCCCCGGAAGAATGGATGTTCTGTAATAATTTTATTAGCTTATCGTGTGTTAGGTTCAATTCGGTTACAGTTAAGGGCGTCGCTCGGTTTTGTTTTTGTTTCCAACGGAGGCAACGAGCGATGATTCGTATCAACTTGGGCCACGGCGAGTATAATGGGCGGGAGTTGCGGACGGACAAATGACCCTCTTCTGTTCCGGTAATTCGATTTGTGGTGTTGATATGTATATCTAGCAGCAGTCTTCAGACCAGTGGAGCTACTCAGGACCGTGCTTCCAAATGGTCGGGCGTAGAAACTCTTCGGGCATTCTTAGATCCGCGGGATTGTCGTTGGTGGGAACATGGCACCAATCACGGATACTGGTTTTTTTTTTTGGATTTCGGAAACTATGTTGGCGACAAATGTTTTGAATCTTTCCACGCGATGTGTTCATCCAGTGGAGTACGATTGTGGGATCGGTTTATCTTTTGAATAGTTCAAGTAATGTTGTGCAATAGGGCCTGCTGTACTGTCGATATCAGGGACGTGAGGAGGAGTGCTCCGCTCAACTCGAACCGAGGAATGGTTTGGGATTTGAGCGGGGCGACTTTTGATTTTGCGGTTAATAGTTGTATCCAGACGCAGCCATCGAGGTTGGTGGTTCGGAGATAAACACAGCCCCCCCCCCCAAGCCTTCTCGCTGACGTCGTAGAAGCCATGCATTTCAATCTCCGTCGCGGATTGAATTATTGTTTTGTGTTTGAATCTGTTGTTGTTTAACAATGGCAACTGAGAGTAGTACTCATTCCACTCTGTATGCAGATCAATCGGAAGTGATTCGTCCCAGTCGATTTTCAATGACCATATACTTTGGAGCATTATCTTAGCCCGAATGATTACCGGCGTGAGCAAGCCTAGCGGGTCGTAGGTTTTGGCAATTTCTGAACTGATGATTCGTTTCGTGACTCAGGAGAGGATGTGTTTGACTTCGACCGAGTAAAAAATGGAATCGTCGGATGAATTCCAAAATACTCCCAGTGTTTTCAATGTTTGCGAATCGCCCAATTGTCGTTGGTGGTTTGTTTCCACTGCGGAGTGTCCCTGTAGTAATTCTTTGTCGTTTGATGCCGATTTCCGGATGTTCAATCCCGCTAGTTGAAGTAGCTTGGCGAGTTCTGATCTGTGGAGGATTAGTCGTGAATCGGAATCGCGAAATAATGGGGGCGAAATATTGCTGTCGCAGTCCGTCAAGTATATTCGAAATAAATAAATATGCGTACAGTGAGTTGTTGATACAATACAAAACTCGGAATAAATACCGGAACAATAAACGCAGGTTTCAATCGGTCTATGGGAACCGTTACGTCGCGATTATTTATTTAATAATATAATTCTTTCCATCCCTCTTCCCAACTTTACATGCTCCGTGTTACCGCGGCTGCAAAGGGTCCCCAATCGCGTCATGGCGCAAAAAAACATACGGCGATGTTTCCAGTTCCTTAAAGACGAAAATTTTCTTTTCGCCACGACGCGTAACCGGGTATGGCCTGACCTTCTCCATCCGTTGTATTCCGAGTTGGCCCACGGTTTGGTTGCTAAGAAAAATTCCGCCGGCAATCGTATGTCGGATCCGTAAATCATTTTGGCCGCCGGTGCGTTAAGGACTTTCTTTATCGCAGTTCCGATGCCTAGCATTTCGAGTTCCGCCTTTGTCAGCTTGAGTCGACGGGCGTCGAGGCGGCGTGGTTTGGCGTGGACGGGAATTCCAGGTGTCGTGCAGATATGATGTTGCACGCCGTAGAGAACTTCGTCGGAAGACGGCGTGTTAGGTCCGGGAATTCCGCTAAAAGTTGATTATACATAGACTCTTCATCGACGGTTTTAATGGACGCTACGCCAGTCGTAGCGGCCAATTCCCTTGTGGACAGTTGCGTTGCCGTATCCAGGAGTCGTTTGTTTCGCGGGTCGTCGAGTAACCCGTAATGGCTCAGGAAATCGATGCCGATGATAGGTGTTTGCACGTTTGGCTACAACAAAACGCCGCTTAAAGGCTCGACGCAAGGATAGATTGAGGGATGATCCCATAAGTAGCAATCCGGGTTTCATTAGCCGCGAACAGTTCATAATCACTTTTGTTTGCGGGTCCACGTACCTTACGGACGGCTGGACCCGTTTCCCTGCTTTCACTTGCACGGGGATCGACATTTTCGCACGCGTTCGCGGTACACTGCGTGCTAGTAGCATAGACCATCTTGCCCCGGCGGGTTTCGGAATCTCGAACGGCGACGGTATCTCCCACGTGAGCGTGATCGTGTTCGTTGACGGTTATCGATGCTCAGCGCATCTAGTCTCGCGTGTATCTGTTTCATCTCCTCGATAAATGCGTTGATGATGGCGACAGTAGGATAGAATTGCGTGCAATGGTCAGCATTCGCGTCAGACCTGTACTGTTTGAGAAAAATCGAAAAGAGTACAAAATTAGGGTCCTATCTTGAGTCCTATGTTGTCTGTTGGTCCGAGTTTTCTTCTTAGTGTTTCTTCTTTTAGTTGTTGTCGTCTTCGTCGTTATTGTTGCTGTTGTTGTTCTCTCTGTTGTTCGGTGTTGTAGATCTTCTTCTTCTCTGTTCTGCTCGGATGCCCGTCGAGCCAGCCTTGGGCTTCGTCTTGAAGGCTGGCTTGTCTGCTCACCCGGTTGTGTCCATCTTCTCTCTGAAGGCCGTCCCTGTTGCGATGTACCCCCCCCCCCATCTCTCGTAGGATTCTCCTTCTCTTCTGCTCCTTTGTCTGCAGAACACTCCTTGTGAACTGGCGGAAGTGGGGGTATACATCCGTTGATACGAATTCCCACTTTTCCTCCGGCCAGTGCAAGTCTAGTTCTTGTATCGCGTTCAGCAGTCTCTGCCTATCTTCGTTGAAGATTGGACAATCCTCTAAGTTGTGATGAGGGGTTTCTATTTCTCCGCAGTCGCGCGTGTCTACCTCGCTCAGACGGAATGTCCTGAATTTGCTGTTGAAATCCCCGTGACCACTGATGAACTGTGTCATGTAGTGGTCGGGTCTTACCCAGCGGTTCTCAAGCCTATCCTTGCCGCTGTCGAAGTATTCGAACGTTGTTCTGCCCTTCAGTGTGGTCTGCCAGCGTTCTTGCCATTTTTCAATAGCTTCTCTGACGATGGCTCTTTGGTTGGTTGCTTCGTCCAGTCCTCTTTTCTTCTTGTAGGCCCGCGCCCTGGCTTCGATTATCAGGTTGATGGGAATGACCCCGGCGATGACCTATAGTGCCTCCGTTGACGTTGTTCTGTAGGCCTTCGTCACTTCGAGGAGTGCCATCCTCTGTAACCTCCTCAGCATGTTCCTCGTTATCCCATTAAACAGGTAGCTCCAGCCGCGGCGTGTGTGTTTATCGGTTCGAACAGCCCTTTGTACAGGATACTCATGGCTGCGTGTCCGAGTCCCCATTTCGTCTTGGCCACTCTTGCGAGGCTATTGAATAGTCTCTGGTACTTTTGTGTTGTTTCATGTACATGCCGATTAATTCTTAGGCCTCTTTTAAGGCGCACTCCCAAGTATTTGATCACTTGTCCCATTCTGATGCTTTTGTTATTGATCTTGATGATCGGTGGTCTCTCCGCGTCCAATTTGCCCTTGACTAGCAGCATTTCCGTTTTTTCCGCTGATAGCGACGCGTTTCTTTCTGGTGCACCACGTGGAAACGCGTGTAACTACATCTTGTCCTTTCTTCTGTAATTGGATCCTCGCGTTTCCAGCGACTAGGATCACTATGTCATCCGCGATAGGTTCGCATTCCATCGCGCTTGTCGTTAGCTCGGCCAGCAGGTCATCAAATATAAAGTTTCAGAAACTTGGACCCAGTACCGATCCTGCGGGCATCCTTTCGTGACGGGCTTGCTGACTACTTCGTTTTTCCCGGCGATTTGCACGATTCTATCCGAAAAGTAGCTCCTTGTCAACCGATACAGGTTATTGGGGCAGCCTCTTCTCTTCAATTCGTGCATTACGTTCGGCCACCAGACGTTGTCGAAGGCTCCTGATATGTCGAGTGCAATAGCGAGGACATATTTCTTGTCGCTCATTTGCTCGACTTTTTCGCGGAATTTGATGATCGCGTCCACCGTCGATTTTCCGGAGCGAAAGTCATATTGACGGTCCGAGGACAACTCGTGCATGTAAATTCCAATAACAGTGCATCTGAAAGCGTTGTCAGAGAGCTACAACATTCAGTATTACATAAAGGATATACTTTATGTTTAGACAGCTGGTACTTTTCGCCAAAACTGTTCAAGAGAAATAACATGCCAAAAGATTCCTGTCAAGTAAAATTAAAAATGGATAGAATGAGAAGCTGCAATGAAATACTGGCATTGAAATGGAAAGATAAACGAGACATTTATATCCTTTCTTCAAAATACGAAGCAGCAGAAATGACTAACCCAGATAAAAATCGATTTAATTGTTCTTTGAAACCAAAATGTGTCATTGAGTATAATAAAGGAATGATTGCAATTGATCAAAAAGATAAAATATTAGCGTGCTTCCCTGTGACGAGGAAATGTATGAAAGGATACAGTTCTGCCCATGCAGTCGATCTAAACAGACATGAGAAACTGTGATTCAATGAAAGTGCGACAAGTAATGAATTTAGGTGGTCAAAACGTTAACGGACACTACCAAATGGTAAAAGCTCCAAAATGCAACATCATGTACCGCCAATAAAAATAACAAACAAAATTGAAATATACTACGTAAACAACCCTACAAATGCGCTAAGTCGAAAACAACCATTTAACAAAGAATAGGAAAGATCAACTATAAAAGAAATGGAATGCTCGCCAACGAAATTTTACTAGCAATAGAAAAAAAACAATATTGTACAGTTCTCCTCATGGACATTCAGAAAGTATTTGGCAAAGTGAACAATGAAAGTCTTTTACAAACAATCAAAAAACATTTCCAGGAAAATATCCGCCACTTACTCAAATCATGCCTTAGCAGCAGAACCTTTGTAGCAAAAATAAAGGACGCATATTCTGAAGTTAGAGACATCAAGGTAGGGGTACCGTAAGGAAGCGTCTTAGGACCAATATTATACACACCATACACGGTCAACATACCAACAACTACCAACAGCAAAATACTGACATTCGCAGACGACACTGCTGTGTTAGTCAAGCAAACTAATCCAGAAACAGCAATCACATTACTACAAGAGCATATCACAAAAATAGAAAAATGGCTACAAGATAAACCATACTACATTTACACTACGAAAACGGAAACCGCCAAATATTCAATTGAATGGCACACACATAACACAAACATGGGAAGTTGAATACCTAGGATTCATAATAATAAGACACACAACTTACATGGAAGCAACATACTAAATCAATTGTAGACAGAATACGGATAAAAAGAAGACAGATGTACTGGGTAACTAGGCTAAGTAGTCGAAACTCTAAACGCAGCATGGAAAATAGCCCCATGGTATTAACCCCATGGTATGTCAGAAACGAGGATATATGCAAAGGCCTAAAAATACCAGCGGTCTAAGAAGAAATCGGGAGATACGCAAAATAATACAAGGAAAGAATGGCAACACATCTAAACCAGTCGGCTGCTGAAAAGAGCAAACCCCTCATAAAAAGAAGATTAAAGAGAAAACACCCCACTAACCTCTCTAAAGGAATCAAAAATAGACAAACTCTGGACAAATTATAGAGTATAAATTAAATAAAAAAAAAGAATACCGAAAGGTTTTCCTTTAGCTCTTTGATATTGTTACGTCCCAAGATGTCTAGACACCCTTATTACGGTTCCTCAATAATCTTAAAAACCCATTATAAATTTTAACATTTTTTATCGTTAAGGCCCTTAAGACCACACAAGTGTCTTCTAAGTTGAAGCATTGTTTATGCCGGGAAAACCAAAGAAAGCGAGTTTTTCGCATATACGACCTTTGATGTGGGCGGCCAGCACTCATCCGTACCCCCAGCCTCTTTCCTTGCTTTAGACACACACATCACTAGTTTCCTTTTGCAACAGTACCGAACTTCAGTTGTTTTTCGTTGCATTGATCAGTCAACATCTTAACTTAATATTAACACTTCGTTGAGACGAATTAACTTAATATTAACACGTCTACACGCATCACGCGTAAATACTTAAGTGATCAAAGTTGTTGGAATAAAGTGTATATTTAACCTGTTAACTCAGTGTTATAATCATATCAGTTAGCTCTGTTGTTGCAACCGAAATAGGGGATCGGCTTCTTCGTAGCGTCGATCATCGTATCATAGCGAGAATTTACGACTCTCGTTGACGCGCTCTACCTCGACCGCGTCTCTTCGCGAACGGTTGAATAGATATTGCTCTGTTTAACTCGTACATTTTATTCAACAAAATAAATAACAAATTAGCAAGAAAACAGATTTACGCTGAATATAGGATTGAAATAGTCGAATCATTACTAAAAAATATACCGTTACCAGAGTATATACGAAGAGGACGATTATCGAACTGAGATTTACCTAAGAAACTGCACGCAAAACATTAGAGTCAATTTCCTAAGCATATAGGCCCTATAATATCGAAATCAAGGCCAGAGTCTGAAAAGTTTGCATAAAACATGAAAAACGTAGCGAAACAATGTGCGGGTGCAAAATATGTAAAGTTGCATTGCATGTACCAATATGCTTCGAAATATACCATACGATTGAAAATTATTAAGTATTTGTAAATTTTATCAAAATTTATCAAAATTTTATCAAATTTTATCACTTTAAGATAATATATCTTTCTTGTTTAATGATCAATTGATAATGCGGAGGATTAGTCGTGAATCGGTATCGCGAAATAATGAGGGCGAAATATTGCTGCCGCAGTCTGTCAAGTATATTTGAAATAAATAAATATGCGTACAGTGAGTCGTTGATACAATACAAAACTCGGAATAAATACTCGTTATTGTTCGTCGCGTAAATACTCAGAGATGGTTGTTAATACTCGTTGATACTCGATATGAATTCTTCGATACCGTGTCGCACGCGATCGCGTCTGTTTCTTTATATTGGTCGGGGGAGACTCGGAAAATTCAAATTCGTCTTCATTCGACGGTTGCATGTAGCGATGACATTGTTTTGCCCGGAATTTATTTCTTCTTACATTACTTGTAATCTTTTTTTTTTTTGTACATGGAGAAATCCTCATGGACACTCTGCTGTTGCTAATAATCGGGTAACAGCAGAGTAGTGTCGGACTCCTACCGACTAAAGCTCCACGATGACCATCCTACGCGTATGACAGGAGTGCTCCAGGAACCTCTTATGAATTATCTTCTGTTGCACCCCCTTCCCACGTCCTCTTATTGGAGCCAGTCCTAATAATTCCCTGACTATTGAATTTGGCGTTAGGGGGGACCATTGCCCCTAGCGTTATCGCCCCTTCTAGTCGTGGTCCATTGGGACGGCGATAAAGCGGCTCTAGCCCTCCTGACTGCCATCCCCCTCCATTGTCTTATCCTACAAGGGTGAGAGTTTTCCCTTCTCTCCCTTTCTGCTCGCTCCTTCGCGAGCATAACTCGCTCGCAGAAGAGGCGGACGGCCTCGTATTCCTGTGGTCCTCTCAACATCGCTTCTACAATCGCAATCAATATTGCTCCTATGACGTACCGCAGGGTGTAGCGGGGCAGCTCCCACGCCCAGAGCTCCAGCGTGTGCTGCGCTGTGTTCCTGCCCTCTTCGGAGTGATGACAGATATCCGTCGCCTCCCGTCCGATTTTCCTCAGAGAAAGCAGTGTGTGTCCAGTGAGCACCTGGGTCATCCTGTAGGAACATTGCTTGTAATCTAACGGTCTTGATACTTCGAGGCAAAACAACAACATGATTTGAAGTGCCTTCAAACTTAGACATCTACAGCACCCCCTACCAGTGATAACGTTTTTATTGTGTTATATTTTAAACATATCTCCACGGGTTTCCTTCGGTCGTCGTTACTTTAAAAGTTTCCGATACTTAGCCGAAACCTGCCTGAAACCAATCGGGAAAACGGACTCTTCGGCCAGACCGCGTAACGTACCCATTCCTGGTGTTTTCTTCCGCTGTTCGATTGTTGTTGTTCGCACCGCTTTCGTTGCGGGCGTTCATTTGTCCTACCAGAATCAGTACGTCACGAGATTCAGATGTTTTTTCCTCTAGGTCGTCCAGAACTATAAACGCAAGTTTTAATCGGTCTATGGGAACCGTCACGTCGCGATTATTTATTTAATAATATAATTCTTTCCATCCCTCTTCCCAACTTTACATGCTCCGTGTTACCGCGGCTGCAAAGGGCCCCCAATCGCGTCATGGCGCAAAAAACCATACGGCGATGTTTCCAGTTCTTTAAAGACGAAAATTTTCTTTTCGCCATGACGCGTAACCGGGCATGGCCTGACCTTCTCCATCCGTTGTATTCCGAGTTGGCCCACGGTTTGGTTGCTAAGAAAAATTCCGCCGGCAATCGTATGCCGGATCCGTAAATCATTTTGGCCGCCGGTGCGTTAAGGACTTCCTTTATCGCGGTTCCTATGCCTAGCAATTCGAGTTCCGCCTTTGTCAGCTTGAGTCGACAGGGGCGAGGCGGCGTGGTTTGGCGTGGACGAGAGGTCCGGACGTCGTGCTGATGTAGTGTTGCACCCCATGCTGTATTGCGTTTCTTCGGAACACTGGCGGTCTCGTGAGATCGGGGAATTCCGCCAGCAGTCTGTGGTACGGTGAATCTCCGGTCATTGATTTATCGATGCCACGTCAGCCATGTCGGCGAATCCTTTCGTCAATAGTCGGGTTTTTGTGTCGAGGAGCCGTTTGTTGCGAGGCCCTACGAGCAACTCGTAATGGCTCAGAAAATCAACACCGATGATAGGCGTTTGCACATCGGCCACTACGAAACGTCATTTGAAAGCTCGGCGTAGTAATAAATTGAGGGAAACTGTAACGATACCGTATGTCGCGATCCGCGTTCCGTTGGCCGCGTACAGTTCGTAGTCGGGTTTGTTCGTGTGTCCGCGGATCTTGCTGCGCGGATAAACACAAATGTCAGCACCGGTGTCCACTAAATACGAGATTTTCGTTAGTATATCTTTAACGAAAATGCGGCGTGTCTTTAAGCCGCCGACGTTCACCGCGTTTACGGAGAGCTGGTGGCGTTTCCCTGTTTCCACCTACAGGGGAATCGATACCTTCTCGCACGTTCGCGGAATACTTCATGATAATAACAAAGGCCGGAATCATGCGTCCTTTCTCGCGACCTGGAACTGCTCCGACTTCTTGATCGCCAGTGCCGACGCGATGGCTGGTTAATGTTCATCGCACTCACCTCGGCTCTTAATTGGTTCATCTGGTCGTTAAATTTATTAAAAAGCGTGAGCCAGGGAGCTTCAGACGGTTCCGCGTGCGCCGGGTGGTCTGTTATTATTCCTACCTGCGAAGTATGTCCCGTATCTCATTTGAACTCCTCCGCGATGAGGTCCGCTGATGGCATCAGTTTGTCTAAGCCGGAATCGTCGACGACGGCGAGTATGCGCCTAATGCTGGCGGGGAACCGATTTCTCCACAACGATCGGACAAACTCATCTGATGTAGAGGAGCTGGCGAGCTTTCTCACATAGTGGTACAACTGGGACGGTTTCCTATCGCCCATTTCTTCATGCTCCACCAACTTTTTACGCGATCGCTATCCGTGTCGGTAAGATGTGAAAAAGTTCGTTCTTTAATTTCTTACTTTGTCCGGGTGGTGGCTGGCGGGTCCGTCATGACGCTCTCTACCTGCTGGAGGAGCTGGCCGTCGAGGCTCTTTGCAAGGGTCGCGAACCTCACCTTATCAGACGTAACGTCCGCCGCGTCTAGTTGCGTTTCCAACATTGCAAACCAAACAGTAATGTTGGAGGGTTGCAGCGGAGGCATTGTAACCGCGACACTACCCGTAGCCTTGACATCGTCCTTCGTAGTCGTCATGTTAGTGTTTTCTATCACATCGAGGTCACGAATGTGGAGGATTAGTCGTTAATCGGTATCGCGAAGTAATGGGGACGAAATATTTGTAATGTAAGTATATTTGAAATAAATAAATATGCGAATAGTGAGTCGTTGATACAATACAAAACTCGGAATAAATACTCGTTATTGTTCGTCGCGTAGATACTCGGAGATGGTTGTTAATACTCGTTGATACTCGATATGAACTGTTCGATACTGTGTCGCACGCGATCACGTCTGTTTATTTATACTGATCGGGGGAAAGTCGGAAAATTCAAATTCGTCTTCATTCGACGGTTGCATGTAGCGGCGACATTGTTTTGACCGGCGTTTATTTGTTCTTACGTTACTTGTAATCTAACGATCTTGATACTCCGAGGCAAAACAACAGCATGATTTTAAATGTCCCCTGGCTCATGTGCCGCTACAGTAATAATCATTTGCGAAACATCTTGGTTACGGCACACGCTGTTGCAACGTAAATCGTAAGGCAAGGGGTCAAATTTCATCACAATATAATAAACAGTAGGTTTATTCCTGTTTGCAAGTTTTGTAATTTCACCATATGATTTGCCTTCTACTTCGCTATAAATTCTCGTACAGATTTACTTGTTTCAGATTTTCTTCGACTCATTTTGTCCTTCTATCAATAATGAGAGTTATGAACGAAATTTTCAACAGTACTTTTCTTAGAGTAACTTTCAGTGAACTAAACAACCTTTTCTCACACTTCGCAACCTTCAGGGATGCTTAGTTATTACAAAAGTTTCACAATGTTCGAATACTTTTCTGAGGCACTTATGTTTGTAATAAACCTATTATAAAAACCTATTATATGTCGTTGAATTGTTTTCAAATTTTACTTGTCTTACTTTAAGACCTGTCCGATATTACATATGGCAAATTATTTGAAGTACTTTAGCTTAATATACATATTTCATTCGTTAAATGTTAAAAATGTAAGCGTTGAAATATTCGCGCGCGCGGGTGTGTGTGTGTGAATGTGTGTAGATATTTACGCGGAAGAGACTTTATGGAGGTTGAGAACAGGTGGCCTACAAAAGAATATGATCTACACAATCATACGTATAGGACTCACATATACAGTTTCGTTTTCTCCACAAAGTTTTCTTTCGTTTTCCTTATCATCATTTTGTTCCTATATCAATTTTTACATTTTCTTTTTGTTTCTGTCGTTGACGATTTTTTAAGATTTAATATGAATCAAAAGACGTATAAACTACAAGAATATAATCAAAATGCGATCAGATAGAAATAAACAGCGAGAGACAGCGACTTTAGTATTTCATATTTAGTTTTTTGTTTTCCTGTGAACGATATTTTTTCGGTCAAAGATGATTCCACTTCTTGAGAGAAATATTTAATTTTGTATTATCTCGGTAACAACACTCAGTTGGTTTACGATTTGATTTACGACTAAATCATTCATTCATTACAATTCATCAGAATTTAGATTGTTAAGTGACAAAGGAAAACGAAAAAGTACCGAAGAGATTCGTTCAAGCCACTCGTCTCATGCCATTTTATCTGCGAAGAAAAGTGAGTGATTCAGAAGTTATATATCATAGTAATATTTTCAAATAGTATTTGCTCCTGAAAATATTTCAATTTCTGGTATTTCGTCCCAAGTTGTATCAAATTTTACCCAGCTCTGCAGACAAGTGGTGTGCTTGCAATACTTTACGTAGTTATGAATATTACATAAGTAAGGTAGTAGATCGTGAACATAATTTTATAGATCTTGAAAGTGGCACTCATACGCAAATTACAGGATGAGTCAATTAATTGTACCATCTCAATTTACTTGAAAACTGTTTGTTACATAAAACAATTTCTTGTATAAAACAATGTTTCAGGCAAAAATTGTTTGATACCGAGAAAGAGTGTACGACGTAATAATTAATTTATTGATATTTTCCTTTTTGCTGATGACCTTGTATTTTTCTATTGTAATATGTAATATTTGATTTTGCAATTCGAAAAGATACTAAATGCTAAGTAAAGAGCTACTAAGATATATGGGGCAAAAACTAACAATACTGAGATATTCTCGCTGTATGTTATTTATAGATAGCTGTTATGCGACTGTCCCGTTAGCTGAAGAACTTTTGCAGAAAAAAACATTCATTTGTGGTACCGTGCATGTGTACAATTATTCAAGGAAAAAATGACAAAGTAAAGCCCGATGCTATTTTTTTTATAATAATGCAAGAAAAAGAGTGTTGATTTATGCGATCAAATAACATTGTACTGTAGCTGTTCCTGGAAAACCGTTACATGGTACAGAAAAATTATTCTACAATTAATTATAACAATGCGTGATATATACATCAAAGATGGGATAACAAACATATTAATATTTTACAATTTAGAAAAAAAAATTATTGATCACCTTTTGACCAATAATCACAATATTGAAGAAATGGTTATTGAAAAGCAAATACCTTAAAAAAAGATTCACATATTCTTCATTCGTATAATGAGTCTGGAAAAAAGCCAAGAAAAAGATGCGAGGAATATTATAAATGCTTACATAAAAAAGATAGAGATTATGCCACGAAGAAAGGTAAAAGAGTAACGACGTATTGCAATCGTTACGAGGGTCGGCCAGCACTCTGTTTGAAATGCTTTCAAAAATTGCATAGAAATACATAAACAACATTGTCTGATGGAACATTCAACCTTGAGCCGCTGGGAGATTCGAACGTGAGCCACTAATGGTACACGCCGGCGTGAACGTGTTCATGCATTTATAAACACATCTGGCCTCTCCAGCCAAGCAATGTTGATGCTTAAATGAGTTCCGTAGTAGTACGTCATCGGTAGAAGAGAAGGGGCGCAACGACACAATGAAATTTAGTAATATTGAAATGCTGGATATCATTATCGTTTATGATGCATACGAGGAAAAAGTTATAACAAAATACTTACACGTGGAAAAATATCGTAGCAAATATATACCATTACGCCGTGTGTTTCAGAAGCTTTGTAAAATGCTAGAAAAAACTTGGAATTTCCATTCAAAGCGTAAACGTTTGCACATTGCAAGAACTGAAGATAAAATTAATATCATACTTGCCGCTGTTAATCAGGATCATTATATTAATACGCGGCAAAAATACCCCAAACTATAAGAATTAGCCAAACAAGTGTTGTAAGAATTCTCTATTCACAAAGATCTTTTCGTGATCGTATACAATTGCACGAAGAATTGCAAGGGACAAAGTTTCAAAACCGTATAAAGGTTTGTGAGGATCTTTTAAATAAAACAAATACAAATGATACATTTCTACAAAATATCTTGTCTACTGATGAGACTACATTTACAAATTTTGGTCAAGCTATTATAAAAAAATATGCCTTATAATTATATACGATGACAAGAAAATCCACATTGGTTTCGCCAAATCGATTTTAGCGCGGTATGATTGACAATAAAATAATTGGATCTGATTTTATTGAGAGATCATTGATTGGACACAAATATTCCATTCTCATATCCCAAAAACTATCGTCACATTACAAACAGATTTATGACTACAAACACTGACAACGTGGTATCAACAAAGCGATTGTCCTGTATATTACGCACTACAAGCGCATCAAGCGATCCTTCCCTAATCGATGATTTGGACGTGGACCAGAAATTCCATGGCCGAATCTGGCGCTACTCGACTACTTTATTTGGACATTTAAAAAACAAAGTTTATCAGGAGCCAGCCGACACCCGAAGACACGATGAATCGAATTATTAGAACATATAAAGACGTAACTCCGGAAACGCTTGAACATGCATCACTCGCTTTCATTAATCGTTTCCGTACTTGCATCGAATGTAATGGATAGCACTTTGAACATTACTTAAATTAAAAGTAAATTAAAGAATATCTAGGAAATTTTTAGTTTGCGACCTCATATACTTCAGTAATCTTTTACTCGGTATTCGATACATTTTGAAATTTCAAGATCAAATATTACATGTTATAATGGAAAAGTTCAAGGCAACTTTCATATCTCGATAAAGAAAAGAAATATAAAAAAGTGCTTATTACGTGATACATTACGCTCGATGCCAAATCGATATCAAATGATGTTCGAAATATTCTTTTATACAACAAATAGTTTTCCAGCGAATTTAGGTGGTACAATTAAATGAATATTATTGAGGTTAGACCTTTAATTACTATTTTGTAGCTTTTTTCTACCTTGAGTTAGAATGTATGATAGCCAGCGTTTTTCTCCAGAGGTGGTATTAAACGTATTAGTTTATTAAAGAGACGAGTGGTAAAATTGTGATAGCCAGGTATATTAAAATCACGTTAAGTGTAAGTACAGAGATCGCAAATTGTCGTTCTCTCAATGCTACCGTATGACTCGCTATACTGATTCGTTATACTGGTTCGTTATACTGCTTCGTTATACTGGTTCGTTATACTGATTCGTTATAATGCTCGTTATACTGATTCGCTATACTGGTTCGTTATAATGCTCGCTACACTGATTCACTATACTGCTTGTAGTGACGCTCGCTATAAAAACTGATCCTTCTAGAGAGGATGTTCGTCTATTTATATCGATCGATTTCAAAAAGTTCAAATGTGATTCCGGTTGCCGATTACTCATAACGGCGATAATATTTTTCTCCAAAGTTCGTTTATTCTTGAATCCTGATGGACACTTCGCTGTTGCAATAATTGCGTAACAGCAGAGTAGTGTCGGACTCTTACCGACTAAAACTCCACGATGACCATCCTACGCGTATGACAGGGGTGCTTCAGGAAGCTCTTATGAATTAACTTCAGTTGCACCCCCTTCCCGCATTCTCTTGTTCTAACCAGTTCTAATACTTCCTGACTATTGAATTGGCGTTAGGGGAGCCATTGCCCCTAGCGATGTCTCTCCTTATTGATATTCAAGGGAGGCTTGCTTTGTGTGCTTCGACCATCCAGCGCCCCAGAGGGGCCCAACTCCAAGGGCGAAAAATGGCTTCGGCGTGTCTCCTCGTCTTCGTCAACACCTCACGGAGCGGTCACCCATCCTAGACCGCTCCGTGACCGCTGCTGTTTAACTTTCGTGATCGACCGGGAACGAGTGTTTCCAGCGCTTTTTTTTTTTAAATAACGTTTATTAGACCAAGATACATTTTAATACATTTGGGTATTCACAATAAACTATGAATTTTGATAAGATGTGTTAGGCAAAAGTACCGATACGCGACGGCACGACGTAACCATACTATGTTATGTGCCGGCGTTTTACATTTTTTGTGTTTAATACAATCTTTGGACTTAAGCCGCTGGGGAGCGGAGCGGAGCTTTTATGTGATTTGTTTTTATTTGATTTTTTCTGTCCTGAAAACTTGGACGCAAAACAGGACGCTTCGGTAGCCTACTTTTTGGGTGCTGTGTAACTTTGTGGAGGGACGGGATGAGGGGGGGGGAGTGGGATGTTAAATAGGTTTATTTTAAAAAATTTACAATAATTATAATGTTTGCACCTGTGTTATATGGGGGAAAAATTGAGTTCTATCGGTTTAACGGTTTTCTCTCTTATTTTATTATGTATTCGCCAATACTTTTTTGTGTTTTTTCTGTGTTTGTCTTCAGTGTCTTTCAGGGGGAGGGCCATGTTGTATCTCCACCTTTTTTCTTATGCGCGCGCGAGGAGGGGAAAATGCTGTTACGCATACCCAGTGACCCGTGTCACTGGGTTATGTGGGACTCGGGCAGATGTCGTCGCCATACCCACTAAAAACCCCTCCTCCTTCCTCTCCTTTAATTCTTGGCAAGACAACTCCGGAAAAACCGTCCGGCATTCATCGGGGTTGCCCTTATCAGCCACTCGTCATCCTATCTCCGCGTGGTTGCCGCGCTCGTCATCCTCTTCTTCTCAGCCTCCATCGTCCTCTCCACCTCCCTCCTGTGACTCATGACGGTCTTGCAGAACTGCCTGAATCTGTTCCAGCTGTTATCGTTGGCGGTGGCCGTGGACATAAGATTGTCCACGTCTAACTTCTCGCCCAGACAATTCTCCAATTCCGTCCTTTTGTCCGTCCATTTGGGACACGCGAAAAGGACGTGTTCCGCGTCGTCGTTCGGATCTCCGCAGTCTAAACACCTGGAGTCCTTGTCCTTACCAATCCTCATCCTATAGCTGCTAAAGATCCCGTGGCCCGTTAGCAGCTGCATAGTGTCATGATCCATATCCCTCTTCTTCCTGGCAAAGAGGAATGCGCTCGGTACCAACTTCTTAGTGATATTCTCCTTCTTGTTCGCATCCCATTCCTCTTGCCATTTGTCATACGTCTTCCTTCGTAACGCCTCCAGCTCATCCTTCAGGGCACTGTCGTTACCGTCGCCGATCCTGGTGTTCTGTATCTTGATCCTCTCGTATGACCCTTTTAGCAGCTTCGCCTTGATGTAGATCGGCAGAATGCCGGTCAACACACAAAGCGCTGCATGCGGAACCGTGCGGTAGGCCGTCGTCGTTATACTCAAGGCGGTCCTCTTCATTGCCCTCTTGTTCTCCGCCCTGTCGACGGCGTCCTCCCACACCGGTGCACCGTAGAGTACAATGGACTCCCAGACGTTGTAGTAGAGCCGTCGGGCCAAGTTGGGCGACCCGTTGATATTCGGCAGGATGCCTCTAAGGGCTCCAGTCAGGATGTCAGCTTTCCCACAAACCGCCTCGATATGTTCGTCGAACCTCCTGCGGCTGTCGATCGTGACACCAAGATACTTAATTGCCTCGACTGTGTCCACGACCGTGTTCCCCAAATTAAGCCCGACCACCAGCGGCACCCGCATGCCGGTGACGAACATGACCTCTGTCTTCTCTCTGGCCACTTTGAGGCCTACGCTCGCGCACCAGTCATTCTCTATTCTTAACATGGTATTCACCTTGGCGGTAGCTCCTTCATTCCTCCCGATAGCACACGCGATGGCTAAATCATTCGCAAACGCGGTTGCTCTCACCATCACCAAGTTATCGAGCCTCTCGAGCAGCCGGTCGTACACCAAGTTCCACAGTAGAGGCCCAAGCACCGATCCCTGTGGAACTCCTGCCGCCACCTCGTATTCCACCGTTCCATGCTGATTGCTGGCGAGGATCCTCCTCCCCGTCAGATCAATCTTCTGATCTTCTCCGGCAACTTCCTCCTGTCCAATTCGCTCGTGATGCTTTCCCAATTCAGTGTGTTGAAAGCATTACTGATATCCAGGGCGATAATCACGCAAATCATTCTCTTTTGCTTACAGATGTCCGCGAACTTCATCACTTGCGTGACGGCGTCCACTGTACTCCTCCTCTTCCTGAACCCGTATTGTCTTCGGTGAAACGGGTCCACCCCGATACACCTTTCTATAATCGTCTTCACGCATTTCTCCCAGATCTTGCTTAGGGCTGGGAGTATGCTTATCGACCGATACGCGTTAGGAAGTCTAGGGTTCTTACCCGGCTTCCTCAGCAGCACGACTCTGGCCGCTTTCCAGCATTCGGGGATCCGCCCTGTATCGGTAATGCTATTAAACACACCGGTCACGAGCTCGCTCCTACGACACGCTATCACCCTCGCCACCTCTCCCGGGACACCGTCTATTCCCGCCGCTTTTTTCACGTTAATTCTTTCGGCGATGCCAACGACATCGCTCTCGTCCAGAATAAAATTCCGTTGAGCCTCGTCCATCGCCTCTTCTTCAGCACCCTCGTGACACGAAGATCTGTGTCCCACGACAAACAGCTCGCTTAGGATCGTTCTAACCGAGTTGATCGGCATGTCGCTCTCCGGCCCTTTGCTCTTGCATCTGTTCGTGACCACACGATAGGGTTTACCCCAAGGGTCGTTCTCCAGAATTTTACAATATTCCGCCCAGCTCGCCTTGCTCTGGGCGATCTCCTTTTTAAGCAGTCTTCTCGCCTCCTTATAAGCGTCGACGAGACGATGCTGATCGCTGGACTTCTTCTTTCTTCCCCTTGTGACCCCCCTCAGTGCTTTGTGGGTCTGTGCTCTCAATTCCGCGATCTTCGGACTCCACCAATAGTTCGCATATTTCCTATTGGTCGCACAGCCCACTTTCTTCAATGTACCCTCGCACGTTGCCACAATACGCATCTGCAAGATCTCAGCCTTGTCCGCCTCGTCCACCTTGCTAAGGTTCTCCCTCGTCAAGTCGTCGAACTTACTTAAAATCTCGTCAGGCACTAAGTCCTTCGTTCCGTACCTCCGCCACTCTGTCATCCGTCTGGTCGTCCTCGATCTAAACTCATGCAAAACGTAGCAATGATCCGAGGCCGTGTAGCAGTCTAGAACGATGCTTCTCTTATGTCTCTCGTTGACCCTGTTCGACACGCTGATTACATCAGGGCAACTCGTCCTCCCGTTCCGGTAAAACGTATATTTTTGGTTGAGTCTTAGTGGAAACACTCCGCAACCACATAGTGTCTCCATCAAGACTCTTCCTTTCTTCTTTTGTCCGTGGTCGTGCCTCCCCAGCACGTCGTCTTCGCGTTAAAATCACCGGCAACGACGACTTTGTCGTAGTTCTTAGTACCGTCTTCGGTCATCGATGCCAGGTTGTCTATATAGTCTTCGTATTCTCGCTTGCCGATATTGGGTGAGCGGTATCCGCTGATGAGAAACGTGTCACCAGCACGGATACCCACCACCCCTTCTCCCTTAACCATCGTGCTTTCGTCCGGGAGCTTCCCATTGAAGAAGGTGACCCAGATCGACGCGTCAGATTTGGTGTCATTGTACCAGTGTGGGAGCTGCCTGTTAGGCTCGGAGATAGCGACGATGTCCGGCCTCAGCTCCATCGCCCGCTGATACAAGAGATCCTGCGCCAGCCTACACCTACTGAGGTTGATTTGAAGGATCCTTATCTTCTTCTCAATAATCTCCTATATCCTGGGCACGCTAACGACCCGGTAACGTGGTCGAACTTCACCCCCACATCCTTGCTGCAAATCGCGCAGCATGGCGCGTTAGCGCAGGTTGTTATCGTGTGGTCTTTCCCTCCACACTTCCTACACAGCTCCTTGCCCGGGCTTATCGCAGAGCACTTATTCACTGTATGCCCGAACAAATGGCACCTATAGCATTTAACCACGTTGGGCAACGCCCTTAACGTGGCTATCGTCAAGCCGGCCCTGATCTTCCGACCCGACCCATCCTTGGCGAGGTATGCCTTCGGCAGCGTTGCTATCGCCGTTTGCATACCCCACGGCGCCAGCCCTGAGGACGCTGAGTCCTCACCTCGACCTCGCCGACGTCTTCGATCCCCAGCTGCTCCGCTAGCTCCATCGCTAACTCCTCCTTGCTCATCAAGGGATCTATCTCCTTTATCTCCACGAAGGTCTTGTCCCGCATCGGTGCCACGTTCGCCTTACCTCCCAAGGCTGCGTTCAGCTCCGCACCGATCTTCTTGGCGTCGCTTCCCGCCTTCAGCTCGATGAGAATATCACCAGCCCTGGTCCTCCTGATACCACAACTGTCGCTCAGCGTCTCCCTTACCCCCATCATGTCTCTATAGACCTGGAGCCACTCCTTCCCTTGTCCCACCTTGACAAGGATGGCTTCGGGCCTGTTCCTGCTCCTCTTTGGCCTTTCAGTTCGTTTCAGCCTGTCCACCGTTAGAACCTTCTCCACCTCAACCCCTTTCCCTATTCCAGGGTTGTTCCTCTTTCCCTCCTTACGTCCTCGGACGACGGTCCAGTCTCCCCTACCATCGCTGTCTACCTGGCCCTCCTTCGCTTTCGTCGCACACTGGATGCCGCAAACTTCGGCGTAGGAAACTTCCTTATTCGCCGGTCTCCTCCTTTTCTTATCTACCGTTCTGCCGGCTCTGACCATCCTAGCCACCTTCTTGCTCCTGACCTCGTTCAACAAGACGTTCAGCTTGTCCGCCTTGTCCTTAATGGCTTCCCTCCTTTTCTTAATACTGGCGTCTTTCCTCGCCACGAGGTACAGCCTATCAGCCAGCTCGTGTATCTCCAGGAAGACTTCTCCGATGATCTCCGTCATCGCCTTCCACTCACTTACTCTTATGACGATCTTATCGTCCTCCTCTTCATTGTTCTCCCTACTCACGGCGGCCTTTTTCCTTACCAGCTCCCTTACTGCCGCCACTTCGCTGCCGCTGTCCGACACCTCTGCCTGAGTGTCCATCTCCGAGGTGCTGGAAACTCCGTCCTTCGCGTCCTTCAGCGGGCTTCTAGCCAGACTTCTCGTCGGCCTGAACGCCATTTCTTGCTCAGGCGTCTTCCTTAAGTACTTGACGATCCTGTCGCCTTTCCAGATTTCCTCCTTAACGACTCGGATCGCCTTTCCGCTCGTGGGCGTTATTCTTTTCGCTGCTTGCGCAGTAACTCCAATTTCTTCGGCGATTTCCTGTATGTCCTCGTCGAACTCCAGATGTCTCCTAGTGGGGATTCCTTTCCCCTTCTCCTCCTTGGCGGAGCGTATTGCTTCTTGATCCCCGGTCGTAATTACCGAACGAGAGGAGGCCCTGGGACCGACCTTTCCCTCGTCGTTCGTCCAGTCACTAGATGACCATCGGGTCGAGCCTGGGACGCTACTCGAGTCACCGACAGGGCCTGTAGGCTCCGAAACCCCCTGAGTCGTAATTTTAGTTCCTTTCATTAACTTCTCCATATTTCTATCAAAACAAAAGAGAGTCCGTGTCCGTAGCCAGTCGTCGCACTATCTTTGTCCGTCCTTCCGAATGTTCTCACTCATATCCAAAAATACTCGCCACTATCGTCTTATATATTCCGATCGAAATTGTTATCTTTTTTACCGCGGTCGATAAGCACGGTCGCAATTTGCGAATGCACCCGATGCCGGTTGCGCTAGCACGGTCGGTAACCTTACCGACGGTGGACAAACGCACCGACGGTCGGTAAGCACTGCCACCGCCGATAGCCCCACCGGCGGTCGGCAAGTTCTATCGCAGTTGGTAAACTTACCGATAATCGGTAACCTCAGTCGCTGTCGGTAACCCTACTCTCAGTCATGTTGTATCTCCACCTAGTGTCTGCGGTCTGTCCATTTAAGTTTTCTTCGTAAAGTATAGTTTTGATCCCTATTTTATCTTTTTATGTGATAGATTATTGGAATATTATTTTGGTCCTGGAGGTAGTTTTTTTCGTCTAGGTATAGGAAAGCTTCTGGGGGATGTAGCCTGTTGTCAGAGTGTTTTTGTAATATGCGTTGTTAGGAAATAGGCAACTGAAGATTAAGCTGTTTTCGTTTATTTTTGCCGCTTGCGCGAAGTGGTTTCTTATTAGCTTTAGGATGTGACAGTCTATGCGGTGAATGTTGGCTAGGTCGTAAATTATTTTGTTTTTTACATATTTTATGAATCCGCTGTGTTCGGATCTGTATGTACTCAAGCAAGCCCTGATGCATTTTCTTTCGAATATGCGAATTTTTTCCATTTGGGAGGCTGATATGTTGTACCAGATTGGGCAGCCGTAGGTTATGATCGGTCTGATTAATGCTTGGTTTTTTTATTTATTTATTTAAATTTTACAATTTATCCAGTAGGACATTTATTTATTTATTTATTTATTTAGGATATTATAGCGGCACACTAATATAACATGTGGGTGGCTACCCCCAGCAGGGTACCATCATCGTGTTTGTTAGGTTATGTCCTTTGTGATATCTGTTGGGTGTTTCCTTTTTAGTCTTCTTTTCATGCTTGACGTGTCCACCGTTTCCGCTGCCAGTCGGTTCGGGTGCGTTGCTATTCTTTCTCTATACCTTCTTGCACATCTGTTAATCTCCTCCTTGACCGTTGGTATTCCCAGGTCTTTCCGAATGCCCTCGTTTCTAACGTACCATGGAGCGTTTACTACTGTTCTAAGAATTTTAGCTTGCATTGCCTCTATTTTGGTTCTATGGCTCATGCTGCTGTTCCCCATAGTGGTATTCCATATGTCCAGATTGGTTTTATGATCATTTTATATATTTTTAGTTTATTTTCTATACTTAGTTTGGATTTTCGACTTGTTAGCCAGTACATTTGTCTCCTTGCCATTTGTATTTTGTTTATTATTGCTTTAATGTGCTGTTTCCATGTGAATCATGTATCCAAGTGGAGTCCTAGGTATTTGACTTGCCTTGTTTGTATTATGTGTGTGCCGCTTAGTATAATGTTTGGTGGTATCTGTTTTCGCAGTGTGAATGTAATGTGTTTGTATTTATCGGGGTTTGCTTTAATTTGTTTTGCTTGAAGCCACTTTTCTATTTTTGTGATATGTTCTTGTAACCGCTGTTGCAGGGTTAGTGTGCCTGACTAGTACAGCTGTGTCATCCGCGAATGTCAGCATTTTGCTATTGTTAGTTGTTGGTATGTTGGCCGTGTATAATGTGTATAGAATTGGTCCTAAGACGCTTCCTTGCGGAACCTCTGCCTTGATGTCTTTAACTTCCGAGTATGTCTTTAATTTTTACTACGAAGGTTCTGCTGTTAAAGTAAGATTTAATTAAATGGTATATCTGCTCCGGGAATTGTTTCCTGATTGAATGAAGTAGGCTATTGTGGTTTATCTTGTCAAATGCTTTCTCGATGTCCATAAAGAGGGCTGTGCAGTATTGTTTGTTTTGTAGTGCTAGTATTATTTCATTGACCAGTCTGTGCATTTGCTCTATAGTGGAGTGTATTTCTGAATCCGAATTGGTGAACCGGTATTAATTTTTCCTTCTCGATTATTGGCTTTATGCGGTCGTAAATTACTTTCTCTAGTATTTCAGAGAACACAGGAAGTAATGAAATTGGTCTGTATGATTTAGTTTAATGTGGGTCTTTGCCTGGTTTAGGTAACACTATGATCTGTGCCAGTTTCCAAATTTTAGGAAAGCATTGTGTTTTTAGTATTACGTTAACTATTATTGTAATTTGTCTTATCGCTTTTGGCGGAAGGTTTTTCAAGATTTTTCCATTGATTAGGTCGATTCCTGGTGCTTTATTATTTTTTGTTTTCTCGATTATGTTTCTAATTTTTTGTGCTACTGTTTTGGATATGGTGTAGTGTTTGTCAGTTGATGTACTAGTGGTTAGCGCTTCCTCGTCCGTATGACTATTGTGGTTGCTGTTGTTGATATTATGAGGTGTAAATGTGTTGCATAGGTGGTTGGGAAATTCCTCAGCTTGCTCTTCGTTGCTTCTTGCCCATGTGTTGTCTGCTCTTCTGATTGCTGGTACCATTTTTATTGTCTTCTTTAATTTTTTTGTTGCTTTCCATAGGGAGTAGTTGTAGTTCTCGTGAGCAGATAGTGACTCGATGAACTTTATAAACTCGTTGTTTTTGTGCTCTTTTATTTTGTTTTTTTATTTCCTATGCGAGTTTGTTTAGGTGCTTTTGTTTTCTTTTGTTCTGTGTTTTTGCCATTTTGCTTTCGCTTTTCTTTTTTCTCTAATTTTTTCGAGGATGTCTACTGGAATTATTTTTGTTCGTCTGCTGGTTGATTCGGGTATAGTGGTTGCTCTTGCTGCTACTTGAATAGTTTCTGTGAATATTGTTACTGCTTGATCGATGTGTTCAGGTGTTTTCAATGGGATGTTGCAGTTGATTTTGCTCTCAATTATTTTTTTAAATGTTTGCCATTTGGTGGTTTTATTGCATAGCGTCTCTGAATTGCTGTCAAGTATTGGTTTGTTTCTGTATGTAATTATTATGGGTGTATGGTCGGAGGTAAGCTCGAGGCTGGGTGCTATGTTTAGTTTATTTGCGTTTAGTCCCTTTGTAACTGCAAAATCAAGTAGGTCAGGTATTTTGCTCGGGTCTGTCGACCAATATGTCGGTCTTCCTGTGGATAATATATTGAGGTTATTATTTCTAATGTATTTTTCCAAGGTTTTGCCTCGAGGTGTGGTGATTCTTGATCCCCATAGTGTGTGCTTTGAGTTATAGTCTCCCGCTGCGATATACTTGTCACCTAAATGTACTCTTCCCACATTTGCGATGTAACTTTGTGTCGCGGCGGTACATATACTGCTGACAACTGTAGTTGGTTGCTGCTAGTTTGTACTGTAACGGTGGTTGCTTGTACATGTTCCTTACTAACCTGGCTGTGTAAGTGATGTTTAATGTCGTTTTTTGTTACTACTGCCGTCCCTCCGTGTTCTTTTTCTGAAAGATGCTTGGTGTCATATATGGTGTAGTACGGTATTTTTATATAACTTTTTATAATGAAGTGTGTTTCTGAAACGAGTAGTATGTCGATATTATTCTTGTACAGGAATGTTAGTTTCTAGGGCTCTTTGTTGTAGGCCGTTAGAGTTCCAGGCTGCTATTTTAAGCATGTCCATTTTTATTTCTTATTTTTTGCTCAGCATGTTTGTAAGTAGTTGTAGCATAACTGTTATTTGTTTCGCTTGCTGTCTGAGGACTGCGTTTTGTTCGCTCATCATTTTTGTAAGTACTTTTCCTGTGTATGGGCAGTGTATTGTTAAGTGATTTTTTGCACATTTAACACATGTCGGGCTTCTGTTACAATAATTTTTTGTGTGACCGTATTGTTGGCACCGCATGCATTGCGTTATATCTTTTTTGCAGCGTGGTGGTTCCACTGTTACTATAGTGTTTAGAATTTTTTTGATTTCATAAATTTCCTTGTTATTGGTTCTGGGTTCCAGTTCTATTAAGAATAGTGGTAATGGTTGCTTCGTATCGTACCTTGTCATATTGTTTATTGTTCTTGTTTGATGGCCAATTTTTGCTAGTTCGTCACTTAATTTTTCTGTGTTAATTTTTGGATGTAATCCTCTTATAACTATTTTGTAGCTCCTTTCCCTTTTGAGCTGGTATGTGTGGTATATAGCATTTTTCCCCTTAATTCTTTTATCACTTTCTTATAATTTTCTGGAGTGTTTGTTTGGATTTTTACCTGTTCTAATTTTGTTTGTTTTATTGTGTAATTATTCTTTCCAACTATATTGTTTAGTTGATCAATAAGCGGGTCTATTATTTGCACCTCAACAAATATTGGTTGTGGTTTTGTAATGTGTGTTGATTGAGTTGTGGTATTGCTTGTTGGGTCGTCGTCTAATTCTTCCGTTAGCGAGCTGAAGGAGTTTCTTAATAGTAATTCTTGCAGCCATCGCTGCTTTCCGTATCTAGATTACCTGTTATTTTTCGTTTTTTATTGTAGCTGGCCACCTTCCAGCTTTCATCCTGTTGAGTTGTTTCTTTATTGGTTTCCATATCAACTTCAATTGTAACTGAACAGTCCTACTCGTGGCTTTGTTGATAATCTTTATCGGAGTAATTTGTTTTTTCACGGTAAGTTTGCTTCTAGTCTTCGTAATAGAAGACACAGGTTTCTACCATTTAGCTATGGGCGTAGCCGTTCGTAACTTTCTCTTCCCCACTTGCCGCACTTTCGTGAAACACTTTTCACGTCCGCTTAGCTCAGCTGCTCGGGCAGAACTGGCACAAAAGGTCGTATGACGCGAGGTGTCCGTAGTTTTTGCAGTTAACGCAGAATATTTTCTCTTTGGTTACTGCCTCTTCTTTTTTTATTTTGCACTCGCCTGGACCATGGGGCTCAGTGCATTTTACACAGTGGTAGTTTAGGTTACAGTTTTGCGCTGTGTGACCTAGCCGCTGGCATTTGTGGCATTGTGTTATGTCATCTTTTTTTTTTATTATTATTTTTCCCCATTTTATCCTGAAGTAGTTAAAATGGTTAATTTTTAACAGGTTACTTATATTGCTGTCGGGAGATACTTGTATTATGTAAATTGGGAGCAATATATTGTTCTCCCTTGATCTTTTTGTCGTAAATCGTGAGACTTTTGTAAATTGAACGTCGTCTATTTGTAAAGCTTGTAGGTCTGTGAGTATTTCCGTTTCAGTGTAACTATTGTCTAAGCCTTTTAACAAGTATGTGTGGTGTTTCTCTGCTTTGGGTGTATACGTATAAAAGGTTGTGTTGGCTGCAAGGGGTGTTTTTTAGCTTTGTGGAAATCGGGTAGGTTTCGAAGGTAGAGAGCATGTTTACCTGAGTGTATCCTTTTGATATAGAATTGATGGATGTTGGATACTTTCTCTATGAGCGTTATTGTGTCCTTTGGGTTTTGTAACGTTATGTTGATAGGCGGCGGTTTGTATTCCCTTGTAGTGGATGGGGCTTTCGTACGCTCCTCTGCGGTGTGTCTGGTGAGGTGTCCGTCAGGTGCCCCCCCCCCGTGGTGATGCTGGTGGAGCTGAGCCTCCTGGGTTGTTCGATGGGGCCTGTCGCCCCTGTGGTGTTGATTGCTTTAGCGGTGTGGTGGGACAATGTTTTCCCATTTTGCTATGTAATACTTTTTTTGTCTTATTTGCTCTAGCGTTGATTTCGATGTTGAATTGTTTGGTGGTCCCGGCTGTAATTGTGGTTGAGGTTCTGATTGTAGTATGCTGAATCCATTTTTTGTTGTGATCGCTGAAAGTGAGCAGCTTTTATGGGCCTCATGTTTTTGACTTCCTTAGTCCTTTCGTCCTGGGAGGAGTGATACTCTTCTTCTGTGTTTTTAGGATATTTTCTAGTCCTTTGGTCCTAGCAACCAGGTTTGGTTGCCAGTTGGTTGTGGGTTGAGTTTCCGCGTCTTTTGCGCGGAAAGTCTTAAGCTATTGATGATTTCCTTGGCAGCTTTTTGCGAGTTTATTTTCCTTTTGACGGCTTTTTTTATTGATTCTAAGGTGGGTTCCGTTTCCTTGGTTTTTGCTTCATTATCGATGACTCCTATTTTTTTATTGATTTTATTTTATTTTATTTTATTTTTTTTATTTTTATTTATAGCGATGATATCATTGCAATATTTTCCACTTCTTGTCACTTTTTGTCACTTTTTCCTTCTCTTTTAGTGAATGATTGTCTACTTTGGCGCACACTGTCAGGACCTAAGCCTGATGAGTGTTTCTAGCGCGGCTAACGGGCGTTGACTTATTCTTGAACCTAACAAATCAAAACGGCGTTGACTTATTCTTGAACCTAGCAAATCAAAACAGCGTTGACACTGTAAGCTACAACAATACGAGTTGCTCCCGATTCCAATCGTCCAACGACTCATGTACCGCTGCACTACCTTAATGCTTGCGTCACTTTTCTAAGGATTTCTTGAGTATTTGTTTGTACTTTTACTTGTTCCAATTTTATTGATTTATACTGAAGTATTTTTCCGTCAGTGTTCTTTAATAGTTCAATAAGGGGATTTATTATTTGGTCATCAATATAGATTGGTGGTGGTTTAACGATATCAAATATTACTTTTTCTTTCGGATCCGTATCTACATATTCGATCAGTGAACTGAAAGAATTTCGAAGTGGGATGTCTTGTAGTCACTGTTGTTTTTCTGTATCTGAAATTTTCATAGCGCTTGTGTCTGGTATTATTTTACGCTTTTTATGAGCTGTTACTATCTTCCAGTTTTCATATTGATAGGATAGTTCGTCGTTATAGCTGTTCTCTTCTTGCTTTTGCAATGTTTCCATTTCTTGTGTAGCTAAGCTTTCCTGTTTTTTATTAAGTGGTTGTTTTTGGCTTAGCGTATTTGTAGCTTTGTTTATATAGCATATTTAAAAACCTTTGTTGGTTATTTTGATTGGCGGTTTTTGTTTTTGCATTTTAGAGCTTTAACCATTTGACAACGTTCGTTGTCGTTTTGTCCACCTAAATTCACTGCTTGTCTCACTTTCGATGACGTACAGTTTCTCAGTTTGTTTAGTTCGGTTGCTCGGACAGAACTGTCAAAATGGTAACAAGCAATAAAAACCGAAATAGTATTTCGATGATAGTGTGCAGTATTCTATTTGGATAAACGCTACTGTAAAAAATGTCCACGATATATTTGCAACACTCACATAATGTGACAGGAAAATATTTCAAACTAAAGTTATTCAATGTTAAGTCGGCAACAAATTCTAACGAAGAAGATTACCAAAAAATATTTTCTTCGATAAAAATGAAGGTCGCCTTGATTTTTTTTAAATAACACTATGTATTTTGGACTTTATAATCTTGTAACTGATGACAAGACGAATTCATCACAATAACCATGATATGATCTTGAATTTATGAATGTCGAGTAAATGAAAGGGGATTATCGTAAACTTTGATATCGGTTCGACGTTTCGCAAGATATGTTGATATTTTCTGTACGTCTCTGAATAATCACAACATTCCCGGTTCCAAGTAATCATAAATAAATACATCTTTCATGCTGCTAAAATTGTTGTTCGCTTGCCGAATAAATACCTCGAGATATCTAGACAGAGCGAAATTCTATACAAACACGTCCGCCTGAAATTCAAAGTACAGGCAAACATTGTATGTATAAGCAAACATATTGTATTCAAGTTAGTAACAACTGTTCCCGAAAAATGTTTTCAAATAATGAGAAGCACGTACTCTTGGTACTTAAGTAAATATCAAAGAAGCACATGTGTACATCTGCAACTTTATACGCTACAAGATATCCGGAAAGCGCCAACCGTGTTGAAAAATGTTTTGTAACATTGAAACGGTTAAGACATGTTGTTTACACACACTAAGAAACATGAACTTACATGTACCAGTTAACGGAAATAAGTATACTCATAAATTACTACACACATATAAATTGAACAAACGATGCCTGTGTGATCATGGGCTGTACAGGGCCCCCTTTCACGTTATGACGTAAGAAAACATACGGTGAAGTTTCTGATTCTTTAAAGATGAACATTTTCTTTTCGCCATGACGCGTGACCGGGTATGGCCTGACTTCCTCCATCCGTTCTTTTAACCGGTTCACGTATTCTGTATTGGCCCGCTGCTTTGTTGGTAAGAAAAATTCCGCCGGCAATCGTATGCCGGTGCCACAAACCATTTCGGCCGCCGTTGCGTTATGGTCTTCCTTTATCGCGGTTCTGATGCCTAGCAAAACGATCGGCAGAATTTCGACCCAGTTGCTCGTGTCATGACACTTGATCGCCTCTTTCAGTTGTCTATGTAGGCGCTCTACCATCCCGTTAGCCGCGGGATGATAGGCCGTCGTAAGTGCTTGACGCCGAGCAACCGGCATAGCTCCTCAAACAGTCGCAATTCAAATTGCCGTTCTTGGTCGGTCGTGATTTTTAAAGGTACGCCGAAACGAGCTATGCGAGTCGAAAGGAGGGCCGAGGCAACGGTTGGCGCTTCCATGTCAGCGATGGGAATGGCTTCGATAGCCTTGCGAATATTGCATTACGATATTGTCTACGTGATATGCTCGACTCGCCCTGCTAATGTTTTAAATGTTCCGACTGGTGAAGATACGTGCCTGGTAACTTTATTACGTTGGCACGGTATGCATTGCCGCGTCCACGTTCGACAATCTTTGTTTACGGACGGCCAGACACAGCGCGTCGTGACCAGTTTTTGCGTGGTGCGTATCCCCAGATGGGAAAGTCCATGGGAAATACGGTGCGTCGTAACAGTTCCGGAACACGCATGGTCGCAGGATTTCGATCGAGAGATCGCAGCATATCCCGACATCTTGATCGGGAAATCGTACCTTTTTTAATTGCAACGCGCTAGAGCCGGATTTAATGATTTCGTGCAAATCGGTCGTAAATTGTCCAACGTAGTTGAGGTGACGGAATTGCTTTGGCGAACACTTGTCGAGATTCTGATCAAACGCATATACTAAGGGTTTGTGATCCGTATAGATCGCGAAGTCTCTTTCTTCGACAGCGTGTCTGAATAGTTTTACCGCGGTGTACATTGCAAGTAACTCTCGATCGTACGCGCTGTACTTTCGTTGCGCGGGGGATAGCGATTTCGTCATGAAACCTAGGGGCTGTTAGGAATCGTTGATGCGCTGTTGAAGTACCGCCCCTATGGCGTAATCGGATGTATCGACCGCGAGGCTGACGGGCGCGCTAGGAATCGAATGCGCTAACATTGTCGCGTTAGCTAAGGTGCGTTTCGACTCGCGGAAGCTATTTTTAGCTTGTTCGGACCATTCGATAGATGCGTTGCACTTCGTTGTGCCTTTCAACAAGTCGCTAAGTAGTTGAAGGATTTTCGCAGCTCCCGGTATGAAACTTCCGTAAAAGTTGATCATACCGAGGTACTTTCGTAGATCTTTAACGGTCGCGGGTAATAGTACATTAATTATTGCGTCAACGCTTTCAGCCAATAGTGTAACCGAGGAATTGTACTTCGCTCACGCCGAATTCGCATTTCGCGAGATTTATCACGACCCCGTACTCGTCAAGGCGATTGAACAAAACCCGTAAGTGTTCGCGGTGTCGTTCTTCGTTTTCGGACACAAGTCGTCTTAAAAAGTCGTCTATGTACGCATAGACGAAATCGAGACCTCTTGTGATTTCGTCTACGAATCGTTGGCATGTTTGGGCGGCTTTTCGAAGCCCAAACATCATATTGGTCGCTTTGAACAGCGCGAATGGTGTTGTGATCGCTTTTTTCAGTGCGTCTTCCGGCGCGATCGAAATTTGATTCCGATCCATGGAGATCCATCCGCTTACCATGATGTACGGTGGTGAGTACCTGTCCGGGGTGGTGCGGGCGTTCAATGCCCGATGATGGTCGCCACACGGTCGAAACCGTCCGTCCTTTTTCGGTACGATATGTAAGGTGATGCCCACGGGCTTCTCGGTGGCTGCATCACACCTTGTTCGATCATTACTTCGAATTCTGCCTTCGCTTGGTTGAGTTGGCCTGGGGCGAGGCGGCGTGGTTTGGTGTGGACAGGAGCTCCGGGCGTCGTGCTGATGTAATGTTGCACCCCATGCCGTATTGCATTTCCACGGAACACTGGCGGTCTCGTGAGATCGGGGAATTCCGCCAGCAGTCTGTGGTACGGTGAATCTCCAGTGATTGTTTTAATCACGTCAGCCGTGGCGGCGAATTCTTTCGTCGATAGTCGGGTTGTTGTATCGAAGTGCCGTTTGTCGCGAGGGACTACCAGCAACCCGTAATGTCTCAGAAAATCAACACCGATGATAGGCGTTTGCACATCGGTCACTACAAAACGTCATTCGAAAGCTCGGCGTAGCGATAAATTGAGGGAAATTGTAACGATACCGTATGCTGCGATCCGCGTTCCGTTGGCCGCGAACAGTTCGTAGTCGGGTTTGTTCGTGTGTCCGCGGATCTTGCTGCGCGGATAAACACAAATGTCAGCACCGATGTCCACTAAATACGAGATTTTCGTTAGTATATCTTTAACGAAAATGCGGCGTGTCTTTAAGCCGCCGACGTTCGCCGCGTTTACGGAGAGCTGGTGGCGTTTCCCTGTTTCCACCTACAGGGGAATCGATACCTTCTCGCACGTTCGCGGAATACTTCATGATAATAACAACGGCCGGAATCATGCGTCCTTTCTCGCGACCTGGAACGGCTCCAACTTCTTGATCGCCAGTGCCGACGCGGTGGCTGGTTAATGTTCATCGCACTCACCTCGGCTCTTAATTGGTTCATCTGGTCGTTAAATGTATTAAAAAGCGTGAGCCAGGGAGCTTCAAACGGTTCCGCGTGCGCCGGGTGGTCTGTTATTATTCCTACCTGCGAAGTATGTCCCGTATCTCATTTGAACTACTTCGCGATGAGGTCCGCTGATGGCATCAGTTTGTCTAGGTCGGAATCGTCGACGGCAGCTAGTATGCGCCTGATGCAGGTGGGGAGCCGATTTCTCCACAACGATCGGACAAACTCATCTGGTGTGGAGGAGCTGGCGAGCTTTCTCACATGGTGGTACAACTGGGACGGTTTCCAATCGCCCATTTCTTCATGCTCCACCAACTTTTTACGCGATCACTATCCGAGTCCGTAAGGATGTGAAGAAGTTCATTTTTTAATTTCTCATACCGTCCGTCGGGTGGCTGACGGCCCCGTCATAACGCTCTCTATCTGCTGGAGGAGCTGGCCGTCGAGGCTCTTTGCAAGGGTCGCGAACCTCACCTTATCGGACGTAACGTCCGCCGCGTCTAGTTGCGTTTCCAACATTGCAAACCAAACAGTAATGTTGGAGGGTTGCAGCGGAGGCATTGTAACCGCGACACTTCTCGTAGCCTTAACATCGTCTTTCGTAGTCGTCATGTTAGTGTTTTCGATCATGTCGGGTTCATCAATATGGAGGATTAGTCGTGGATCGGTATCGCGAAGTAATGGGGGCGAAATATTGCTGTCGCAGTCCGTCAAGTATATTTGCAATAAATAAATATGCGTACAGTGAGTCGTTGATACAGTACAAAACTCGGAATAAATACTCGTTATTGTTCGTCGCGTAGATACTCGAGTCCGCTGGTATAAGTTTAAGACACGGAATAAATACCTGGTAAAAACTCGGAGAAACTTTGTAGATCACTGCGATGTTTGTTTATACATCAAAACTCTTCGATTCTGTTCGATGAACTCTCTCGCTCGTGATTGCGTCTGTTTATTTATACTGGTCGGGGGACAGCCGGAAAATTTGAACTCGACTGCGTTTGACGGTTGTATGTAGCGGCGACATTATTTTGCTCGGAGTTCATTACTCCTTACAATACTTGTGACCTAACGGTCTCGATACTCCGAAGCAAAACAACAACAGGATTTGAATCGTCCTGCTCGCGTGCCGCTACAACCCCAAGAATGTTCTCGACTTTTAAAATGTTTGTAACAATGGACCGTAAAAGATGCTAAATGTTATGGCGGTTCCTTAGGATTATTATGAGCTTAAGTTGATATATCTTGGCAGCTGGTAGCCATCTTGATCGAAGGCTGGATTATGTTTTATGACAAGATTATGGGTATAACAGCTGTTATTTATAATTCTCCATGAACACGATTATTTCAAATAAAAATTTATTAATGCATATAAATATATCCTATATTATATTGCATAAAAATTTAATTCTAAATAAATGGCAGGATAAATACTGAAAACTTTGCTGCTCACATGTCTTTCTCTATCTGTGGTCTATACGTTCTTCCAATGCTCTCATCCTTCCCACAGAATTGTCTGCAATTCTGCATGTTCTCGTTGATACATCTTCGTTAGTTCGTAGATCTCGGCCCGGAGATCTGCTTTGTAATAAATTGGCATTGTGGCCGTCAATACGCACAGCGCTGCATGTGACACAGTTCTGTAGGCCGCAGACGATCTTATAAGTGCGGCCCTTTGTGGCCCCGTCAAGACGTTTCTGTTACTCTTGGTTAACAGCGGTTTGGACCATACTGGAGACGCATAAAGCGCGACTGATTCACATACTCCATAGTAAAGCCTCATGACTGAGCCAGTGGGACCGTTAATATTAGGTAGCAACGCCCTCAGCGCCACCATAAGTGCATTGGCCTTACCACAAACTTCCTCAAAGTGAGTCCCGAACCTCCTGCCGTTATCCCACTGTACCCCAAGATATCTGATCTCTTTCTTGGTTCTCACTGGATGACTCTTAATCTTGATATCCATGACCTTGGGAATATGTCTCTCGGTGAGCAGGATTACCTTCGTCTTTTCGTGTGCTACCACTAGTCCATTGTCGGTACACTACCTCGTCACCACATTCATTGCCCTGCCCAAGCTTACCCCGATCTCCTCCTGGCTGGCCACGCCAAGTATCAGTGCCAAGTCGTCGGCAAATGCAACCACATTCCAGCGAGGAATATCCTAAAGCTCCATCAGGAGGTCGTCGTAGACAAGATTCCATGACAGCGGACCTAGTATGGAACTCTGTGGGACTCCCGCGTAAACGTTTCTCCTCACCGTCCCTCCACTGCTACGGACTACAATCTTCCTAGGTAGCTGCCTAGAGAACATCAAAGTTTCCGGGTATCCCTCTCGCCTCGGCCTTCAGTGAATCTTATTCCATCTGAGAATATTGAATGCGTTCTTGATGTCTAGCGCCAATTCACCTACTCGGCGCAGCGCATCCACTGTACTCTTCCTGCTAAATGCCCACTAGTCCGTTCCTGGTTATCAGAGTATGTAGGTTCCCCTTTCCTAGGCCTCTTAGCGGTTATCACCTTCCTCCCTTCACCGGGGGACTCCATTTTTCTCTTGGAGTAATCATCCACTGCCCTTTCGTGCTTATTCTCTCTGCTCTCGTTTACAGCGCGTATTACCCCCTGCTTCCCTGTATTCCGTCTAACTCCTTGGAGTTTCACTTGCTCCATCTTCGTCCTCCTCCTTATATTCATCTTACCAATATACTGGCCCATCGACAACGCTATAGCCCTGATCACGTTACCTGTTTCCTTAATCCCCTCGCTCTTCTCCTTATCGAGGTTTAACTTCTTAACCAGTGCATTCATCATCTGCACCGCTCCCAACAAGGCTTGCGTGAATCCCCTTATCTCACCAATCGTAAGCATTATCTCCTCTCCCTCGACATAACAGTTCTGAACGTGGTTATCCTCCCTCACGCTAGCCTCTACCTCGCTACTCGCAGGCAACGGCTTGTTACGGCAATGTCATAAGATATGTCTTACGCGTCTTATCGACTGCTCTCCTCACCAAATACTTTCCCCCTTTAGCATTTCTTGTTGCAATTGGCGTGCTCTGATCGTTATCCCCGACGCCGAACGTTACGTCACTACCTTCCAATTCAACGCCAGCCTCCGCTTCCTTTTTTCCACTTACAATCAGACTTCTCTGTAGCTTCTTGTTCGGTTTAAGCGGACTAAACCCTCGCAGGTTTATTCTATAATACTCTGCAAGGTATCCTCCTGACTTCCTGCTACGCTTGCCCGAGCTCCCAATAAATTAGCTAAATTAAATAAGCTCCCTGTTCATCTGGAGCCATTCTTCTCCCTCCCGGACTTTCACCAACAGGGTCTCCGGTCCATTTCGCGTTCTTATCACCTTATTCATCCGACCTCTGTTAGTCGGTGGCCTCCTTTCCTCGTTGCTGCTCCTTTTGTTCTCAAGCCTCCTTTCTCTCCTACTCGCCTGATCTGTACACTCCCCTCTAGAGTCGCTAATTTTTCTGACCTAGGGCCCTCGTCGTCCGTTTCTCCCTCCCTACATACCTCCGCGTAGGAGACGTCCCCCTCTTCGCGCCTTTCTTTCAGTCCGAATTCCTATCATCGGGCGGTGACGTAGTTTTCCTATTATTGCTTCGGTCGGCAGGCAACTTGCTTCCCCACTGACCGCTTCTTTTCCTACTCTCCTCTATCGTGTGGAACTTTTCGTGGACACGTTAACTTCTCCGGGTCTTCCATCCTGTCGGCTGTTTTTTCCTGTAGGTCGTCCGGAACTATAAACGCGAGTTTTAGTCGGTCTATGGAAACCGTTACGTCGTGATTATTTATTTTAATAATACAATTTTTTCCATCTCGCTTTCCAACTTTAAATGCTCCGTCTTACTGCGGTTGTAAAGGGTCCCTTATCGTGTCATGGCGCAAAAAAACATACGGCGATGTTTCCAATTCGTTAAAGATGAAAATTTTCTATTCTCCATGACGCGTAACCTGGTATGGCCTCTTTTTTGCGCGAGGAGGGGAAAATGCTGTTACGCATACCCAGTGACCCGCGTCACTGAGTTATGTGGGACTCGGCAGATGACGTCGCCATACCCACTAAAAACCCCTCCTCCTGTTCACTGCATTGAGGTACTCGAGGTACCAACCCGGTACAATCATTCGACATTACTTCGGGTTAGCCTCTACTTATGTGTACCCATCTTCATCGGCAATCCTATACTCTTCTCCTGCCTTCTCTTCTCCGCAGAGCCTCCATCTCCCTCTCCTTGTTAAGCCGATTCGTCATGACCTTGGTGCACATATTGCTAAATTTGAGCCATAGCCGCTCCTCGGCGGCCAGCTTCTCCACGATCCGGTTCTCTATCCTACATTCTTCTCCTATCTCGGCCTCCAACTCCGCGCGCTCCCCTGTCCATCTAGGGCACCAGAACAGCACGTGCTCGGCATCGTCCACGGTGGCTTCCCAATCCCAACAACTGGTGTGCGTCTCTTTCCCAATCCTGTGACGGTACCAGTTGAAGATACCGTGCCCAGTAAGAATCTGCATGACGTGGTAGTTGACGCCCCTCTTCGTTCTGTAAAAGATCAACGGATCCTCTATCAACCTCTTAGTCCAGCTGTAGGAATTGTGGAACGTCCATTCGACCCTCCATCTGTCCTCGGCTTCGGTCTTCAGCCTCTCCATCTTCTCGTACAATGCCGGCTCCGTTCCCTCTGCATTCTCGACGATCCGCCTCTTCACGCCGTACTGCTTTCACCGCAACCACGCCTTAATGTGTGTGGGCATGTTACCCGTCACCACGCACAAGGCTCCGTGCGACACTGTACGGTAGGCGGTAGACGTACGCATCATCGCCGCCCTCTGTGCCCTCTTGATGATATTCTTGTTCTTCACCTTGACCAGGGATGAGGCCCATATAGGTGCACCATACGGGACCACCGACTCCCATACCCCATAATAGAGCCTTCGGACCGCGTCCCTAGGCCCATTCACGTTGGGGAACACACCCCGTATGGCGCCCAAGAACCGTTCCGCCTTGCCCCACGCCGATTCGAGGTGGGGGGAGAACCCCCTAGCATTATCTAACCAAACTCCCAAGTACTTTATTGTCTTGCTAGTGGAGATCTCCCACCCGTCCCACACGTCGAAGTTAAAACTCGTCGGTATCTTCTTCCTGGTTAGGTCTTCTCTCTTGCCAGATGAAGTCCTACGTCGCTGCACCAACTGGTGGCCGTGCTGATGACCGCCCTTATCCTGTCCTGGATGCCGAGGAACTCCCTGGCCTTAAGGAGTACCGCCAGGTCCTCGGCAAACGCCACGGCCTCGATGTCCTTCTCCCGGTCGAGCGTCTCCAAAATTCCGTCGTACACGAGGCTCCACAGTAGCGGCCCTAAGATCGACCCTTTCGGAACCCCCGCACCGACCTTCCTCGTTACGACGCCGTCCCGGCAGTGCGCTATGATCCTCCTATCGGCCATAACCTGGTATGGCCTGACCTTCTCCTCTCCGAATTCCACCCTGGTTTAAACAGATCCTTCCCCTTCGTTTTATCTTTCTTACCTAACGGCGTAATCGAGACCTCCTCGGTCTCGGCTCTTATCGGCGAATCACTCGCTCCTATGGTAAGCTTGGTGGACATGCTGCCAGAGCCTGTTCTTGCGCGACTTGCTCTCTCGCTTTCACCGTCATTCGCAGCTTGTTATTGATCCTCGGTCATTCTATCCGAGTGGGAGGTGACCCTGGGACCGACCCTCCTCCTCTCATTTGCCTGTATTCATGTTTAATACTCATAGTCCAAGGGCATGGCCAAATTCATCGTACTATCTTGTAATTGCCTTCCCAAAAGAATACCAAAATAGTCCATAAGCAAAGCCAGTTCATCCCAAATAAGCCATCCACAACCTAACTATAATTTCCCTATGAGGAAATATAAATGCCATCCCTCTTATACACGATTAGATCAATGGGTTACTCCATAACATGTTTATAAATATATCCCATAAGTGATTCTGCGAGTGCATCCGCCTCGCAGTTTAACACGTTGACGCAGGCGTGATACGCCTGTCTGTCCCGTGAGGCGGCGTGCCCCATTGGCGGGTCACACGTGTCTGTCCCGAGACGGCGATGGGTCACACACGTATTTCACAAAATAGGTAGCACAAAATAGGTTTATATTATTTTATCTCAAATCTTCATGCAATTTTTTAAAACAAGTTAGACTGAGTGCCGACTGGCCCTTACAACGATCACAATATGTTGTTACCATTTTGGTTCTTTTCGCGGCATACTCTCTACCTTTTATTCTAGAAATGCGTTTACAACTTTCTTTACACCGCCGTTTCGTTTTGCTCGCGGGCCCTTGGTACGATTGTAGAAAATGTGATCGTTTTTTGGGCAGTACTTCAGTTTCACTTGACATTTCTTCTCTGTGGGGGTTCACTATATTTAAAAGGTGATAAATAATTTCTTCGCGAAATTTAAAAATTTTAATACTTTTAGTACACCATTTTCTATGTATATACCACGCATTTACGAGGCTAGCCCCACATAATAATTCCATTTCAATTTTTTAATACCATTTTATGGTTCTACATAGACAACTATAATAGGATGCAACGCTATGCCCTCAATTCGCTCTAGATACTCTGATTCTAGGCACCCTAGAAGAGCGGTGGCTTTTTCTTCATCGTTTGTGATGCCCGGCGTCGCGAGCTGCCTCTCTAGTAAGGAGAACCATAACACGATCTTCTGAGGCATCAGTGGAGGCGCGCGTACTACTTGACTGGTCGTAACTGTTTTCTTGTTCGACATACTGTTAGTGCGCTCGGAATCAGTATAATCGAAGTCTCGCAGGATCACGTCAGGGTCACCAATGTGGAGGGATTGGTTGAGGATAGATGACGTAAAATAACGAGAGCAAGAGATTACCGTCGCAACCCGTCAAATATATTTAGAATAAGTTAAATAATTAAATAAATAAATAAAGTACAAACTGTCGTAAGACGCTTGTTCATTGCATTCGCAACGATAGTATATGTTATATGATAGTATCACATATCGTAGTGTATGTCACTCGGTATAATATTGTCTCGCCCGCGATCGCGTCCCTATATTTATACTGGGGGGGGGGGGGGGGGGGGGGGGGGGGGGGGGGGGGATTTGAATTTGTCTAAGATCGGCGGTTGCCCATAAAGGTGACTTTGTTTTGTCTATCGATATGTTTCGAGCCTCAATGCTGTGTCCGTGTTCCGAAACACAACAACAACATGAAACGCTTTCGATCTGCCTCCTCCTACGACTCATGTGCCGCTACACAACTTATCCTTGTTAAGAAATTCTGTAGCAAATTTTAGACGTAGAATTTTATTTTTCTTGCTAATGAATGGTTTTCTTCTTGCAACTGGCGCATGTAAATTATTGTTCCGTAACAGTCGTCGACACAGTTCTGGATGTACTTCTTCATCGAACTGTGTACGTACTATTCATACTAATTGCGGCCCAGGAATGAAAGGGCCAGTTTTCATTTTCATACGTAAACAACACACGCGAGGAACGTGGTACGTGCTTCGGGCCAAACATAAACAAACGCGCGTACTTACTTAAAAATGTTTTCAAAACGAATGTTAAGCGTTGTGCAAGTCGAATCGCGTACCTCGAATGAATAAACGCTCAAGGTGGAGGAGGTTTAATAGATCGAGTATTAGAGTAGTTTAGAACTGTATTTGCACTTGTTGTATAAAAGTAACGTTTGATGTTATGAACACGGCGGTGGTAAGATCTTGTTAAAGTGAAGTATTTCACCCGCACGGTATGGAGTCTGCTGATGAACTGTCTTCCTACGTTGCTGATTCCCCCTACTAGTCGTTGGGTTTCGTTTCTCCACCGAGCCCTTCTGACTGGTCCTTTCCTGGTATTTTACTTGACCTCGGAGTCATTATGTTTACAGCTCAGGGAGGCCATGTAATTCGGATTTTCCTGAAGATGAGAATAGACCTGTCCGTGCCATGAACGAACAGCCACTCAAAATTCTGAACAATAGTGGACGCTTATCCTACAAACAATTTAATCCATTGGAAGGGGCAAGATTCGGTATACAATTTTATAAATCATGTGAATGAAAATCGGGTTATTGCTATGACTTTAAAATATACATTGGTAGTTATAAAATAAATTCCAGTAACAAGTAGTTTGAGCGTGGAAGGGCTCGGCGTTGAGGCCGACCGCGCCATTCCTGGAGTATAGAACTCACACTGGCTTCGCTAAATAGGTGTTCGTTAATTACCGTCTACTTTCAAGCGTCCATTGCCCGGGAAACGGCGCGCATAGGTGGTCGGCGCACGACTTGGAAAAACGCTGCCCTCTCCTTTCGGGTCATTAGACAAGTTAAACCTGCCCTTTCGGGCTGCAGCTCGCTTAGCCGGCGCGCGAGATGTCTGTTGTTTCTGATTCTTTTATGCTTGTTCTCCTATCTTGAGTCCGGTGCTGTTGTTCCGGGGTTTCTTCTACAACAAGACATGATACGAACAAGTCTAAACGACTCAGACAAAAAATGGGACGAAGTATTAAACTTCATGTGCTTAGGATATAACACAGCGATACACGATGCAACCGGTTTTTCACCTTTTGAACTAACTTTTGGACGAAAACCTAACCTCCCATCCTCAATATCCAGAACCTCCAACTACACGTATGTTCGCACTATGGCAAAAACAATTAGACAAATACAAAACACTAGCTAGACAAATACTTGAACAAAGTAAAAAACGTTACATGCGAGACCAACAAAGAAAAATCATTAAACCACAAACGGTATTTAGAGAAGGAGACACAGTTCTTGTACTTAATGATACACAAAGCAGATAAATTGGACGATGAATGCTTAGTCCTTACCACATCAAAAAAAGCTATGACTCCTTGTTACGAGATTTTAATCAATAACCAAATTAAAAAGATACATGGTAACAGAATTAAACCATACTTTTCAGGACGCTCATCTCATGCATAACCCTGGGACTGGAATTAATACCAATCGAAAGTAACGCAATTCCTCCATGAGAAAATATCAAAAACCTATTTGTATAATGAAAATCCGTTACCTTCATACAATTTCGTAATCGATATCAAAGAATGCAGTACGATAGTGCTTACCAGTTTGTTTACTGATTTTGCGATTAGTATAATTATTGATCCTATTGTCCAGATTTATTTCTTTTCTCTTTTAACTATAGTAAGGATATATTGAGAATGTCTCACTGTAACGTGAAGCATACAGTTTTGCGACCAAATGTATTTTACGCCTTTTTTTTTGCGCGCGAGGAGGGGAAAATGCTATTACGCATACCCAGAGACCCACGTCTCCGGGTTATGTAGGACTCGGCAGGTGACATCGCCATACCCACTAAAAACCCCTCCTTTTTCCTCTGATTTGTTAGACACAGACAACCCCAGCAGAGCCGATCAGCATTCATCAGGTTTGTCCTCAACCGTGCCGCCGCATATTATCGTCGCGTACTGGTGCCGCCCCTCCTATTCGCGGACTCTATCTCTTTCTCCATATACCTTCTATATCTCATTATGCTCTTGCAGAGCTCACTGAACTTCCTCCAGTATTCATCCCTGGTGATTACAGTGTCCACCAAGTTGTCCACACATATCCTGACTCCCAGGAAGTTCTCCAGCTCGGTTCTCCTGTCGATCCATTTCGGGCACGCGAATAAGACATGCTCGGCGTCATCATTCGGGTATCCACAGTCCCAACACATCGTGTCGACCTCCTTACCGATCCTCTTGCGGTAGCTATTGAAAATGCCGTGTCTCGTGAGCATTTGCATCGTGAAGTGATCGATGTCTCTTCTATTCCTGGCGAATATGGTCGCATTGCTTATTAATCTCCTGGTCACATTATCTTTATTATACATGCTCCATTCCGCCTGCCACTCCGTTGAGGCCTTCTTCTTTACTTCCTCCAGATCTTCTTTCTTTTCCGCCCGCCTCTCAATCACCTCCTCTCCAACAGTTAAGGTCTTATGGGTCTTCTTTCTTTCGTATATCCCCTTCAATATTCGCACTTTGATGTAGATCGGTAAGTTCTCGATCAATACACAAAGCACCGCGTGAGATACGGTGCGGTAGGCCGTGGATGTGATGCACAGGGCAGTTCGTTGAGCCCTTTTTATGATCTTGTTTTTCCCATACTTCAACGCATCAGCCTACACAGGCGCACCGTATGTTATTATGGATTCCCACACGCTGTAGTATAGCCTTCTTGCCAAACCAGGCGGGCCCTTAATATTCAGTAGGATTTCTCGTAATGCTCCTATCTTGATGCCCGCTTTATCGCACACCGAGGCAATGTGCTTGTCAAATTTCCTATGCGTGTCAATCATGACGCCAAGATATTTCGTGACGTCTACCGTGTTGATAGCCACGCCGTCCACCTTCAAGCCTATAACTTTGGGCACCCTCATGCCCGTAATGAGGATCACTTCCGTCTTCTCCTTAGCTAGCGTCAAACCCACTCTTGTACACCAATCGCACATTGTTCTCATGACCTCCCTTACTATTCCGCTAACTCCTTCGTTTTTATTCACGACGCATGCGATTGCCAGGTCATCTGCAAACGCGACCGCCTTAAACATTACCCTGCTATCTAGCCTTTCCAATAACCGATCGTAGACTATGTTCCATAGGAAAGACCCCAGCACAGATCCTTGCGGTACCCCAGCCGCAACCAGGTACTCCACCGTACCAAACTGGTTGCTGACGATTATCCTCCTGTCCGTCAGGTAATTTTTTACCAGTCTAATGATCTTGCAAGGCAGCTTCCTCCTGGTCAGTTCGTCAACAATGCTGTTTCAACGAAGGGTGTAGAATGCATTCCTGATGTCCAACGCAATCATCAAGCATACCATCCTATTCTTCTTGCAGGTGTCCGCGAATTTAATCACCTATGTAATCGCGTCCACCGTACTCCTTCTTCTCCTGAACCCATATTGCCTCTTATGAAATGGGTCCACTCCCATACATCTTTCGATAATCAACTTGAGACACTTCTCCCACACTTTGCTCAAGGCCGGAAGTACACTTATTGGGCGGTAAGCATTAGGGAGCTTAGGGTCTCTACCCGGTTTACTGAGCAATATCTGACTCTCGCTGTTTTCCAGCATCCCGGGATCCTATCAGAGTCCGTAATACTGTTAATGACCTTAGTGATAAGCTCTGTTCGGTTGTATACTAGCAGCTTAACTATATCCCCTGGGACCCCATCTTTTCCCACCGCCTTCTTTTCATTTATTCTATCAATGATTTTCTTAACATCTTCCTCCTCAAGCTTCGTGTTATAGGTGATATCCTCCCTGTCATGCTCTTCGACCTCCCTTAACTCCGGTCTACGTCCTATGATGAACAAACCTTTTAAAATTTCTTTCCTTGCTAACCGGCATGTCATTTGGTAGCCCTTTCTTGCCACACCTGTTTATAATCGTGCGATACGGCTTTCCCCACGATTCCCTTTCTAGTATCTCACAGAATCCGGCCCAGGCTCTCTTTTTACTCTCAGATATTTCTTTCTTCACCTGTCTTCTTAGCCCCTTGTAGTTACTAATAAGGGCTTCGATCCCACTGTCCTCCTTCCTCCTTGCTCTAGTTATTTTCCTCAATGCTTTGTGAGCCTGAGTTCTCAGTTCTGCGATCCTCTCATTCCACCAGTGATTGCTGTACTTCTTGTTTGTCGTACAGCTCACCTTCTTCAGCATCTTGTCACAAGTTTCCACCATACGTTTCTGCAGCAGTTCCGCCTTGTCCGCGTCGTCCGTCGTATTAAGATTCTGTACGTTAGTGATCTCGTCAAATTTAGCCAAAAATATATCGGGTGCAAGACCCTTCGTCACATATTTAAAAAATTTAGTTCGATCCCTTACGGTCCTCGTTTTAAACGTATGAGATATGTATAGGTGGTCCGATGCTGTGAGAGCATTTAACACCTTGCTCCTTACGTTGTTTTCTCTTTATTCGACTTATCCATATTGTTAATTTGTGTTCAAGTCCGTGGAAATAGCCGTAGTCGTTAATAACCTTGCTCAAAACCGCCCGAATATATTCACTCGTAGACCAAAAACTCGCCAAATCGTCAACCAAGCCTCCCATAATCATACTCGAGTTGCATTCTCAAAAGGGAGCCCGGCTCGAGCAGCATAATTCGATAATAATGAACAGATATCAGAACTCTGGTCGACCCAACTTTATTCTTTCATAATAATGGCTTCCGCCGAGCCGACACGTTTTCTACCCTCGCCCGCAAGGTGGCGCCGCCATATGGCGACGTAGCGAACCGCATCTCATGCCCGTCACGCATCGTAGCCACAGAACAACTTCTCAATCCCTACAAATTTATCATATTTATCATAACATACCCGGCTTGTAACCGTCAAAATAACCGCCATAACCTCAACTTTACCATTACGCTTCTTTTAACAATAAAAATTAACAATTAAAATTTCAATCCCAACAATAATTGACTCAGAATGGGATATAGAACAGGTATACCCCATACCGACTCAAAAGAACGGAGCATTTCTCGCTCCATTAGTCGAATGTCCGATATTTTTTACCTCAGGATTAACTTATATGAATGTAGACCAGATGTATTTGGACAAGCAATGTCGAATCAGAGGCGAATTATACATTTGTAAACAAACTCAACCCGTACATTATAGACGTTCAAAACACGATTGCGCATCCGAAATAATTAGTGTAGACCATGAGATTTTGTAAATTCACAGTCTATAAAATCGTAGAAGTAACTTTTATACCGCTCAAAAACGAAAATCACTACATAGCTATACCAGAAAAACCAATAGAACTCAATGTATTCTCTGAAGAAGGTGGTCATCAAATTGTCGAACTGAAGCAACCCTCCCTGTTGAAAACTAAAATAACTGTAGATATATTATATGGAGACAACCATATGAGAATCAGTGGTAGTCCCAAGAGCGATATTACGATTAACGCCATAAATATAACTGATAACGTAGATTTATCCTCAATACTTCATATCTTAGAAAAAACTCAAAGTAAAAACCCAAAGTAATGAGCAACCTAAACGGCTATACTGATACCTTGCGTCAAATAGAAGATAGAGCCAATCAATTAACTTTTTCGCACAGAATGACACAAATTAAAACTTGGGGTCTCACACGTTGCAAATTATAAGATATATATCCACTGGACTCATATGCTTGTATCTGCTTAATAAGATAGGATTGTCAAAACTGTGTATTCACATATTTTGCTGTAAAATTAAGAAAAACACCGTTAGTAATGCACCCAACGTTAGTACTGTAACACCTTCCGCCCCTATAAACATTTACACGCCGATGTTACCTATACAACCTGGAAGAGAATCAAGAGTGAGTTTCGAATTATCGACACAGCCCAGAGCCACGTTTCATCCGTCGATGCTGAAGAAACACTAAGATTTTGGAAGACCAAAATCCATCTAAAGAGAGGGGTATGTGACATCAATTACTTCTCAACCCCATCAGAGATAAGACATCGACCCCCGACTGTCGGACGCAAAGGCTGCGACGCATCTTAGTCCTCATCAGAGATAAGGCCTCGACCCCCGACTTTCGGACTCCTTTGGAGCCCACACCGAACCCCTCAACATCCCCAAGCCAGGGTGTATATATGCTCGGGTAGTTCTTGTTCTAGTTGCTGTTCTTGTACAACACCCCTTTTTTCGGTTCAGCGTTATTCTATTATTCTAAGTGCCAAAGTTATAATAAAGTTCGATAAAAGAAAATTAATAGTTGGGTTACGACTCAGCTTTCTTTTCTCTCACAATCCAAGTATTAATTTTACGTGACAGGAGCAGCGTCCCACCTGCTCCGGAAACGTCCTGAAGAGATGATAAGGCTTAGAAAACGCCCTGTTCGACCTGAGACGAGCGACAGCAAAGTACTGGCTGCCTTGTGCGCTCGTTGGGCGTAATTTCAACCCCAATGGCCCTAGGGGTGCCCGGGTACTCTATGGCGATAAATTTGCGCTAAGGAAAGCACCCGTTACCAAAGATGAGAATACTTGACACGAAAACAAACGATAACCTCCAATAAATCACAAGATCAAACATCCATATATACCTGTCTTCTACACATCTAGTTAATTATTTCTAAAAAAGCAGAATACCCGTCCAATAAATAATCAGAACTTCATCCTTGCAAGGCTCGAGCAATCTATACGGTGTCTACCATATTCTTAGTTCGTGTTTTCTTAACTAAATATTAGTTCGTTTGTTATTTAAATCTTAATTTAAATTATTCGACTATTTCTAGCCATCTATCTAATAAATACTACTTGCCAACGCGCGATCATTTATTAAATGCAATTATATTTAATTTTTTTGGTTTGGCACAGCAGCCCATTCAAACATTAAATTTTCCGCTTGACATTCCTTGCTAATAAGACATAGTTGCTCAGTTCATCAATATTTCTTTTGCTGTTATTCAATTCATAATACCAAATACACCAAATAACCGATGAGTCATTCTGTTTTTATTCGGCTTATCCTATTATTATTTATACAAATTACCTCCTTTGTTCACGACTTTACCTCCTTTCTCAACTACTTAGCAAACGCTATGCTTAATTTATTGTTTAATTAACTTCTTATATACTTATAATTGTAGCGATAAGTACTTGCTACCGATACTATAGTTAATTTAACACGTTAAATTTTCTGTTATAGGGCGACATATCCAGTGACTTATCTACACCTAGATTATTGGCCCTCCCTAAAATTGACGAGCAAATCTATTCAAGTATGTAACAAATTTATTATCTCATTTCTACCTTGTGTTCAAACATTGTCAACATAATTTTACTATACCATAACTACAACTTCTTTTCAAATAATATCGATTACTGTCTTTATTTTACTTTAGGTTCGGACTACCATTCCCAACCAGGACCATCAAAATTCGCCTTCCTCATTGCCGTAGACCAATTTAACATTTACTAAACCACAATCTATCATTATTTAACTTCGCACTAACTGTCGCCACTATTATACAAATATTCAGCCTGTATACATATTTTATCAATAATATTAAATAAATTATTTATTTGTAAAATACCTCTTGTCTCTATTTATCTACACTATCCTTTTGTCTGCGAACTGTTGTCACGATACCAGTAATGCGAACTGTTGTTGCGCATTACTTCTGTAGTATCGTGGACAAAAGGCCTGAAAGATATCGGGTAAACCATAAACAATGTCGCGAGAGTCGAGGCGTCGTCGATTCCATCAATGTGTCGTTGGTCCTTCTATTGAATAGTTTCATAGAAAAGGCCTACGTGACCCTGGCCACGAGTGTTTGCGGAACACGTGCGTGGTAGGCCTAAGAAAAGACACAGGGATGCTATAACAGCCAGTATCGGTGGAGAAGCCAGAGAGTGTGAATCGAGAAGTCAGAGAGTGCGAGTTGCGTTGTCGGGATAGTGTTGCTAGCGTTGTCGCGAGAGTGTAGTCCGCGTGAGAGAGAGAGAGGGAGAGTGAGCGTTGGACCCGTTGTGACGAGAGTTGCAATTTAATTATTGAGTTGTCTAGATTATAGCACGGTATTGTGATTAGTTCGCGTTAAACAACTATTGTTCTTCTGTTTAATCAACACCTGTACAATCCATTTATTGTAAATAAATCATCATCATCAATAATAATCGAGAATAAATATATATGTCTGGTTCACGTTATGATTAGGGTTAGAGTAAGAGTTAGGGGCGTGAAGCGAATCTTCATTTGGATTACACATTGTCGTTATGTAATAGAGAAGACATTGACTAGTGCAAATACGATTATTACAGAATTTGACGAGTAACCGTGGTAATTAGATATTCGAAAAGCTAATGACAATGATCCTAGGTTCAATAAGGAATCCGCGGCCAACGGGATAACAGGATGCTCTTTCCTCCAAAGCTCAAATCGTACTCGACTTGCTTGGCTATGGTGGAAGTATAACTAAACTAACTCATTGTTAAAACGTGGAATATCCATCGAGCGTAAAGATGCTAAGTAACTCGCTAATACGACCTCACGAGAGGACTTTCCGTCGCGATGACGCTGCAGAGGAAAACTATGGTTAAGATCCTCCTGTAACTGGGGCCCCGTCACATGGTCAATTCTAATACCTGATTCTTTGCTGCAAATAGCACAGCACGGTAAATTTGGGCACACTGCTATAGTGTGGTCTCTTTCACTACACTTCCTGCGCACTTCCTTTCCAGGGCTTATAACTTTACACTTATTCGCAGTATGCCCGAACATGTGACACCTGAAAGACTTGGTCACATTGGGCAACAGCCGAACCGTGGCTATGGTTAGGCCGGTCCTGATCTTGATGTTATCGCCGCCATTGTCGATATACGCTTTTGGCAGGACGATAATCCCCGATTGTGTGCCCCACGTCGCCCTTCTCATCATCTTCACTTCCACCTCCCCACCATCTTTAATTTTGAGCTCTTTCATCAGGGCCTAAACAAGTTCCTCCCTACTCACCAGGGGATCCACCACTTTGATTTAGATCGACACCTTATCCTGTAATCGATCGAGGCGTCGCTCACACCTTATCGCCTATGAGCTCGTTTAGTTTATTAGCAGCAACCTTCACCTCGCTGCTGGCCTTAACTCTATCAGAATATCACCAGCTTTTGTTCTTCGTATACTTTCCTTTAGGACGTCCTTCGCCACCATTAACTCTTTGTAAACTTGCAACCATTCCTTACCCTCTCCTACTTTGATAAGATTGGCCTCAGACCTTTTACGGGCTCTCGGCATCCTCGGCCCTCGATCCTCGATAGGTAGCGGCGGTCCGCGGTCCTCTTTATCATTACCTATCTTCTCTTTATCCCTTCTTTTCTCTTTCCTGCTCAATTGAACAATCCACTCATCTCCGGACTCGCAGGTTTCCGTATATCTGGAGTCTATAACGCCCCTCCTCTTTGGACCACATACCTCCGCGTAAGAGATATCTTTCTACTACCGTCCCCTTTTCTTCTTATTATCTTCTCCATCAGGGGGGGGGGGGGGTTGCGTGGAGACTTCTACCTCCTCAGGCCTCTCCACCCTTCTCTTTCCCTTCCTTCCTTTTTTTATTTAGGGTCACCATCAGCTTCTCCCAATCCTCATTTGTCTTCGTATTTGCCGCAGAAGCTAGTTCGTGGATTTTAGAGTCCTTTTTTGAGATGAGGTGTAACCTCCTTACCGCGTTTTTCAGGTCTTCATAGGCTCCCCTTATAAGCTCTACCATCTTCTCAAATTCGGCAGGCTTAACTAATATACACTCCTCCACGTGCTATTCTGCTCCCATGGCACTCCTTGGGATTTTCGCCGCCGATTTCAATTGTGACTCCCTCAATCTTCTTAGTTTACTTGCGATCGGTGTGCCGCTACAACTGCTCTCCGACATTGAAACGTCCTCTTCGGAGACGCTACCCGTATTTATTTTCTTACCTGGTCGTATTAGGAGTACTTTGGTACCAAATGTGTTACTTTACAACCTGATAGCGTCAATATATCGGGATGGTTTTAGTAACTGGGTTCCTTTAAGCCACACCCAGTTACTTCTTAGCCTTGACATTTGAGTTCACACCATTATTTAATATAATTTCTTCTCAGTCGTTTCATTGCGTTTTCAATGTCATCAATTGTAGCTGGCCAGTTTATTCTCAATGAATAGGTAATAGTCTTGAGTTTTTTTACCGTATCTTTCATCAATAAGTTTAAATATTGCAGGATCCAAGTTCTCATTGCGCTTTTTTAATGTCCCGAGTTTCACTGTATGCTCAACACGCGATAGGGTCAAACCTCCGTTAGCTTTAGGAGTGTAGACAGCATAAAATGCAGCTGACGTACTACGAACGATACAGTCGCTCTGGACATGTAGTGTTAGTACTTTGTTTTGCATTATTTCTCACAGACAAAACACTTCAATACTATATATCAGCAAACCAAATGCCAAGTCTGTCTCGAGACATTTGTCCGAATGTTCGTAGCGAAACAAGTTAGTGCTTACTGAAGAAAGATAATTGAATTTACTTCTTTCCCAACAACAGACAAAAAGGTATTGAGGTGTTCATAGAACAAGTAGGGTGTCAAAGAAATACTCAATGTTTTGTTTAACAGTATATTCATTATCTCGCTTAACGATTTCGTTACAAGTCTCGACTCGTGACTTACGCGGACAATTTATTCGCAATTCTCGATGTCGACTCTTTACGTACGACTCTCGATTTCGTCTACTCAATCACGCTTCTCGGTCACAACTGATCTCTTAAACCATTTCGTTTCTTTTTGTCACCTCTCAATATCCCCACTACGCACGCGTTCGTTAGCGGTCTTTTTTCCAAGTATTTGGCGGAAGGACCATAGGGATATCGATGGCTCATTAGGCCTGTCGACACTTATGCTTCGTCGCGGTTTTGCTTATGTTTCGTCGGTCTCTCGCAAACAGTCTGTCAACGGTGGTATATAATGTTGCGACGAAACCGTTGGAAAGTTCCTTGCTCTCGAGTGCCGCTACAATATATTTTATTGTTTTTCAAATTTGTTTACCTTTATTTAGATGGATTATTTCTAAACAGATTTTATACCACCCACGAAATGGTGATAAATAATAGAAAAAGACATATTAACATAAATCGGAATGATTCGGAGCTGCCGAAAGATAACCAGATAAATTCAAATTTGGCACGAGAAAGATGTAATACAAATAATACAATATTTCGAAAAATCACATTCAACATATCTGAATCCGAATAAGACACTTGAACTGAATCCAGGAAAGATACCAGAGAAATTACATGGACTAACGAATTATTCCGGCCAAATATTCATAAATTTAATTGAAATCATTCGGGAATAAAAATATCAATTATTTATTCGGCATCAGTTTTACGTTTTTTTCAATTGTTCTCTTCCGAAAATTTTATAAATTTCATTGTTGTCACGACAAACGATTATCGGAGCAGAGTTGATGAGGATGCTAATGCGATAAATTCCCGAAACACTTCTCTTCTAGAAATTTGTTGCTTTCTCGCCATCAAATTATTAATGTTGCGAAATAAAAAATTGTCATATTGTGCATACTAGTCTAACGATGAACTGTTGAAGAGCAACAATTTCGGAGAAGTTATAAGTAGAGATCGATTTATATATTTGCTAAAAGTTTTACATTTATATACGAATAATGTGATTGTAGATAGCGACAAATTATATAAAATACGAGAAATCTGCGATATGCTCAGACAACGTTTTCAGAAGGCATTTTATGATAGTTTACTCCTTTATAAAGGGAGATTATCATTAAAACAATACATTTCCTCTAAAGGAAACAGATTTGGGGTAAATTTATTTATTATATGTGATACCCAGTCTGGATTTGTACAGGATTTTATTATTTATAGTAGAGCATTGTATGTTGTAAGCTGCGTAAAAGAAATTATCAACTAATCAGGGACTATAGTCATGGAACTATTGGAACCTTACTTTGGTAAGGGCCATTGTTGAAATATGTATAATTTTTTGTGCTGGTACTGGGTTAAATGCGTAGTAGAGATACTTGTATGTCCTTCTTGTGAGGCTCCCCGTCACCCTGCGCCGGCCTTGGCCGGGGCAGGGTGCGAAACAGTGAGTGGCACCAGGATGGAAATCCTTGTTGACGACCTCGGCGACTTAGAATTCACAATGGATAGAGAAACGAACCACAAAATCGTTTACGGTGCAGGGGAGGGATACCACAGTACCGGCGCAGCCGCGGGTTGTAAAGCGGGCCCCGCTGCGTCCGGGGGTGGGCCGCCAGGCCCCCGGATACGCTCATGCGTCTGGCGTAGGGGACACACGAACTGAGGGGTCTCGGAGAGGGTTGAAGGAACCCGACGTTATGACTGTCGGCCCGGGATCCTCGCGGGATGGGATGCGGCGACGATGCAGCCGTGGCGGGGGGGGGGGAGATCCGGCGACGAAATGTCGTCATGCTCTTCCTGTTCGACCGTTGCGGGCACGCTCGGCAAACGGTCGTATCGCAGGATTACTGAGTCCACAGAATGCACCACCAACGGTTACGGCGGAGGCGCGGGACATCGCACACGGCGGGGGGGGGGGCGCACGCAGGCGATCCGGACTCTGCGCTGCTGCCAGCACTCGGTAAAAGGAAGAAGAGGGGCGCGAGGCGCGGGACGGATACTGTCACCGATACCGACGCCGAGGCGGCCACTGTGGTCGCCACCGCCTCTACAATCCGCGGCGGTGCCAACGGCAGCGATGACATGCGGAGGGATGAAGTAAAGATCGGACCGGTCGACAAGCAAGCGTCCGCGAAGAACGCGGATCCGACCCACGATCAGGAAGGGGAGGATGTCGCATACCTGCGAAGGAGGGTGCGCTTTCTAGAGAGAGAGGTCAGCCGCCTCCAGGAGACGGTGGAACGGCTGACCAAGGAACGCACGGAGAAGGCAGCCAAAGTTGATAATAACGATGGCGAAGGACAAGAGGTGGGGATCACCTCTAAGAGAAGAACGAAAGAAAATGCTCTCCGGGCTCTAACGGGAACGGTTATGGGTCCCCCTCCCCCACCTCTTCCACACCCCTGGTCAGCGGCGCGCCGTTCCCGCTGCCCCAACGGGTCGGGGAGCAACACACAGACCAAGGGAACGGACAGATTCGGTGGTCCAGGACCTCGAGATCCACTAGAGGATCTCAAGAACCTGTTCCTCCGCAAGTTGGAAGAGTGGCGTCGAGAAATAATGTCAGGGGGAGCGATCCCCCCGGCTACGGAGGGTGGCGCTGCCGCAAGAACCGTACAAGTACGGTTGCGGCCGGCGAGAGATACTTCGCGGTCGATCGTGGAGTCGTCGGCCGACGAGGCAGGGTTCATTACCGTCCAAGGAGGAAGAAGAGGGAGAGGGGGGCTAAAGAACCGGAAGCCCTTGTAACCTCTTACAACGGCCAACGCGCCGACCGGGGACGTTAGAACCAAGGGACTGATATTGTTGTCTCTTCTGTCGCCGACACTACGAACAAGGGTCTTGGCGCCCGCGACAGCGATCGGAAGCGGCAGAACGAGACCCAAGACTTTCGCGGAGGTGGCCGCTCAGCCCCCGGTGCAGCCTCGTACGGGAAGGAAACCCATGCGAGGAGTGAGCGGCGATGGACTCAGAGCCATCGGGGCAGGCAATAGACGCAACGCTAGTGGGCGGGACGCGCACAGCGAGAAAGTGCCGGGCCTTCCTCGACCCCCAGGGTGCGCCGTGGTATCGCTCACCGTGAGGGACGGCTCGGGCTTCACATATAGGGATGCGATGTCGGTGGTGAAGAGGGAAGTCAAGTTCTACGAACTCGATATCACGGAGCTAAGACCGAGGAGGGCGATCACAGGGGCGCTACTGTTTGAAATCCCAGGCCAGGATGCTAGGAGCGAAGCATCGCGACTAGCCGAGCGGATGGCGGCCACGCTGAAGGATTTACCCGCCAAGGTAACCGTGCGGCGAAGGACGGCTGAGCTAAGAGTGACCGGACTGGAGGACTCGGTCACCCCGGAGGAGGTGGCAGCCGCCGTTGCTGAGGCCGGGGACTGCCAGGCCGATAAGGTCAACGTGGGAGTCATACGTTCCGCTCCTCGGGGCCTCGAGTCGGTATGGCTACGCTGCCCGCTGACAGCGGCCAGGAAAATCAGCAGAGGAAGAGGTAGGATTAACATAGGCTGGTCAACGGCGAGGGTTTCCCCTCTCCCTGCGCGCCGACTCCAATGCTTCAGGTGCATGGAGTCGGGTCACGTGCGCTGGGATTGCACATCGACGGCCGACCGGAGCGCTGGTACCCATGTGTCCGGTGTGCGCGGACCTGGGAATGCCCGCGTCCCACCATATGGGGTCACCGGCATGCAAACCGCCTGCCCGTAAGAGGAGGACCGCACAGGAAGCAAAGACCATTTCAGGCAACGGTGGGGACGCGGCGAAGAGGAAGGAAACGATACCGCCGTCAACTGACCCCATGAGGGACAGAAGAGAGGACAGAGAAGGTGGACACAACGAAGGTAAGGGGAACGGCCCCGAGGAGGCTATGGAGACGGACCTGAGCGGAAGAAGAGGAGGAGGACAACCGCCCCTGCAGCGCAATCTCAACCGTTCCCGCCGGGCTCAGGACTTAATGTTCCAGAGCCTGACGGAGCGGCGTATCGCTCTGGCGGCAGTGGCCGAGCCGTACAGCATTCTCGACGCGTCACGAGACGCTGAGGATCTGATCGGTTCGGTCGCCGTGTTCTGGACCGGGATCGCGGGGAGCCCCTCCTGCTCAGTGATCGAGCGGGCACGGGGCTTTGTGGCCGTGAAATGGGGCGACCGGGCAGTGGTGGCCGTCTACGTGTCGCCCAACATCAGCCGGACAGAATACGCCTCCTCCCTGGACGGGCTCGCGGCTTGCACGAGGCGCTTGGGTGCCTGCCCGTCACTGGTCCTCGGGAGCTTCAACGCCCACTCAACGGCGTGGGGCACCCGCAGGACCAACGGAAGGGGGCGCGACGTACAGGACTGGGCGGCCGCACTCGACCTGCGGCTTATGAACCGGGGGTCGTCCAGTACGTGCGTGGCGTGGCGGGGAGAGTCCATAGTGGACTTCACATGGGCAAACCCTGGCGCATCCCGCCGTGTTTCTGGTTGGGGGGTCTCCCCGAAGCTAACCCTCTCGGACTACCTCTACATCTTCATGGAGGCGGCGGTTGGCAGCGTGATGGGCGACCGTTCGTTGGGTGCGCGCGGGCTCATCAGCCCACCGGGAAGGAGAAGAAGATTCCCGCGGTGGGCGGTGACCCGCCGCCACGAGGACTTCATGGCGGCGGCCGCTATAGCCGTCGCTTGGTTAGAAAAATCCAGGGCCGACGAGGACGCGGAAGCGGGAGCGACTCGGCTGAGGCGCGACATGCACGCGATCTGCGATTCGTGTATGCCGCGGTCTGGAGCCCCGCGCCGCGCAGCGCCGGTGGTCCGAGGAGATAGCTCGTATCCGCGAGACATGCATCCGCGCCCGGCGTCGGTACACCAGATCTCGCCGTAGGCGGCGGGTGGACGAAGACACGGTGGCTCGTCTGTACGAGGCCTACAGCGAAGCGCGAAGGCTCCTGCAACGAGCCATCAAGGAGGCGAAGAGACGGGCCTGGGGCGGGCTTCTGGCCAGCCTCGACTCTGACCCCTGGGGGCGCCCTTACAAACTGGTATTGAACAAACTCCGCCCATGGGCGCCTCCCTTAACGGAGAGCATGGACCCTCGATTCCTGGACAAGGTCGTCAGCACCGTGTTCCCGGGAGCAGCGAACGAGGGAGATGGCAGCCCTACCGAAGAGGAGGAGCAGGAGCCTCAACCGCCAGAAGAAGAACCACGTGTCTCCGCGGGAAGGTGAAGCCCGGAATTGAGGGTCACCGAGGAGGAACTGGCCGGGGCCGTCGGGAGGATCGGAGCGCGGAAAGCACCGGGTCCCGGTGGAGTCCCGGCCCTCCTGTGGAAGGACGTCGCCGGCGTCTTGGCCCCGAGATTAATGTGTCTGTTCAACGGATGCCTGTCTCGGGGTGAATTCCCCGCGTCGTGGAAGGAGGGGCGGAGGGTCCTGCTGCCGAAGCCGGGGCGCTCCCCGGACTCGCCTTCCGCCTTTCGGCCGGTGTGCCTTTTGGACGAGGCGGGCAAGCTGCTGGAGAGAGTGTTGGCTGCCCGCCTGGAGTCGCATCTGTCCCGGAGTGAGCCCGGACTGCACGAAGGCCAGTTCGGTTTTCTGAGAGGGCGGTCTACGACCGACACTGTCGCCCGCGTCCGCTCCTTTGTCGAGGGGGCCGAGCGACATGGTTACGTGGCGTTGGCCGTGTCGCTGGACGTGGTCAACGCCTTTAACAGCATCCCCTGGGACAGGATATGCCGGGCCCTCGAATTTCATCGGATGTCCGCGTACCTGCGGGGTGTGGTCTGGGCGTTCCTCCGGGACCGGAGTATCGTCTATACCGTCCGGGGCGGAGGGGTGACCGGGAGGGCTGTACACCGCGGGGTTCGGTGTTGGGTCCATTGCTGTGGAACATCGCGTACGACGCGGTGTTTCGGACGCCGATGCCTCCGAACTCGACACTGACGTGCTAGGCCGACGACACGTTGGTGCTGGTCTGGGGCACGGCATGGGGTAGAACCGTCCGCTTGGCGGAGTTGGCGGTGGCCTGCGTGGTCGCCGAGATCAAGGAATTGGAACTGAGGGTGTCCCCAGAGAAGTCCGAGGCAATGTGGTTTTGCCGCAGGGCCGATCACGGGACGCCTCGTATCGCCTGAGGTTGGAGAAGGCTGAGATCGGGGTCGGAACCAGCATGAAGTATCTGGGCCTAACCCTCGACAGCCACTGGACCTTCAGCGCTGGCTTCGAGCGCCTGGCACCGTCTGTTGAGGCGACGGCGAACGCCTTAGGACGTTTGCTGCCTCGACTGGACGGGCCCGAATTCGGAGTGCGCCGGCTGTACGCTGGTGTGGTACGATCGAAGCTTCTCTACGGAGCTCCGATCTGGGCAGAGGACCTGATGACCAACCGTCGCAAGCTCCTAGTGATCAGGAGGCTGCACAGGACGGTGGCCATCAGGGTAGTGAGGGGTTTCCGCACCATTTCGGCGGCGGCAGCGGCGGTGCTCGCCGGGTTCTCCCCGTTTGAATTGCAGGCCCTGAGGTGTCGCGAGATTTACCTCCACACTCGGGGTGTGTCGGGCGGGGTGGGCCCGGAGGACGCCGACTTCAGGGTTCGGGCTCAGCGAGCTTTGCTCGACAGATGGCGCGCCAGCCTCGACACGAGAGCCCGTGCACCGGGGATAAGGATCCTCGGGGCCGTCCTTCCAAACTGGGACGTTTGGTTGAACGGCGGCGGACCTCCTCTGACATACAGGGTGACGCAGGTGCTCACCGGATACGGCTGCTTCGGTGAGTATCTGCACCGAATCGGGAAGGAGGAGACCGCGCGTTGCCACCACTGCGATGCGAGCGTGGATTCGGCGCAACACACGCTGGAATACTGCCCGGTGTGGGCGCGGCCGCGCCACGACCTCATTGCGGAAATCGGATGGGACCTCTCGCCGCCGACGATCCTCGAGGCATTGTTGGTAAGCGAGAGAAGGAGGAGGGCCGTGACCTCCTTCTGTGAGCAAGTTATGCTTCGAAAAGAGGCCGCGGAGAGAGTGAGGGTGCGGAACTCTCACCCTGAGAGGATTGACCGGCGAGGGCGCGGCAGAGGCCATGGACGCGCTTCGGTGAGGCGCGATAGGTCCGCCGCGCTCCCCGGTGGGGTGCAAACTTAGGCGCTGGCAATAGCTCAGCGCCCCGGGGCCGCAAAGCAGCCCGGTAGGGAAACCGGGGGGGGGAGGGTGTATCGCTCACACTGGTTCCCGGGCCCCTTTCAATCGCAGCCGGGACGGTCATCGTGGAGGTTTTAGTCGGTTGGAGTCTGGCACTACCACGCCGCTTTTCCCCAGAAGCGACCTGGTGTCCGTGCGGATTTCCTCCACGTTAATAAAAAAAAAGGGAGATACTTGTATGTGGGTGTCAGTGTGTGGAGATATGTGTGTGCGCGGCGTCTCGAAAACAGATAAATGTAAACTGTTCAGTCGGTTAACAGTCGGGTATGGAAGAAAGTGCTGAGACGCGTGCAAGTGTGTATCGATGAATATCTTAGAAATCGTCCATAAAGTAAATGTATAACTATTATAATATTAAATCCAAGTGTAAATTTAGTGTTCCTATTACATTATTTCGGCTATCAAGATCCACAATTTTCAACAGCCATACATCGTGCTTTGATAATTGAAACACAAGCCCAGCACTTTTTATCCTTTTATATGAAAATGGAACTAATGCTTGTGAAATTGTAAGGAAAGGCGAAAGGGCACGCCAATTATTCAGAAAAAATTAAAAGCAGGTTAAGCAAGTTTCCACTCCTCAAATCTTTTATCAGCAATGAAATGGTATAACATGAGGGAAATGTATATGTTGTTCTCTTTCCACAATGAAGAATTTGTTGACACGAAGCGCCTTTATCGCACGCAAGAAATTATAAAGAAAACGAAAGTATGTTGTCGATTATAATCGATTGATGGGAACTGTGGACAAACCGGACATATTTATCAGCACCATTTACTCACAACGAAAAAATATGAAGTGGTACAAAAAATATTTTTTTTATTTAATAGAACGCTTATTGCTTATATGAATGAAGAACTGGGAAGCAAATATCAATGGCAAGATTTCATCAGGAGTTAATTCGGCAACTTATATATCGTTATCTATAAGGAAATACAATAACGTTGAGGTGGTATTAACGTGTTAGTTTATTAAAGAGACGAGTGGTAAAAATGTAATAACCACTGTATTTTAAAATCTCTTTGAATATAAGTACAGAGATAATGTATGTCGGTCGTAACCGTCGCTCACTCGATTCTACCGTATGACTCGCTATGCTGCTCGCTGTATTCTTCGATATACTGATTCACTCTAAAGACTCTCGTAATAATGATTCCTAGAGAGGGCGCTCATCTATTTATAACGATCAGTGGACTTACAGAAGGTCGTATATGGTTCCGGTTGACGATTACTCACAACGGTGATAATGTTTTTGTCCGGAGTTCATTTATTCTTGAACCTCGCAAATCAAAACAGCGTTAACATTCTAAGGCACAACAATATGAGTCACTCCCGATTCGAAGTGTCCTATGACTCATATGCCGCTACAACATTTCGAACGAATCAGGACAAACTAATTCACTTTGCCTTACTGGAAAATGAAAATACAAAACGAAAGAATCCATTGCGAAAGCGTGTAGTATGTTCAACAAATAACAGGAGGAGCGAGTCGCGATACCAGTGCCAAATTTGCGATGTTGGCTTATGTGTAATACCAGGTTTCGAAAAATATTACACGCAATACTATTATTAAAAGCTATTATTATATACAATTATATCATATTATATTATATCATATTGTTACATTCTGCTACGACCGTTCGCGGAGAGACGCGGTCGCTAGGAAAACGCGTCAGCCAGAGGCGTAAATTCTCGCTACGATTCTGTTAATCGACGCGGCGAAATAGCCGTTCCCCTGTTTCGATTAAGATAACAGAGGTGGTTCAATGATTGTAACACTGCATTAACAGGTTAACATATAATCGTATATTTGATAATAATATGATGAACACGCCACAAATTGCTTTACAATGAATATGGTAAATATATTACAGAAAGTTGACTCGACTTTACGATATCTCTCAATGAATTCGTTAGACTATACGATTTTGATTTTGCTCGTCAGACCTCTCGATGTGTAACGTTTGGTTCGTCAGAAGGGACTGATTGCCCTGCGATCATTTCTTTGTCTTCTTTGGAAGACGGCCCCCAATATGCACGGGTCACGTCACCGTTCGCGCCTATGATCACGTATGCCGCCTTCTTGTGTGTAAAATGTAACGGACAAAAATCGACGTTTCTAGAGCTCGCTGCGTGGCGACAACTATGCGCTTGTCACGGTGACCGTGGGAATGCAGCGAAAGGATAATTATATCTCACATACCTTAGCCATCGAAACAGTAACTAAGCAGTAACGGAATCCCTATGTGTCCGGCATCCAGCGATAACCCCTCCACAGGAACCAACCCCTTGATATAAAAATACCTTCCAAGTCAGTCCTCGACATTCTATTCTGTTCTGTTAACACATTCTGTATCGTTACTCTGTCAGTTTCTAATAAAATTTGTAATAACGATCACAATTGAAGTGCGAATCTCTCACCTTACGTGCGGACCGTGAAATTACCCCGAATCGACGTGACACGCTCATCGATACATTGTATATGATCCGTCGGGCAGATAAGACGATCTGCCTGCAACATTGTATGGCCGCGAGCGACGGTTAGAAAATACAGCCTGTGGTAAGCCTCGTGGCGTAACACATTCTGTAATGTTATTTATTTCCAAATTGTAATTAAAAGTGAGCGTGTTAAGAGAAATTTTTTCATCGAGCAGCTCCGGTTGCAAAGAGGTGTAAACGCGATCGCTGACAAACTTTCTCGCGCACAGTGCACAGTTTTGTCGCGGTGGCTCTACTTTACTCATTGTCTACTGCTATCTTTTACTTGTGTCTTATGTCATTGTGTAGTAGTTTAACGCATTGCGGACGAGTGTCGGCAAATAGCCGCCCCGAATTTGTTCACAGTTGCGGACGCTTATTATGAAGTGGCTAGCGTACGTCTATTTTTCTGAGTGATAATATTATGCGTAATGAATAATTTTAAGGCACAAGTATGTAAGTAATTTTATGTAGAGCACAAGGAACTGCATCGATTGGTGCTGTTAAAAATATAGGTTTCCATTTCTAAAAAAGGTGCAGTTGCATTTTCCTGATGCACCGATGCATAAAAGTACATAAAATTAGTTGCATATTATGCACCGCCTGATACCATTTAACTTTCATGTTGAGGTTGACTGATAGAAGAACGAGTGGATGAATTTGTAATAGAAAAGTATATTTAACTAAATAAAGATATAAGTATGAGTATAATGTATAAGTTTATGCTGATCCAGATCCTCACTCTCATACACTCTCAGTGTTACAATACAATAGAATCGATAAGGAGCACGTTCATATATTGTTTATAGCAAAAAGACATTAGCAAAAAAGTTAACCTTATAGCTCTAGCTAAAGGCTACCAGGAACATAAGTAGAAATCTATTTATTAGTTACTTTGTTCCTAGACCTTGTAACCCAAAATATAATTTATATTCAAAGGCGCAATAATATGGACCTCTCTTTATTTAGAATATTTTTGTTTCACTAATTCTATTTTCTGCGTATTAGCGGTCTCCAGGTCACGGATATACAAAAATAAAGATGTAGAGTTTTTCTTGAAGTAATTACTTCAACATTTCAATTACGACATCTTCTTCTATCCCTAACAGTTTAGGAGATACAGCCTGTTCCAGTTGCGCGGAACACCCTGTATATAGAGCAAGGAAAAACCTAACTGATCAATAGATCGATTTTCTGCTGCGGCTTCAGGGATAGCTTTCTTGTCCTTTTAATAATGCTTATAATTTCAAGGACAATAATGCCACAGTGCATGCCCTCCTGGAGGCCCATTTTGGCTCACAGATATTTAAATATGTATTTTGGTTGAGCAAAAGGTATAGTGTTATTGTTACGATCCTGCTTTACCTCCAGTGTTTGAAACGCTGTTTGTAATTTTATTATTTGAATCTTAGCTTTCTCAATCACTGTTTGAATCAAAACAGTAGTTGTTGCCACCAGAAATAGTCATTGAACTACTTCGATTAATTCGATTCACGTTCGTTCCTCTTGAAATAAGGCGAACGACTGAATGGAATTGATTCAAAAACTTGTCGCATCCTTCTAAAGCGCGGGACTATTTTGAACTTCCAAACTGTTGTATCCTTGTTACTATTCTAATTCATTTGAATAACCGTGTGGGTAGGGTTAATTAGCGTATCAATTCGACCGGCAAATAAACTTCCACGTTTTGGTTTACCCGCTATGTGCAGGGGTACTAGCATAGGAAGGATTAAAGTTTTCTTGAAATACATAATATCTTCGATATATCCTTAATTTGTGATTTATTCGATTTATTTAGTTATAAGTTTATGAACAAGATTCTGATATAAATTCTTCGTGTAAGTTATAAAACAGGAATAATAGGAATTTTCATAAACCACTGACAATGGAGTTTTAGGGTGACAGCGGAAAACAAATTTCTATTTGCTTTATGGTTAATCCCAATTCTTTCGATTTCTCTCTCTTCACCTTTTAATTTCGGCGGGGTATAAACCAATATTCCACACGTTTCTTACTGTTATGGTCTTCGTTTGTAGTTTGGGGGTAATTGGAGTTGCTGCCTGGTGAAAAGAGAATTCGAGTTTCGTCCCGGGACTACCGGTGGACTAGTCACTAAGGCTATACCCGCTAGTCCTCTTTTTTAATGATGTTTATTTAGCCCAAGATACAGTTTTAGATACATATTGGTATTCACAATAAACGGTGAATTTTTGTAATGTTGTGTTAGGCAAAGGTACCGATACGTGGCGGTACGACGTAACCATGCTATATTATGTGTCGGCGCTTTACATTTTTCGTGTTTAATACAATTTTTGGGTTTAAGCCGCTGGGGAGCAGAGCTTTTATATGAATTTGTTTTTTTTTGTTTATTTTTTTCTGTCCTGAAAACTTAGTTGCAAAACAGGACGCTTCGGTAATCTGCTTTTTGGGTGCTGTGTAACTTTAGGGAGGGCGGTATGAGAGGGAGGGGGCAGGGGAGGGGATGTCAAATAGGTTTATTTACAAAATTTACAATATTTACAGTTTACAACTGTGTTATGCGGTGTCAGAATTGGATTCTGCCGGTTTAATGGTTTTCTCTCTTATTTTATTGTGGATTCGGTATCCACCAATATTTTTTTGTGTTTTTTCTGTGTTTGTCTTTAGTGTCTTTCCGGGGGAGGACCATGTTGTATCTCTACCTGGTGTCTGCGGTCTGTCCATTTATGTTTTCTTCGTAGAGTATGGTTCTAATCCCTATTTTTCTTTCTATGAGATAAATTATTGGAATATTGTTTTGGTCCTGGAGGAATTTTTTTCGTCTAGGTATAGGAAAGCTTCTGAGGGGATGTAGCTTGTTGTCAGAGTGTTTTTGTAATATGCGTTGTTAGGAAATAGGCAACTGAAGATTAACCTGTTTTCGTTTATTTTTGCCGCTTGCGCGAAGTGGTTTCTTATTAGCTTTAGGATGTGACAGTCTATGCGGTGAATGTTGGCTAAGTCGTATATTATTTTGTTTTTTACATATTTTTTGAATCCGCTGTGTTCGGATCTGTAAGTACTCAAGCAAGCCCTGATGCATTTTCTTTCGAATATGCGGATTTTTTCCATCTGGGAGGCTGATATGTTGTACCAGATTGGGCAGCCGTAGGTTATGATCGATCTGATTAGTGCTTGATAGCATAGTATTTTTACTTTGCTGTCGAGATTTTTGGAGTAGAATAGTTCTTTTATTTTAAAGAATACTTTATTGGCCTTAGCAAGTTGAATTTCGGTGTGCTGCTTGTAGTTTAATTTGTAGTCTATGTTTACTTCTAGGTATTTTATGAGTGCCTCTTTGTTTGCCTTTTCTCTTAGTTGGAATTTTTTGCAGTGTTCTCTTTCTATTGGGCCGATTTCACTTGACTTGGGTCGAAACAGTATGGTTTCGCATTTGCTTATTGTTGCGCATTGTTGATTTTTAATTTCCATGCGTGGTAATAGTCGTTTATTTTCTCGAAAAGTTCTTGGAGTTTCGTTTTTATTGTTTTGATTTTGCGGCCTGTTACGTAGATGATTAGGTCATCTGCGAAGGCTATGGAGCGTTTATGGGTGGATGTATTGAGATTAAAGAGATTTAGTAAGTCACTGTTGTAAATACTGAAAAGTAACGGGGAATTTACTGCACCTTGTTGTAGACCGTTCTTTATGGAGAATTCTTTGCTTGATGAGTGTGAACCTTCAGTCATTACGAATGTTCTGCTTGTGATCATGTCCCAAACTATTTTAATCAGGTATTTAGGAAAATTTTTCTTGATCAATTTGTATATGAGACCTGGGATCCAGACTGTGTCGAAAGCTTTTTCGAGGTCTATTAAGCAGGCGGCTACTCGTTGTTTTGCGTTTTAGAGCCCAGCAGATGTCCGACGTAAGTTTGTTTATTGCGTGAATTGTGGAGTGTTTGTGTCGGAAGCCGAATTGGTTCTCTGGTATTATGTCATTTTTTGTGCAGAAGGAGGTTAGGGGGTTAGGTTGTTTATGATTATTTCAAATAATAATTGCTTATGTTGGGGAGGAGACTTATGGGTCGTAGGTTTTCGGGCGATGAGCCGTCTTTATCTTTTTTTGTTATAGCTATCAATTTGGCTTTTTTCCATTTTCTGGGGAAATATGTGTTGTTTAGAGCATTGTTGAAGAGTACTGTGTAGTACCATTTTATTTTGTTCGGTAGGCGCTTGAGTAAAATGTTTGGGATGCCGTCGAAGCCGGAGGATTTTTTGTTGTTTAGTTTGGAGAAGATTGTGTTTAGTTGATTGTAATTTGCGAAGTAGTTTATTTCTGGATCTGGTTGTTTGGGGTTGTCTGCGGTGTTTTCGTTTGAGAATGTGCAGACTGTTTTGTTTAGCGTTTTGTCTTGTTCCATTTCATTTTTGAGTTTGTTTGTTTTGGGCGATGATAATTCTGTTTAGTTGTTCTCGGCCCATGTGTTCGTTTTGCGTATGTATTTTGGAAAAGTGGGTGCCGATGATGTCTAGTTTTTCTATTGTTTTAGGTATTATGAAGTTACCCTCGGCGTCTTTGATGGTGTTGTGTATCGTTATACCTGCTTCTTGGACGAGGGAGGCATTTTCTGGGGGCAATTTGAGAGGTGGGATGGGGTTTTGTTCTTTTGGTCTAAAGATTTGATTTATTTGTGGGAACATGTTGGCTGAGTCGTTTTTGGAGATGTTTTTTATTTTGTTTGTCCAGTAATGGTTTATAGAAATTGCGAATTCTTGTTTCAGTTGCGCTTTTATTCTGTGTAGTAGGAACTTTAGGAATTCTAATTCTTCTCTTTTGTCGTAAGAATAGTAAAATTTTATATTGTTTATTTTGGAGAGTATGTAGCTTTTATCTCGCTGTAGATCTTTTATTTTATTGTTTATATAGGGCTCGCATGAATTTTTTTGTTTTATGATTGGCACGGATTTTTGGAGAGCGATTTGTGTGTGTTTTTCTATTTCGTCTAAGAATGAGTCGATTTGTCTGTTTGTTAGGTTGACGTTGTTGTAGATCTTTAGGTCGCAGTTTTGTTCGAGTGTGTTTTGGAACTTTTTCCAGTCTGTCTTTTTGTAGTTGTACCTGGGTGTCTCGGTCTGGGTTTCGAGCGTTAGGAAGTCAGATGTGTTTTTGTTAATTTGAAATACTAGGGCGTTATGGTCACTGTCATAGGCTAAGGTGTTACTTTACGGTGTTATTTGGACGTAGGTTTTGGAATTTTAGTCGCGCATCTGCTAGGCATATGTCCAGGTATGAGCCTCCTTTTGGGTAAGAGGGTAGCTCGGAGCTGTATAAGTTTGTTTTGTAGTGGATGCTTTTATTGTCTAGCCAGTTTCTAATGAAGTTGCCTCTCGTGTTGTTTATTTCGTTTTTCCAGCTTGTATGTTTCGCGTTAAGGTCTCCTGCTATTATATAGTAGTTTTCCGGTTTGTTGAGCTGCAAGAGTTCGAAAAGATTATTGAATTCGTAGTTAAATTCTTTCTGGTTTCCGTAGGTTGCGTAGGCTGCAGTGATGAATAAATTTTCCTTATTGCTTATTTTTATTTTTATGATCGTTGTTTCTAAGGTTCTGAAACTTATTATCTGTTATTTTATCAATTAGGATCGTTTTGTATTTTATAGGGTTTTTTTTTTTATCTTTTCTTGATCGCTGTTCCTCCTCCTTGACTGGCGTTCGGTCTGTCGTGTCTTATCATGGTGTAGTTTTTGAAGTGTACATTGTGTCTTTTGTTTAGTTTTGTTTCTGAGATGAGTACCATATCGGGGGCTTCTTTATTTATTTATTTATTTATTAGGGTTAGCATACTGTATCTTTTTTGGTTTGAAATTAAAGAGTTGGCATTTATTGCAATTATTTTCAGATGTTTTAGGTTAAATTTATGTGTTTTTTGCTGTGATTGTCGGTTTGGCGTGATTTGGTTATTCGTCGTCTGTACTATTGAAAGTGCTGAAGATGGCGTCGAACCTTTCTTCGTGCGTTGATAGTGTATTTTTTATTTCGTTTAATTGCATTTGTTGTTCTTTTATCGCTTGGAGAATACCTTTTTTAAAGTCTTCGATAACGTTTATAATGTTTAGATGGGGGGAGTTATCGGTTGTGATTGGGCTTTGGCTTGGACGCGGATCTAAGTTTGCCGATTGTGGGAAGATTTTGGTTATTTGATTTAGTGTTGTTTGCTGCTTCACTACGTCAGAGAACTTTAGTTCTCGGACGTATTTACGGCTTCTTTGGGCAATTCGTTTTATCTTTGTTTCCTTGTCTTTTTTCTTTTTTTCAGCTAGCTTTTTGCGCAGCTCCACGAGTTTGGGGCACCCCTTGTAAGACGCGGGGTGTCCGTAGTTTTTGCAGTTAACGCAGAATATTTTCTCTTTGGTTACTGCTTCTTCTTTTTTATTTTGCATTCGCCTGGACCATGGGGCTCAGTGCATTTTACACAGCGGTAGTTTAGGTTACAGTTTTGTGCTGTGTGACCTAGTCGCTGGCATTTGTGGCATTGAGTTATGTCGTCATTTTTTTTTTTTTTATTATTTTTCCCCATTTTATCTTGTAGTAGTTAAAATAGTTTATTTTTAGTAGGTTGCTTGTATTGCTGTCGGGGGATAATTGTATTATGTAAATTGGAAGCAATATATTGTTCTCTCTTGATCGTTTTGTCGTAAGTCGTGAGACTTTAGTAAATTGGACGTCGTCTATTTGTAAAGCTTGTAGGTCTGTGAGTATTTCTGTTTCAGTGTAACTATTGTCTAAACCTTTTAACAAGTACGTGTGGTGTTTCTCTGTTTTAGGTGTGTACATGTAAAAGGTTGTGTTGGCTGAGAGGAGTATTTATTTAGCTTTGTGGAAATCGGGTAGGTTTCGGAGGTAGAGAGCATGTTTACCTGAGTGTATCCTTTTAATATGGAATTGTTTGATGTTTGCTACTTTCTTTATAAGCGTTACCGTGTCCTTTGGGTCTTGTAGCGTTATGTTGATAGGCGGCGGTTTGTTTTCCCTTGTAGTGGATGGGGCGTTCGTACGCTCCTCTGCGGTGTATCTGGTGAGGTGTCCGTCGGGTGCCCCGCCTCGCCCGTGGTGATGCTGGTGGCGCTGGGCCTCCTGGGTTGTACGATGAGGCCTGTCGCCCCTGCGGTGTTGATTGCTTTGGCGGTGTGGTGGGACTGTGTTTTCCCATTTTGCCACGTAATACTTGGTTTTCTTGTCTTATTTGCTCTGGCGTTGAGCTCGATATTGGGTAGTTTGCTGGTCCCGGCTGTGATTGTGGATGTGGTTCTGATTCTAGTAAGCTAATTCTGTTTTTTGTTGAGATCGCTGGGGGCGAGGCAGCTTTTATGGGTCCCGTGTTTCTAACTTCCTTAGTCCTTTCGTCCTGGGCGGAAAGATGCTCTTCTTTTGTGTTTTTTAGGATATCTTCTAATCCTTTGGTCCTGGCAACTAGGTTTGGTTGGGGGTTGAGTTTCCGCGTCTTTTGCGCGAACAGTCTTAAGCTATTGTTAATTTTCTTGGCCGCTTTTTGCGTATTTATTTTTCTTTTGGTGGGTTTTCTTATTAATTCTAAGGTGGGTTCCGTTGCCCTGCTTTTTGCTTCATTATCGGTAACTTCTATTTTTTTATATACTTTTATTTTGTCTTATTTTTTTTAATTTTATTTTTATTTTTTTATTTATAGTGATGATGTCACTGCAGTATTTTTCACTTTTTGTCACTTTTTGTTACTTTTTCTTTTTCCTTTAGAGGATGGTTGTTTACTTTGCTGCGCACACTGTCAGGACCTAAGCCTGCTGTCCCTTTTCAGGCTGAGAGGTCCGTCTCGTTCGGAGGTTTACGGTGGACTGACCCGGTAGTCCCTGCCTTAGACGTAGAGGGACTCTCGCTAGGTGCGGTATTTGTATCTTGCGCCCGTATATTCAACCGCTAGCGAGACAGACAGACTCGTTGTCGTCGTAGTAGCCCTCTGGTGTTGGCGGTTGGTACCCGCGGTTCGCCCGGGAGGTGTAACGACCGCGTTGATGCCTCGGCCTGTCGGCGTCCTGTTGGTACCGATCCGCCACAGTAGGATTCCTCCTTACTTTAGCATTTAACATGAACAAAGATTGTTTGTGACAATAATACTCTCTGTGGCAACCAAGTTACTTCGCAAGTGTTGCCCACAGGTGAACAAATATTTCTACTAACAGTGGAAGGATAAATGCGAAAACCCGTAGACGTCTTCAATTATTGAAGGCACCATAACCATTGCGGTTTTTCAACCGTGTCAGGTCACAGGTTAGCACAGCGAACTGTCGTTTGGTTGTTTAATAATCTTAAAGAATGCCCGATTAAATATACAGTAATAATTCTTGATTGTTGACAATGAAAGTCAACGGAAAGTTTTATTTGAGTGGCAAATGTGCTACAAGTCCGAGATTGTTGAAGAAGAGAATGTTACAATGACTGAGACCCCCACCATGCTTAAATGTACTATCGAACGCACTTTACTAAATGACATAATTGAAGACTGATTGTATCATTCGTTAACAATTGTTTCTCAGTCAATTCTTTGCTAAATTAAAAGCGACTGAATCTCAATTGGAAATTGGCTGACTTCTAAACTCAAAGCTGGCTTCTGCCTGACAACTGAACTGAACTCTGGGTGGCTACGCTTATTTATAACTATGAATAATTATATTTTAAAACTGTAATGAGATAATTTCACGTGAAAGTTTGTTCCCATGATAACGCAGAGTTTTGGCATGTAATTACCTTTGCGGATGTTGCAGCCTTTGCTTCTACTGGTGTCCTTCTGAAAGTATTAGGGTTTCTTCTCTCCTCTGGTATTGTGGACGCGTTATTGTGGGTTTCCCTTTTAGACATCCTTGCTGCTGCATTCTTTGTGCAGTATTAGTTTCTGCTAATGATAAGTCGTATTCTGCTTGACACATGGTTTGCTGATGCCTATACTTGATCCTTTAGCGCGTGACAGTTGCTCGTCTCTGCTAATGCTGCATGAGAAGAACGTGGTCTCTTCTGCTTATCGTAGTGGGTACTGTGATGGGGAGGGCGCGCGCGAGGCTGTTCGTATCAGCGGACACCTCATTGTTCCGCGGATCTAAACACGCATTTCTCCGTGCTCTTTAATATAATAAAGTATTTCTTGAAATGTATGTGTATCAAATGTTTTCCTGATCATGCGTGCGGAGGAATCGACATCTTTGATTTTCGATCAGGTTGTGCAAGTACGTTATTTTATTTTAGTTTTGTCTCTTTTTCGACTTTGGTCGGAATATATATCTTCATGTGACTTTCCAGCGTAAGAAGAGAAAGAATTGAAAGAGGTTGAATAACAAAAAGGGAACAAAAACGAAGAGCAAACATGTTTAAGGAATTTCTGTCTGCTTGGGCCAATGACGTAGAACTTCCATCGAAGTCGCGCCTCAATGATCCTCCTATCATCGACCCAACGTAGTCCGAAGAGGATACCACTAAGCTCCTACCGTACTCGTCATACAATTAAAGTGCTTGCATGCGTCATATCTTTTGTTTTTGTGTAAGTCTTCTATTTCTAACTCTATTTGCCTATAGTTGTTGCTCGCGCTATTCGCGAATCCTGACGGATTCCTTTGCTACCTCACGTTACGCCTTGTGTGGTGCGCGAGACGTAACAGTTATTACCATCAGTTTTTTTCTCTGGGTCTTTCAGGAACTAGATGCCTTTCTTTGTGATGTTTGGAAAGTTAGGCTCTTTTACGGAAGTTGCCGAATTACCTTTCAATACCATAGTAATTTGTCGCTGTGCTTCAATTTTATCTTTGCCAAACAGGACCACGTCGTCCGTAAATGCGAGAATTGGAATATTTCCTTCCTCTCTGACATTGATACCTTCTGTATTTTTTGCAGTCTTTTCCAACTGCGGTTCTAAGCATAAATTAGGTAAAAATAGAGTTAATGGGTTTCTCTGTTTTACTCCTCTAAGAATGTTTGTTTTGACTTCATGATTGTATTTAGCACAGCTGACTATCCAACAGTTTCTATACATTTTAAGAATAAGTTCAATTATTGAACTCGGAATACCTTTTTCTTGCAGACATAGCTTTAGCGCAGGATGCGATACCGTGTCAAAGGCTAACCACCGATATGGAGATTGACCAATTAGCAACAACGCCAAATTCCCTCACCTTCTGAACGAACCCCCTTCTGTCCTCGACGAATCCGATGATCTCGTGTCCTCAGACATCATCAAACGCCCACGACCTTATTCCTGAACCCTCTCCGATATATATATCATATATAAATCATAAATAACAGTAATATAATCATCCATCTAAAAATATATTGCACATCTCTATGGAGCTTTTTAGTACATTCATAATTATCGTTTTTATTTTGCTATTGTTCTAACCCAATTCGTATAAAATTTCCTTTGTCTTCGTAGTAATTGTCCCTCTGCTTCCCAGCACCACCCTCCTCAAAGCCATACTTAATTCTTAGTTCGTTTAGACACGCTTGGTATTTGTAGCTCGTCTCCTTTTTCACTTTCTGGAGATAACCTCTGTTCTCGTAGTGGACAGTTACGTCGATCACGAGAAGCCGTTCATTATTTCTCACTACGAAGTCCAGTTTATACAGATTATCTCCAACTTTCACTTTTTGTTCGTGGAGGAAACCTTCATAGACATCCCGCGCCCACAGAACCCCGCTCAACCGACCTTCGTGCTTCTTTCTCTCTGTTGTCCCTGTAGGTGACCCACCTGTCGCTCAGATAGGCCCGGATGTCACGAACAAGGTAGGGGGGCACCTCGAAGCGTTCCAGCGCCTCCACTATCACATCCCAGGGAATGGCGTTGAAGGCGTTTGTTACGTCCAACGAAACCGCCAACGCCACCCCGCTCTGCGACACTATGGCCTCCGCCATGGCCCTTACACGATTCACCGTGTAAGGCGAATTCACTCTTTCTTTAGCAGAACCAGATTCGCTGTCCGCCATGCCCGGGGGCACACACCCTCCCTCAGGTGTCTGGTAAAGAGATGTCACAGACGGGGAGCCAAGATGTTAACCGATTCCGCCCAAACCCGTCCTGGTATTCCGTCTGGCCGGGTCCCAGATCTGCGCAGGCGCGTTCTTCCGGTCTTTATCACCGGGGACCTCCAAGATGATAGCGCCTGTCATAGCCTTACGCATCTTTACCGCCTCGATGCCAACTTCCGCCAGCAAGATATTCCCTCTTGCCGATGCCAACACCTCCGCGTATGACGTCTTCGCCCCCTCACCCAGGGTCAGAGTCGCCGCAGATGCTCGCAGTGAGCGAGGGGGAGCGCAGCCTCCTTAGGCACTTGCACCAGCACAGCTTTCAGGGTTTTCGCCGAGGTCCCCGTCGATGCGGCAGCTCTGGATTCCGGGGTGCCCTTTGTCCTCCTCCCAGCCTGAGCGTCTGTCGCGAATGAAGTCGTGTAGACTTGGCTCCCAAACCGCCCTTTCTGTAACTTTTTTCACCTCTTCCTTCTTCTTTTCCTTTTTCCTTGGCTCGACCACCTTCCACTCTCCACCCCGCCGCTCCTTCGGGAGCGATGGTAATTGGGTGGCGCTGTTGGTGCGAGCCGAGGCCACCGAATGCTGTCTGGCTCGCGCCTCACGACCGTGTCGCCTACCTCCGAAGCGCTCTTCAATGGCCCTTATGATGGAGGGTCCCAGCTCCTCCACCTTCTTCTCCAGGACAGAGAGACGCGCGTTGTCGTTCTGTCCGTTTCTCGGAGGACACCCCGACTCGGAAGCCGAGGCGCCGCGCCGAGAACACTCCTGGGGCGCGCTCACCGCCACTCTCGCAAGCTCTTTCCGCAGGACCTCGTTTTCCTCCTCGAACAACGACGGCTTCGCATCCGTGAGTCTTGGGGCCTGGGTAACGCAAGCGGGTCCAATCCTCCTGAACAACTGCATCGTCCCGGTAGCAAGAGAGGTTGCTGGATCTTGATATAGGTTCCCTTAAGGTTGGTCGATGTAATCACCATCCTGATTATCTCCTCGACCCTCCTGATCATTTCAGCCCCGATATCAGCAGCCGTGGCAATCCTCATCTCACGCACGAGATCCTCGGGCATGTCCGGGGTAGTGCAAATCACCTTCCATTTCTTGCCCCTTGACCGCCCAGGTGCTATAGAGAGGTTCGCCCTCAACGATGCTATCGATTCTTCGACGTCGGACCTCGTGCGGGCTCTCCAGTATCCTTTTAAAGAAGATGGTCCGACATCCGAGACTATGGAGGGGGCCACAAAGGTACCCTCCTATCCGTTCGCCGATCTCAATAACTTCCTCTCCTCGCCAGGCGCAGGAACCGATCCGGGGGCCTGACGGTCCTCCCCCGAATGGCTGTGGTCGTGAAATGACAACGTAGAGGGGGCCACTTGACTATCCACATCTTCGCCGGTATTGGGGTATCCTCCCCTGCACCATAAATTATATTCCTTTTACGTTTGCTATCCATATTATCTATTTATATGTCGGGTTAACATTAGAATTTAAGGCGCGTAACGATTCTTCGTTTGAATTAGCCATCGTTTTACGAAACAGAGATTATATTTACGCGAATATACAAGATTTTACAAAATATTATGAATATTGAGTTTAATGAATGATAAGATTAACAAACGATGAGTTTAACTAATGATTAGATTAAAGAATAATAAGTTTAACGAATAATAAGAGTAACGAATAATATGTTTTACGAATAATAAATTTAACGGATAATGAATTTAATTAACGCTATTAACAATGTTCCTGGGTTCAAACGAATCCACGGTCAACAGGATAACTCTTTATTATGCGTAGAATAATTTTAAACACACAAAAATACGATTGGTGAGACACTCGGTAAATTGATCGATGTATCACTTTCCAAGGCGATCACACGAATGAATATCTGATAAAATCTTCTTCGCTGTACGACTGCATTTGTTTGTTATATGCTCGCTGGAGGTATCGAGAAGGTTCCAATGGCCGTTGCTAGGCAGTTTCTGTCTGGAGTTTGATTCCTAATACAACGTGTTTCCCATTATATCGACATCTCCAAAGTACAATTCTATGTGATTTCTACGGAGAACAATACAACCGATCAACACGTTCGTCAGGCAAAACGTTTATCCCGTGACCGTGGCTACGTTCGGCGACCAGTTGTCACCTCGAACCCACTTTCACTATCACAAATATCGAACAATTACAAATGACAACAATTGCTTAATTACAGCTATGATAAAATCTAGGCTAAAGCATTAGAAGACTTTCCCAAAATTGCAAAGGGAAGACCCCGGTTTTCCTTTCATCTCCGACATATATAAGTTTCGCCGAGGTCGTCACCATCAGCACCTAAAGTCGTTCAAGTGCCAAAGGTGTTAGTCCGGATCCGTAAGGAATCAATAAATCGGGATGCCTTTAATAAACAGTACTCCTTTAACTACGCGTTGCTCATCTTTTCCTTAGCGAAGTCAGCGACTCCCTGGCCCTGACTTCTTAATTCGGCTCATTCCTTAATATGTTCTCGTTTTATTCTTTTGCAGGCCTTTTCAACATACTGATTAGTGGCCGGCCAATTGATCCTCAGGAAGTTTGCGATTTTTAATTTTTATCTGCTTCTGCACTGATCAAGCTAGCCGCAATCGGATCTGTTGAACTCTTTATTTTGATTGCGCTCCTTAGGGTCCGATCTTCACTATATGTTCGAATATCGGTAACCCTAATCCTCCATTTGCTTTTAGAGCGTAAAGGAAGCCGGACGCATCAAATGGGGAATAGCTTTGATTGCCTGTCTGACGTCGCTATCGAATAACTTCAAGACACCGTCGCTTGGTGGATTGATCAGCAAGTTATAGATAAATCGGAGGAAGATGTATTTGGTTAACAATTCGATCTTCTGGCATGGTTTTAAGGAGAGCTTCCTTACTCCTCTCATCATGCTCAGAATCTCAGATACTACTATGTCACAATGGGCGCCCTATCATGACCCCATTTTAGCACCTAAGTACCGGAAGGCCTCTTCTGGGTCTATTGCGGATACTTTTATATTATCGATCTTTACTTCCGGGTCCTTTATGAACCAGGTGTCCTTCTTAGCTACTACCTGGAACGCTTGACTATTCTCACTAGATATAGTCATACCCAGGCTTCTCGTGTATTTATGGAGCACGTCCATTTGACACTGTACCTCCTTCTCGTCTTTATCAAGCAAGACAATATCGTCAGCGAAGGCGACAGGAACCTTGTTTCCGTCGTTTACATTTATGCCACCGGTTCTCTTTTCTATCTCAACCAGCAGCGGCTCCAGACATAAATTGAACAGCAGCGGTGACAGAGGGTCACCCTGCTTTACTCCCCTGTGGATTTCAACCTCGACCCCTACATCGTCTTTTGCTCTTATTGTGGTTTTCTACCCTTCATACATTCCTTTTATCACTTCGATGATAGGGGCCGGAACGCCTTTTCTCGCCAGGCAAGGTCTTATCGCCGAGTGGGGTACCCTATCAAAGGCCTTGGAGATATCCATAATTGTAAATACCCTCCCTCTTATTTCTCTTGCTGTAATTTAAGACTGCGTTTAATAATTCGGTGTTTATTTTACATCCGCTCCCGGATGTTAAGCCTTTTCTTTAAGTTTTGAGCGATACCCCCTCCTAACTTACATTCGAGGATAAATGAGGAAATTCGGCAGAGAATAGCCAATTTTTCCCTTTATTTCCATCTTTATTAGCTTTAGATATTAATGTGGTCATATTTTCCTTCCATGTAGTTAGAAAATAAGAACCATACCATAATATGTTAAACAGTTTAGCGATTATTATGGACAAGCCAGGTATTTGGAAATGTTCCTTTAGAAGCCCGTCTGACCCTGCCGTTGTTTTATTTCTCATTCTTTTGATTCTGTCACATATTTCGGCATTATGGGATTAGCAGGTCCAGTTCTACCCCACACATCCTCGTAAATCCTCTTCACTTTCCTTGCCTCTGGCGGTTGAGTGGCTGGTTTCAAATAGGCCATATCATTATTAACAATTACATCGGCCAACCTTTTTGGACATTCTTTAAAAATCTTCGTGCAACGTGCGTAGGAGTACTTTTTTCTTTGATTTCTACTTGATCTATTTGCTCTATCCCTTCTATTATTGTTTTTTCTGCGATAATTTTGGGGCTTGTTTATCCTTATCTCTTTGTTCTTACTTCTTAGTGCGCCATACAGAGATGTGCCAATAAACTTATCGATTTTATCAACTAAAAGTTCCCTGTTCCTTTTAGTTTCCCCAAATTTCGTTCAACAGGGTGTAAATATCCTCTAACAAAGGGGGTCAAACCTCAGTTTGATTTTCGATCTCTTTCTCGAGGCTTCGCCGCCAATCGTGAACCATTTTCATATTCGAATCGCATGCTTCTACTCCCGCTTCTACGGTTCTCTCCTGAGGGCTCCCTTCTTCGTTTGCTGTTCTTAGAGTCTTTCTTTTACTTCTTCTTTAATCAGCCGTTTTTGTCGTTAATATTTTGCGCATGCCGTTCATGCGTCGATAGCCCTCTTTGGGTCCCGAAACTCATGAGGCAAGCGTCACACTTGAGTCGGCCCTCACTGCACCGCATGGGGTCGCTACATTTCGGAATAGGCATCTTGCCCCATTGAGCTTGAAAAAGCTCTTCCTATATTTGAAACATCCCCGTTGAATGGGGGTATCTACATGGTGTTCGTTAAGGTGCTTATCCAGATCCTCCAACGTCATGAAGAAAAAGTGGGCTTCCTTTTTCTCGCATACCGGACAAGCAACCTTATCCCCCATTAATGGGACCACAACTTCAAAGCAGCTCATGTTTGGGGTCGTGCGTTTCAACCCCTATCTTCCTGCTAGAGGTTTCCAGGGAACTCGAACGCTTATACAGAAAAGAAAACTCTTCCCGGATCTGCTGATGGCGTCTCCAAGTCATTTTGGGTTACCTCAACGTGCACTCTTACGAGGGCCCGAATGGTATATGGTTCCACTGCCGCGTTCCGGAATAGGAACCCTCCGAACACTTTAACGGAAACGAACATCTTAAAAAAGACGATTGTTCGGTAAACTTTCGCACGCCACCAAGTTTAGTGTAATGAGGTTCTATTCTCTCTCCTCTTTCGACCGAGTTCCCATATTTATTTTTTTCTCAGTCTCGCCAAAAAAATATTCGGTTAAAACGGCGTCGGAGGCGCGGTATTCGTGCACCAAAGACACGCACACGTAGTAACGGGTGATACACAAAAATCAGCCACGAGGAAAGCTATTTAACCGACACGAAGCGGTGCACGTGCGGGCGGTCGTCTAAAACGACGACGCACGACGCCGCGAGCACTCACGCAGGTCCGTGACTGTTCTCTCCGATCTTATTCGTATCCTTCTTTCTGTTCTTCGTCCGATTCAAAAACATTCTATACGAACGACGGCGAGATGATGCGGCAAGAGGGGACAGAGAGAGAGACAGACAGAGAGTAACAAGACGCAACACAAGCAGTCTTAGGTTTACGTGACCAACCCTCAGCCAGACGTGGTTCAGGAATTGTATCCGTTGATGTTTAATTGTTGAGTATATTTCGTCAAGAGTATAGGATTTTATGGTCCAGCTGTCGCCCATAAATTACCATATAACATTTTAACATTTTGTATTGGTGGCTGTCTAGCAGGTTCTAGGAATGCTAAGTTATTATTGACAACAATGTTATCTAATTTCTTTGGACATTCCTTATAAATTTCTTGATAACCGTCATAAATATAGCGTTTTTTATGATTGCGCTTTTTTTTATTATTGCTTCTTATTTTCTTCTCATTTTCTTGCATTTGCTTATTATGTGGCTTATTACGTTTAAGAGTATAATTTCCGTTATTGTTAGATAAATTAATGTATATGGGGATGTGTCAATAAAGGATCCTTTATTCATTACTGTTTCGGCAGTATTATTGCACTGCATGGCCCAGATAGATTTTAGATAATTAAAACTATCTTTGGTGTGAGAAAATATATAAACTGCATTCTCAATGGCTTGCCTTAAGTTGTGGCGCTACTCGTGGAAATGTTCGCCGTAGTTCTTGATGCTAGTATTAGTACATGCTGTTGCGTCATTTGGATTATTGAATATTCGATCTTTGTCTGACATGTGAATTATCTCGTTACTAGTAATATTTTCGGTTCGGAGGGTGGAGTCCGATGACGAGATGTCGTCCGACTCGTCCTCCTCTGCGCTAAGGAAACGTCTCTACGACGGATGAAGCGGAGTGGTCACGGAGACCGAGTCTCTGTCTCCGGTCATGGTTCCTGGTAAACGAAAAAGGCCGGCTACCGAACCGCTGAAATCGGTAGCTGAGATGAAGGCCATAGCAAACCATCACCCATCGGGGCGCAGGTGATGAGAGAAATAGAGGAGGTGATGATCGCTCCCACATCCCGGAACCTGAAGGGGAGCAGGAGTTGCAGCAGCGCAAGGTGGCCTCCGACAGACTGGCCAACTTGGAGAAGACCAATGCGCGACTCCATCGTAGAAAGAAATGAATCTCTCCCATTTTGACATCACCGAAATTTGGTCAAGGGAGGCGGCCACCGGTGCCCTGTTCCTAAAAAACGCAGATCAGGAAAAGGAGAGCAAGGCCGCCGCCCTAGCCCAGAGAACTTGTGACTTTAAAAACAGCGGCCAAGGTCTCAGTGTCGCAAAAGACGGCTGAAGTGAGGGAGACCGATCTTGACGACCTCGAGAAAGTGGGAGGCGGACGGATGCCGAACTGATGAGGTCCGTGCCGGAGTCCTTAAGTCTCCTCCCAGCGGTCTGTGGTCGGTGTGACTTCGCTGACAGCTGGCGGCGGCGAGGGAGGTGACAGAGGTGAGTCACCTAAAGGTGCAATGGTAAGTGGAAAGGCCGCACTCCCCTCATTTTATTGCTAATATCTGTGCATGTAACGAATGGTTTTTGCATTGTATTTCCTTCGTTTTACAGGCATACCAGACAAAGTATATATTTAATTACCATTTATTATTTTTATGTTGTTATTTATTATTTTCTTTACCTGTTGCTATACAATTTTAATCTTTTGCGATGAACACTATCCCTGTGTGTAATGATAACATTTTTAAATTATTTCTGTGCAGTATCTGAGCATTCAAATGAACAAAAAGCCTTCATTTGGCTTGCCGTGTGGTTGAACCAAGCAGATGAGGCATAACTCAAAATCCGTCTCACCATCAACTTGTAACATAGTCATTTAACTTTTGTTATTTAAGTATTTCGTCACGAATAAGTATGTACTCATCATAAAAGTTTTTTAAGCTTTATAGACTTATTTTTTGACATGCCCAGCGAATTGCAACTTATAGCCCAAATGAACTTGCAGGTATCTTTGCAGTCGAACTCTAGGATATTCCCGCCGAAGCTGTTTTACTGTTGAAGCTGGGAACGTCTCGCCATGAGCATACGGTGCTCATTAAGACAGTGAAACTTAACGCTGCTTACCTTATCGCACTTGTCAATCATTTATAGCACGTATTATAAACATTTATTATAAACATTTATCGTAAACACTTTGTTACGCACAGACATGCTGTACGTTTTATTATATACAAAATTTTAGATACAAAGTCAGAATTGCTTCATATGCTTATCCCATGTTCAGGATTTGTTTTTATCTCTTTTATTTATTTACAGTTTCTCATATTTGTAACTTTATACGTTTATAAGCCTAAGTATTACGTCCGGTGACACTTTACCCAAACCAGGCCCCACGCCGCGGGCAAGATGGCAGCCAAATGTCTACACTTTCCTACTGCGAACCTTGAATAATCTTAAGGACCCACCATAAATCTCAGGAGTTTTCTAGTTAAGGTCTTTCAGACCGAACAAGTATCTTTTTACTTGAATTGTTTTCTAAATTTATTGTCTACTCCGAGAAGATACGGGAAATCTGGGTTTTCTCATATATGATGCTTCCCACTAGCAACTTTCTCTCGAGGGCGATTAGCACCCTTCCTCACCCACCAACCTGGTAAATTAACCAATTGACAGCGAACTCTATTTCCCTCACTCTCCTAACGAAATTTTGTCCTTAACGAATCAGCTTATCTCGTGTCCTTAGACCCACCCATCACAAGTTTTCCTCCTCAGCATCTTCTCATCTTCACAGAAAGTTCAGTTGTTCTACATTTTTTGACCCGTCACCATCCAAACTTTCGTTGCGTACTCTGCACAGTAACTTTGTCTATCAATCGAGATCTTAATTATTTACAGTCTACAGGTTGTTGGAATAAACTGTAATTTATAACCTGCTACCTCAGTGTATATTCAATTCAACCACCTTTATTATCCTAACCGAAATAGGGGATCGATCAGTTTGTCACGTAAACTTAAGGGTTGGTTGATGAAACAAAATAGCTGAGTCGTAACATAACTATTTATTTTGTTTTAATTAAACTTTATTATGAATTCAGCAATCACAATGTAATACACACTGAATACACACATAAATCACAATTCACTCGAACCACGTTATATAAAACTTAGTTACAATGATACGTTAAGTACGCGACGGTTATAAGGGTAGAGACCGGTAAAGATATGTTGACTATCATATTCTAAGGATACAAAATAAGTAAGTGTTACTGACGATACTGTATCTGAGGAAGGCTACGGGTTGGTGTGTCTGAGGACACGGGACTATCGGATTTGTTGATGACAATTTTGGTTAAGGAAGTGAGAGCAGTAGACACCGTCTCCGATTGGATAATAAGACGGTAGGTGGACCAGGAAGGGTTTTAGCCGCCCTCGCAAGAAAGTTGCTAACGGAACATACCAGATGTGAAGAAAACCAACTTTCTATGCTAACACGCGGTAGACAATAAACATAAAGGGAAATCTAAGACAAGAAATACTCGCTTGGTTCGAAGGACCTTACCTATGAAAATTCCAAGACCCCTGGTGGGTACTTAAGACTATCGAGCCACCATCCTGCCCGCGGTGTCTGGCCTGGTCTTTGATGTGAATTGACATTACAAGTTCGTGGTGTCGATCATCTAATCGTAACGGGAACTTACGACTCCCGTTGACGTGCTTGCTCGTCTCTCCGCGAGTGGTCGAAACACTAAGAGATTCTGATTTTCCTAGCACTAATAACCTTACCTGTCAATAAAGTATAGTAATCCAGAAATGATATAAGCATTAGAACAAGGATTCAAAAAGTTTGCAATTTCTTAGATTATATTGAAGGGCATGGGGCTATGATGATATCCTCGTCGATTGAAAGAGGAGGAGGAGAAAGAGGAATAGAAAGACAAAGTAATAATTGACGAGAAGAAGGAGAAGGAAGACAGACGACGATGGGACCAAAGGCTGTTACGGGAACTACGGTGGGAAAAGCGAGGGGAGCTGCCGCCCCGCGGTAGTTGGCCGGAGTCGAGCCGTGTCCGCCGTGCCGGTGGGGCAGGAAACGATGTCAATGAACAGGTTATAAGGAACGAAGGATGTAGGAGAGCAGGAGAAAATGCTAAAAGATCTGGTAGTTCAGGGCCTCGGGATCCGCTGGAGGATCTCAAGGCCCTGTTCCTCCGTAAGATCAAGGAGGTGCGATAGAATTGAGCGTCACGTACAATGACGTAATGTTGAGGATTCATCGGTAAATAAAGATCTCCGACTTCAGCATCTTCAAAGTGCGGCCTAGGAGTACATTACCGGGGCCCTGACCTTCGACATCGCCGGCGACGAGGGGAGTCGTAAAGGCCTTGCTCGGGGTCGGGGCGGTTGAATGATTAGGAGAACCGTGCGTCGTGGGTTCCCGCAGGGTTCGGTGCTAGAACGATTACTGTAATCTTCGTTGTTAATATCTTCCTCAATGGACTTTACCATTGGTTGAATGTCGATGACGTCGTCAATGAAGATAGGTGTGGGAAGGGGATTTTTACGTGTACTTGGGTTGGTTGGTGTTTCAGCTGTGCCCATGGAATCGTTAGTGGATACTAGTATTGCGTATCTATTATAGGTAGTTACACCGCTTGTTGTCTGTTCGTTTTAGCTAGCGATTGCGTTTGTTTTAACTATTTCTAGCTTACGCTTTTTGATGCTTTTAGTCTCGAATGTTAAGAGAGATATATTGTCCTTTTGCCGCGGAGGAGGAAGAGCGGAGCAGTTATGGTTTTGCACTCAACAGAAAACTGACTTGGACGAACTGCAGTCCGAACTCCTAAATCATGACACGAAATAACAAACATCAGCAACATAAGACATAGAATCTCGAAAAACCCGCTATCCATATTTTTCATAGACTTAAAACAAAAGCCAAATAATAAACAAATCCATAACATCAATCCAATGAACTCAATAGTAAAATTTGAACCACCGTTTGTTGAAAAAGAGGTAGTGTAATGTAAAAGATGCCAAAGGTACGGTCACACGCAGAAATACTGCAACCATACCTTCTGCTGCGTTAAATGTGCAGGTACACACCCCACTGACCAGTGCACTAAATCACCGGAAACCCCAGAGAAATGCATCCACTGTCAAGGTGACTAACTACAAAGGCTGCTCAGCCTACAAAACCCTATATATATGTCGGGTTTACATTAGAATTAGGGTTAGGGGCGTGAAACGAATCTTCGTTTGGGTTACACGTTGTCGTTATGCAATAGAGAAGACATTGACTAGTGCAAATACGATTATTATAGAACCGGACAAGTAACCGCGGTAGTTAGGTACTCGAGAAACTAATGACAATGATCCTAGGTTCAATAACGAATCCGCGGTCGACGGGATGATAGATGAACGTACTCACAAAATCTAAGTCGGACGCGTAATATTCACTGGTCGTAAAGGGTTACTCCTTTCAGCAATGAGATCGCGAGCGAGAATGCCTTTCCCGTCCCGATGATGCTACAGAGGAAAACTATAATGGGGTGTGTCTAAGGATACGAGATCATCGGATTCGTCGAGAAAAGCCTTCGTTCAGAAAGTAAGGGAAATTGGCGTTGCTGCTAATTGGTCAATCTCCATATCGGTGGTTAGAAAAAGATGCTAGCCGCCCTCGAGGGAAAGTTGCTAGTGGGAGACGCCACTCGTTGAAAAATAGGTCTCCCCTATTTTCCCGTAGTTGGGACAAAGACTGTTTGTCTGTTTGAAGGACTTTAGTTGACTAAATCTTAAGATTTATAACGGGCCCTCGAGCTAGCCGAACATGTACTGCGGAGACGCATCGACATCTGGCAATCATCTTACTCGAAGAATAGGGTCTGCGTGTGGCGAGCCACGGGACAGAAACTGTTGGAATGTTTACTGTCGCGTGTCGCCACGAATATTTCTTTTAAGGAGAGCTATAGAATTACTCCATGCCTTTGTTAGACAAAGCGTTCATCCCGTGACCGCGGCTACGTTCGGCGTCTGATTGTCGCCTCGAGCCCAAGCTCATTATCACGACTCTCGAACAATTACAATCGGGTTGAATAACTACAATTGTTCAATTACAGCTATAGTAGACTCTAGGTTACAATGTTGCGGGATTATCCAAAATTCCAAAGGCTCCGGTGTTCTTTCATCTCCGACACGGCCATCCTGTCTATCACACGTCCTCGTGTGTAACTAAAATATCGTGTTTTCTTACATTAGATTCGATGCAACTGACATTATTTACGATTTAACTAAATATCCAAGTAAGTCAAGGGTCCAGTGCAATAACAAAGTTTCGTTCGGAGGTTTGGCAACAGAAAAATAAAAGAGAATAAGAATTTGTAATGTTATAATTTGTATTCAAAGTGTTAGGTGCGTTCTGTGAGTCGCCAGTCAGACCGTAATGACACAACAGATCATTTTCGATTTCGTACACTGGTTTGTTGGATCATATTGCCACGTTGGGTGCATTACACCCAGAAAGTGCAGAACACCACTCAACGGGTTACAACAAAAAGCACATAAATCCACTCAACGGGTTACAACAAAAAGCACATAAACCCACTCAACGGGTTACAACAAAAAGCACAAAGACCCACTCAACGGGTTACAACAAAAAGCACGTAAACCCACTCAACGGGTTACAACAAAAAGCACATAAACCCACTCAACGGGTTACAACAAAAGCACATAAACCCACTCAACGGGTTACAACAGAAAGCACATAAACCCACTCAACGGATTACAACAGAAAGCACATAAAACCACTCGGTGTATTACTATGACCACAACGCAGTCTTAATGATCCTCTGAGGTCAGTGTACTTGCATCGTTATTATCACCGCCGTTGTCATCATCGCAGACGTCTAACTCAGCAGGGACGCAACCTTCTAGCATTTTTCTCAGTCTATCATGTCTGTCCTTATATGATTGTTTGCCGTCTAAGGTTTTTAAAGTATGTCTATCTCCTTCCAAAATCTCTGCTATTACGAATGGACCCCTGAATTTCGGATCTAACTTCGTCTGGTTTCTTTCCTCGTTTTTGCGTAATACAAAATCACCAAGGTTAAACCTAACTACCTTAGCTTTAGTTTTGTCAACTCCACCTTTATCGTACCTAGCACTAATTTCTATATCCTCTATTGCCCGCTGTCTTACATCAGAGATATCTACTTCTTTTTTTTCGATATTATCGGGTTTCAACCAGTCGTAAGGTCTTTGCTGTTCCACCAATTAATAATTCCAATGGGCTCGATTTAGTCACGCGGTTGGTGGTGCAATTCGAAGCCAGCTGTATTTTGCCAATCGCGTCTAGCCACGATTGCCCGGTCGTTTCTATGATCGTGAACATAATTTTCAACGTACCCGTAATACGCTCTACCTGACCGTTGGCCCTACTCGCACCGGTTGGGATTAAGTGGAGTTTTAGTGTTTACCTTGCCAGAAATCTTGGAATTCTTTACCCGTTAGGACACCTCTCTTGATCCGCTATTATCCGGCAAGGATTGCCGAATAAAAATATAGTACTCAAGTGCTTTAACGGTACTAAGGAAATCTACTTGACGAGTATGATGCAGATATGCGAATTTAGTGAAGACGTCGACCAAAACAATGACATATTCTTTCGAACCACTTTTACCGCTTAGTTTGCCCGTTATGTCCACGCGAACTGTATGCCAAGGTATGCTGGTCTTAGGTATAGGATGTAATTCAGCTCGTATTTTACCTGAACTGGCCTTCGAAACTTGACAAGCGTGACAGTTCTCTACGAATTCGCGAACATACTCCGCCATTCCTTCGAACCAGTGACACTCCCACAGTTTCTCAAGCGTTTTATCCCAACCTAAGTGCATAATTGACTGTTGCACATGGTTAATAACGGACCACCTAAGCCCTCTTGGAACGATGGGCAAGCAGAGAGTTCTGCCTTTTCTCTGTATTTTACGATGAAGGGTGCCGGACCATAACTCATACGTATTCGCGACGTCTTCCGCGAGCTCTTCGTTCTGTAATTTATTGACGATCCCAGAAATTTGGGAGTCGCGACGTTATTCCACTAATAGCTAGTCTTCGGAGATTTCGGTCAGATTGATTTCCTTCCCTATGACTTCGTTGATCGTAAGGTGATCCAAGTCTACGGGATTTCGCGATACAAAATTTTCGTGGGCCATTCGTTTACCCTCCCGGTACAGACTGTCAAAAGTAAAAGTTTGTAAGTAAGCCCATCACCTGTAAACCCTGTCATTTAAATTTACCTTACTACTGGATGCCTTCAAAGGATTACAATCGGAGACGACAAGAAATTCTCGTCCGTGGAGATAATGACGGAAATGCTTGACGGCGTTCACAACTGCTAACCTTTCTAGTTCGTAAGAATGATACCTAGATTCCGCAGGGCTACTTCTTATACTGTAATATTCTATTACTCTATTTTTACCTTCAATCTTGTGCATTAAAATAACCTCATATCCATCCGAACTAGCGTCGATACGAAGTTCTATCTGATAGTTCGGGTCAAATACCATTAACACCGGCGCGTCGGTCAGGGCGGAAATTACCTTTTGCCTTATTTTTCCATGCCTATCTGTCCAAGTCGTGTTTTTATTATCGGAAGTAAGCGCATACAAGTGAAAATTTCATTACCCGTGAAAATTTAGGGACGAATTTTCGGAAATAAAGGGCTAAACCTATGAACTGCCTGAGCTGTGTGACGGTCGTTGACGCAGGTAAAGAACTCAAGGCGTGCATTTTACTCGGATTGGGACGAACTTCTCCGTCGTAAATTACATATTCCAAATAGAGTACCGATGCCTTTAGAAAAGAACATTTTAAAAAGTTAAAGGAGAATCCGGCTTTTACAAGGGTATCTAGTACGGCGTGCAATACTTTTAGAGCTTGATCTATCGAGTCGGCAATAATTAGGACATCATCCAAATAGACGACAACGTACGAATGGCACGTTGGCTGTTACACGTGTTTTCAAAGGAATCTCAAGAATGATCTCTCGTTTCGTTTGTTCGCCGCTGCTGAATACAATAAAGGAAAGTGTAGTACAGATCACTCTGACCAAATGATTTCTTATGTCACCACAATTAAAAAGCGTCAAATGCTACAGAAGACTTGGCACGCGACTACTCCTGAGGATTTCCGCAGTAAACGCTTTGATGGTTTACAAAATTGTAGCAAGGAAGAACATAAATATTAGAATATTTAGACAAGTATGAGTTGCACAATTATTAGGGTTGTCCGAAAATATAAGAATCCCCATTTTCGACGGGGTCAGCATAGTATCGCCGTCCGGAAAAATGACTTCCGGAAGAAACATTAAACGCGCACGCACTTATGTTATGTAAATAAAGGACATCGAATGGATCGAACAAAGGCACAAAAGAATTCGAAGAAAACAACAACTTATTATCCAAATTGTTCATCGAGGATAATCAATGCTGTACACTTCCTAGAATTAAGATGAATAGGGATTTGGAGAAACCCACCGGCCATGTCCAGAATAATAAAATATCTCGCTTTTGCAATCTCGCGACTTGATCCGCAATGAAGGGTAAAGGATACCGATCCGCGACCGTATATTTATTTAGTTCTCGAAAATCTACCTATCATCTATCTGAACCATTGTTCGTCTTCACGAGTAACACAGGGCTTGCGAACGGTGAATTACTAGGCTTTATGATTTTTGGCTGTAATTAAGTCGCTTGTTCTATCACGTACTATTCTGCGCTCGCGAAGTCTATTAGGGCTCCTTGTACGGCGATGTTAGGATCAATTAATTGTACTTCTAACTGGCCTGTATTTTTTTGTACGAGTACGTAGGGAACCCGTAACGGATGAATCTCTGAATTTTCGAAAAGAAAAATTAATCGACTTTTATCACTACCACGTACCTCATTGTCAACTTCATTCACATCGATCTGGTTTTCAGCGGTTTTATTACAGGCATTAATTATTTGTCTTACACATAGCGAGGCTATTTTGTGTAATATTACATCAAAACCTTGACTTAAAATTCCACGATCGATCGCGATAGCATATTTTAAATAACTGTCAGCGAGGACATGACAAATTTATCTCTAACCACTAACACCTGCAAGGGACAAGATTTGAGAGGTACGTTTAGTACAAATATTTCTTATTCCTCGCATTACTACTATATCAATCGTTTTTTTGCCAGAAATTCTCAAGACTACGGATTCTTTAATTAGTGAATAATTAGCTTGGCTCCAAAATCGGGGTAAAATGAAAAGGACTCACCCGGATGACTTGATCTGCCAGTTGGTGCCCCCACTACGTAGAAGCCGATTCGACACTCGTTATTGGAATTATATTCAGGGCACTGCTTTGTAAAGGACTTTCCTCCATAATCAGATTGATAGCTGCGCACCACGCAGCGGAGTCGAAAAATTGTTAGGTTCCACACTCGATATTTTGCACTAGCGACGGAATTAACTCGCGCACGATGGTCGTAAACTCTTGCACTGTTATAACCGGCACTGATCCCACTTCTGATGTCGGGTTTACATTAGAATTAGGGTTAGGGGCGTGAAACGAATCTTCGTTTGGGTTACACGTTGTCGTTATGCAATGGAGAAGACATTGACTAGTGCAAATACGATTATTATAGAACCGGACAAGTAACCGCGGTAGTTAGGTGCTCGAGATACTAATGACAATGATCCTAGGTTCAATAACGAATCCGCGGTCAACGGGATGACAACAGAACGTACTCACAAAGTCTAAGTCTGAGAATAATCACTGATCGCGAAGGCGTTACTCTTGGATCGATGAGATCGCGAGCGAGAATGCCTTTCCCGTCCCGATGATGCCACACAGGAAAACTATAACGGGGTGTGTCTAAGGATACGAGATCATCGGATTCGTCGAGAAAAGCCTTCGTTCAGAAAGTGTTGCTGCTAATTGGTTAATCTCCATATCGGTGGTTAGAAAAGGATGCTAGCCGCCCTCGAGGGAAAGTTGCTAGTGGGAGACGCCGCTCGTTGAAAAATATGTCTTCCCTATCTTTCCGTAGATGGGACAAAGACTGTTTGTCTGTTTGAAGGACTTTAGTTAACTAAACCTTAAGATTTATAACGGGCTCTCGGGCTAGCCGAACATGTACTGCGGAGACGCATCGACATCTGGCAATCATCTTACTCGAAGAATAGGGTCTGCGTGTGGCGAGCTACGTGACAGAGACCATTGGAATGTTTGCTGTCGAGTGTTATAACTATTTCCTTTTTAAGGAGAGCTATAGAATTATAGAGCTATGAATCCACTGTCAAGGTGACCATCCTGCCAACTACAAAGGCTGCTCAGCCTACAAAACCCTGTACACAAACAAGTACCCTAAACACAGAGCAAAAGAGGTAACCAATCAAATACCCAGTCCTCCCAAATTCACTACTACCTCAATCCCCTTAACCAATCAAATACCCAGTCCTCCTAAATTGACTACCACTTCAACCTCCTATGCCCAAGCAGTACAAGGAATCCAAAATAATCCGAATAGCCACAGGGACCATCCTCAAAATAGTGTCCCCAATTCACCAAACACACACAACGTCTCTAGGCTTGAAAAGCTAATAGAGAAACAATCTGACAAATAAATAATTTGTCATTAACATTAACTATTAACACTCATCATGGATAAATTAATTCGCCCCGACGCAAAATAAAACCAAGACGCATAGCTCTTTGGAATGCCAACGGTCTAGCTCAACACAAATACGAACTAGAACTCTCCTTAAAACAACAACAAATCGACGTAATGCTCATATCTGAAACTCACTTTACCGACAAAAATTACCTGAAAATAAACGGTAATAACTTCTACCATACCCAACATCCCCGTGGAAAGGCCCTCGGCGGCACCGGAATCATTATGAAAGCCAGCATTAAGCACTACGAACTTCCATCATTCCAGAAAGACTACCTCCAAGCAACAAACGTAGCAATAGAAGACTTCCATGGTACAATCACCACTTCAGCGGTATACTGCCCTCCCAGACACTCCATCGCCAAAGAAGAGTTTGATAACTTCCTTGACGCTCTAGACAATAGATTCATATCTGGAGGAGACTATAACGCCAAACATACCCAATGGGATAGCAGACTGGTCACAGTAAGAGGCAAAAATCTCTTAAATAGCATAATCACCAACAATCTCAACTACCTCACCACAAATAAACTAACTAAACCACATATAACTATAAATATCTCGCCAAGATACGTCCAAATCAACTCGTCGGCTGATCTCTCTTCTGATCATTCCCCCGTGATAGCAACAGTCAGTTCAACAATTATCGAGAATACATCTAATGACTTTATTCATAATCAACTCACCAACTGGCAACTCTTTAGAGAAGTCTTTAATCACTCAACTTCAGCCTTAACTGCACTAAAAACTAATGAAGAAATCGAAGCGGCCACGGAATACTTAAATATGAGCATAATAAACGCTATCCGCTCCTCCACACCTACTAAGACTTCTATCAGCAGACGTGAATATCCCCATTACATATTAAAGAAAATAGCCGAAAAACGTAGACTAAGAAGAGTATGGCAGACCCATATAACACGCAAACGCACGGATGACAAACGCAAACTAAACAACGCAACTAGAGAGATAACCAAAATCATCAAAAGTTATAAAAATGACTGTTTTCATAAATATCTCGCCAATTTGTCCCCCACAGCTGACTCCAACTACTCACTATGGAAGGCCTCCAGAAAACTCACGCGCCCCCCGCAAATAATCCCTCCAATCCGCCGTCCGCAAGGTGGATGGGTGCGTAGCCCTATAGAAAAAGTCAACCTGTTTGCTAAATACTTGTCTAAAGTATTTAAATCCCATTTCTCCAAAGCTGCCGCGGGCATCACTGAATACCTGCACTCTCCCTTCCAAATGTCTTCACCTATTGAACCCTTCACTTCTGCAGAGATTATACAATCAATCAGTCGCCTAAATCCCAAGAAAGCAGCGGGGCACGACCTAATAGGCAATAAAGCAATCAAGGAAATTCCCATAAAAGGGGTTGCACTCATCACATCGATTTTTAACGCAATTCTTCGCCTTGAATACTTTCCTAAGGCCCGGAAAATTTCACTGATTACTCTCATCCCTAAACCCGGGAAACCAATATATAAATCTAGCTCCTACCGCCCAATTAGTCTTCTACCTACCTTGTCAAAACTATTCGAGAAGATGCTAACGAATCGACTCCTTCCACTCCTAGAGGATTTGAAAACATTCTCAGATCGTTAATTCGGTTTTCCGAAACAATATTCAACAGTAGAGCAAATCCATCGCATAACACACATTATCAGCCAAATCCTTGAAAAGCAAAAATATTCCTCAGCGGTATTCCTAGACATCCAACAGGCATTCGACAAAGTATGGCACGAAGGACTACTATACAAACTTTAAAAAATCCTACCACACAGCTACTACTCCATGCTAAAGTCCTACCTAACCAATAGACAATTCATGGTTAAATACTTAGATGTCACTTCCACAACATTCCCAATAGAATCTGGCATACCCCAAAGTAGTGTCCTCAGACCCCTGCTGTTCTCCATCTACACTTCCGATTTACCTATATCAACAGAGATAACAATAGCAACATTTGCTGACGACACTATTGCTATTAGCTTCCCACGCAAACCCGATAATTGCTTTATCCACTCTCCAGCGATATCTCGACTCTATGGAAAAGTGGTTTCATAAATAGGGCTTCAAAATTAATGAAAAAAAACCCATACATGTAACGTTCACGCTCCCAAAGCAAACCTGCCCCCAGGTCACCATCAACAATACAACAATTCCTAGCAAGGACACAGTCAGATACCTGGGCATGATCCTGGACAGGAGGTTGACCTGGAAAAATCACATCACAGACAAAACGAAGCAACTAAAGGACAAACTCAAAAAATTCTATTGGCTTACTAGCCGATCCTCCAAACTAAACATACAGAATAAAATTACCCTCTACAAGACCGTAAGAAAACCTGTCTGGACCTACGGAATCCAACTATGGGGAACAAGAAATAATTCCAACATTGAAATACTTCAACGCTTTCAATGGAAAACGCTAAGATCCATTATAAATGCACCCTGGTATTGTTGAGAAAAGTTAGGTTGGTATGATCGCTAGTTACTACAAGCTAAGTTGGTACGACTTCTAGCGACGCTCTTTTGTCTTAGAAGTCGACCACGTGTTAATTGACTAAGTGTATCCTGTGAGTTAAGACGTGTTGTACGACGCGGAGAAATATATAGAGAAAATCGAATCTGTGTGAATCGATTAATTATCAACGCCAAACCTACATCAATTAACAGGTATGTCACCAACGAACTAATACATGACGATCTCAAGATACCAACAATCAAAGAGGAAATAGAAAAATATAGCGACAGATATAGCAAAAGAGTCAACAAACACCGAAACCCCTAATCACTAGACTACTTGATACGTCGGATCAGATCCGCAGGCTGAAGAGACACTACCCACTAGACCTAAACGCTAGATTCAATTGGTTATCTAAATTAAGTAATATTTACTTATTTATAATACTTACTTATAAATTATACTTATCTATAATAAGTATTAACTTATTATAAATTATTACTGTAGTAACTGATGGATTCTTAGAGTAAGGACAGGTGATGATGGTAGAGTTTAAAGTTTAATGTATTTTAATAAGTGATATTCAAATACAAGAGGACCGACTACAATATCGCGCACGTCGATGCACACTCCGTGTCCGCTCAACTCGCACTCCGCTTCTCAACTGCCTCTCTGGCCGTTGCAGCATTCTTGTGTCTTTTGCTAGGCCCACCGCACACGTGTTCCGCAGACGCTCGTAGCCAGGGTCACGTAGGTCTTTTCGGTGAAGTTATTTATTTGAAGGACCCGATAACGCATTGATGGAGCCGACAGCGCCTCGGCTCTCGCGACATTGTCTATAGTTGGCTCGACGTTTCTTCTTAGTCCCTTCTCCCCGATACTACATTACTACATTAGGGTTGATGAACTCGCCACCTGTTCTGTACATACATACGAAAACAGTTAATATATATATTTTTATAATATTATAAGTTTCGTTCGGACCTGTCCCTTTGTACAAATACTGTATCCCTGTATGTAGTATAATATATATGTCGGAGATGAAAGAACACCGGAGTCTGTAATTGAACAACTGTAGTTATTCAGTCCGATTGTAATTGTTCGAGAGTTGTGATAATGAGCTTGGGCTCGAGGCGACAGTCAGTCGCCGAACGTAGCCAAGTAGGTTACGGGATGAACGCTTTGTCTAACAAAGGTATGGAGTAATTCTATAGCTCTCCTTAAAAGAAATATTCGTGGCGACACGCGACAGTAAACATTCCAACGGTTTCTGTCCCGTGGCTCGCCACACGCAGACTCTATTCTTCGAGTAAGATGATTGCCAGATGTCGATGCGTCTCCGCAGTACATGTTCGGCTAGCTCGAGGGCCCGTTATAAATCTTAAGATTTAGTCAACTAAAGTCCTTCAAACAGACAAACAGTCTTTGTCCCAACTACGGGAAAATAGGGGAGACCTATTTTTCAACGAGCGGCGTCTCCCACTAGCAGCTTTCCCTCGAGGGCGGGTAGCATCTTTTTCTAACCACCGATATGGAGATTGACCAATTAGCAGCAACGCCAATTTCCCTTACTTTCTGAACGAAGGCTTTTCTCGACGAATCCGATGATCTCGTGTCCTTAGACACACCCCATTATAGTTTTCCTCCGTGGCATCATCGGGACGGGAAAGACATTCTTTCTCGCGATCTCATTGATGAAAGGAGTAACTCTTTACGACCAGTGAATATTACGCGTCCGACTTAGATTTTGTGAGTACGTTCATCTATCATCCCGTCGACCGCGGATTCGTTATTGAACCTAGGATCATTGTCATTAGTTTCTCGAGTACCTAACTACCGCGGTTACTTGTCCGGTTCTATAATAATCGTATTTGCACTAGTCAATGTCTTCTCTATTGCATAACGACAACGTGTAACCCAAACGAAGATTCGTTTCACGCCCCTAACCCTAATTCTAATGTAAACCCGACATATAAAATTTATGTGTATCAGAATAATAAAGTATTAACGTACACCGCTCTATTCTCTTATACATTGCAAACTGGAATGAATTCGTTTTATTGCATATTCATTCATTCAACACATACGCAAGACGCTCGTCTCATGGCGTTTTCCTTTTGTCTTTCTCTCTTTCATTTTTCGCTCGTACAATACAGATGTACATACATCTATTTTTTAACAATAAATAATAAGCAACGTGTTGAAGAAGAAAAAAAGAGAAATAAGAAACGCGCGATTTTATATATTTTTTGGATACATAGATTCCATTATAAAATTAATATTTATCTTTGCACGTGTAAATCATTCAATGTTCTCCGTTTTGAAAATGTGTTAGAAATATGGATTGATGTTAAGATGTGTAGATGTACTATGCTACACGCATTATACCTAGGCATATAATTACTAGCGTACATGTCTAGGCACAAGTACTGTTGCTCTTCTCTAAATAGATTCTATTCTGGAAATCAACTTCCTCTCAAGCAATACGCTTAGTTAGTCTATATCACCGTGCAAAAGCGGACGCTCCTTGTTTTAAATAACAAAGTAGTTTATCGCGTCGTGTGTTGTATAATTTTTAAGTTACTTTTTCGACTAAATGTATATTTGTTTCAATTATTTTTGAATAGCTACATTTGTAATACTAATACTTTTTAAGCCCCACATAATTTAATATTAGCTCTTTTTTCAGAATTTAATGAATCACTTCGTACTTTTAATTTATAACAGAATATATGTGAACTAAACTTCTATTTAAATTTTGTATTATATAAAACTTATTATAAAAGTACATAACAGTTATAAGTGAATGAAATTCATTAAATGAAAGAAGATATTTAAAAATTTTTTGTTCGAATTCTTACGATTAAAAAGTTATTTGTGGTAAGTTTTGAGATCGCAAAATTTTTTCCTCCTTCATTTCTTTTTTTCAATAGGATGATGCATTTAATTGCACGGCTAATCACAATACCGTGTGTTTCATTAAATTTTGTGCATTTTTATATTCAAAATACATTTTTTTATATTCATATCCCATTTCTAACGACTTCAAATTAATAAATTTTTGTATAATTAAATTATATTTTTCGCTTATCTATTTTTTAGACTATATATTTTAATCGCTCAATTAACAATGTTATATGTGAATATGTAACTCAATCAAACTGTGATGAAAAAGGAAAAATATCTATTATTTTTATGGAAAATTTGTTGTACTTTCAATATTAAAGTTTTTTTTTTGGTCATAGTATGTATTAAATATATCATACTAATTCGAAATATTATTGGAATTTCTATATTTTCAAATTATTATTTAATAACGAGAGATTATAATTTAATGATTTAAATCTCTGTTACTATAAATAAAAAATGTTAGCACATAAAATAATATTAAAATAATTAAGAACATATGAATCACTTTTACCACAACGTATGTAATATATGCATTTTTGTAAACGAGATTGTTACAAGTTTTAACAATGGAATCTCAGACTACTTGTGCGATTTGCGGGAAAAATGCAATTCATAAATGTAGTGCCTGTGGAAATGTTTATTACTGCAGTAAGCAACATCAGAAAGAGGATTGGAGGAATCACGCAAAAGCTTGCAAAAGTTTTAAGGTTAGTAGTTTTCGTACTAATCTAATATTTTCTAGCCTATGAATTCAATTATATAATTATATTATATTAAGTTTAGTCTTAGTTCTTAGGAGAAAAAGCAAGATTACTTTAATGTAATCAAATTTATTATACCTTGTAAAATTGTTTCTTATGCGTTATAAAGTTTGTACACGATGTTTGAAAATGATTTGTCACAATATCCATCGAACAATTAGAACATAGTTTTTGATTTAAGTATGGTTTTCATCGTCTAAAGTCAATGCGTTATTTTGGTTAAGATTATCTTATTTATAAGGTTAGAACCTTAACCGAAATTTGAAAGAAATTCGAGTTCCAGTGCTGCCTGAAGTAGTTGATAGGTAAAGCTCAAAATTCAAGACTACTCCCAATTTTGAAACGAAACTATCGAGGCTTGACTTGAGACACGAACCTTGCGAGAAATCTGATGTATTTTAACACAGTAACACGTGGCGAAATTAAGAAAAGAGGCTCTTCGTTCTTCTTTTTCTTCTGAAACAGGAAAACTATATTCAAGAACCATACCAAAATTGGCACCAAATTATATCGAAATATGATGGTGTATTTATTAATTTCTGTAAAACTGTCCTGTGAATGTAATAACCATTTCTTATATGCTAATGAAAAGATAGGTTTACGTGCAAATTTTTTAGAAGCTACGCAGTGCAGCTGATGTGGCAACATCGCACGATATGTTTAGACGTTTGAATAGCGTGCGACGATTCATTGAAATGTACCATTTCCTTATTGAAGCTAATTATGTACGAAGGATAGTTTGGTATAAATATAATGTACAATTGTTTCAAATTTATATTAAGTCTGAGTCGTATTAATTATTCGAAATTTGAAGATAAAACATTAAATAATTAAATATTTCTGATTTTAATTTATTTATTACTTCTGTACGATTTTCTCAAGTTAACCAATTTTCTTTTCTAATTATAAATTCTGGAACTGTAATGTCAGAGTTTTACTAAATTTTTAACGACATTACATATTTTAAACAAATTTTTATTATCATATTTTTAACAATGATACTGTTATAAGATTTACAAAGTATATATACGAGTATATAGCATTCAAAGGATCCACGGAAAGAGGCGAATGTTAAACGTAACGAATTTTGAGTTTAACATTTTTACATATGCTGAATTAAAATTTTCTGTGTTTTATAGTACCTAGTTATAAGAAATTCAAGTATACATCGTACTTTCTACTTTTTCATAGTTTGATACGTTATAAATTATTTAAAATTACAAGTGAAAGTTGAAAATGATGCAGGCGAAAATGAAAAATATTTTTTATCCTAATATAATATCTATGAGGAAATATGTAGTTGTAACATGGTACAGTGCCGAATGGAAGTATTGGCACAATCTGTATCTTTGATAAAATTTTTTGTAAATCTGTAAAGAATGTGCTTCTTTATTTAATTTTTTTGTAAAATATAATTTTCGACTCTAAAGCTTAATATGCTAGTATACCTTGTATTCTTGCACACTTTAGCATACCATGAATCATAAATTTTAGAAATACTTATAATAAAGAAAAGTCATATAATACACATAAGGGTCAGTCTTGATACTGACTTTGGGAAAGAAAAAAAATATCTCAATTCAATGGGTATATTTTTTTTTCTTTTTGTATGTTGACCGATTTCTCTGAAACGGCATGACCAATCGAGATGAGTTTTTTGCATATTATAGGACATGTCCTCCCGCTGATCCAGTTACAAACATTTAACACTTTCTTACACTTACTTATCTTTTCGTGTAGAATCAATCCTTGTCCCGTCGTACTGCGATTTCCGACCCACCCTGTAAACGACCGGCAACTAATTGTGTCATGCGCGCTGTTACGGCCGCACAATTGTAGGCAAAATTCACTGATAGTTTTTTGCGAATATCTCGGAAGTGATTGACCGATATTTACATATACAGGAAAAAGTTATGCAAAATGTGGATCTTTATAATAGATTCAAAAATCATCAAAATTTATCTTTTCTTTCATACCTCGGAATCCAAAGCCGCGATGCGGTAAAAATAAAAAGGAGTGCAAAATATTACATAATTATTATGTTATATTATGACTCAAATATTCAATCAATTATTTGTATATAATTTGTTGTTTATAAAGATATTTAGTAAAAAATGTTCTGTCTCGAATCTAATTCAAATAACCTATCGTCCGGCTTAGATAATTTTATCTAACTTTGCGAGACTTGTAATTCGCCATTCACTAATATGCCACTAGAGACAAAGGTACTATATTGTGGTGAAGATATTCGTCGGATGACGCCTGATAATTACTAGATGAGTTTTATAAATGAATGTTTTAAAAATAAATGTTATAGGGGAACTGACACGGAATTGGCACAAGAGTGCTTAAAAGCTTATGAAAAACCTTGTGTAAAAAACCTCTAAATCTCTATTTGAAAAATCTCCTTAGTGTAATTAAAAAGACCTGAATTGTTAGACGTGTTCGTCTCTTTATATCAGATAACCAGTGTGGACGTTTACTTAATTAACAAATCAATTAGCGATCTTACCTTTCTGGATGGTTCGTGTGACTCACGAATAACTGCCCACAAAGGAGAGTGAATTAGGTTCAAGGAGGAATTCCGTTCTTTAATTGCCGATATATGCGTGTACTAGGCATGAACACAACACCTCAGAACGAAGCAGACGAATAACAGTCCGTAATAATACCAATTCAAGTAAAGGAATAAATAACCCCAACCTAACCCCAATCATTCAATAAATGTACGAAATACCCAATAAAACGAATCGCGCACTAAAGAATAAGTAATGCTGGTCAGCACTTCTAAAGTCTTCGATAGTATATGGTATGTAAGATTGTGTTACAAACCATTAGGGCATGTTTCCATAAGAAAATATAGACGGGCATAAACGTAGAAGTTTTCTAAGAAAGTGTCTTAAGAGTAATTTTATATACGCTATACGCAGTCGGTATCTCAACTTTCGTAGACATTAAAGTATTTGTGTTTGCTGATAATACTAGCTTTACTAGATACACATTCAGTTTCGTAAATAACAAATGTGATATTCCAACAGTGTATGAAAATGAGGGTAATAAAAGACTCAACGTTATGCAAAGTAAATGTAACTATAATATAATACATCGTAGAGATACGAAAGACGAAGCTTTACGAAACTCGGACTATTAGAAGATTATACAAGGAATATGAAATTGATCTATGAAATAGTATTATAAATATGTATACGGACTATAATCATGGCGTAATAGCATCTCAATGAATATTGTCATTTGCGAGTTACCAATGTTAATTATTACACCACTTTGGGCAAATTGCAAAGAAAAATTCGAAATTAATTACGTACCTCGTTTTACAGTTAGCAGAAGATTCCTTATTGGGTCGTCATTGTATAGCCACACGAAATATCAAAGTTGGGGAAATTGTTTTGAAAGATGATGAACCTCTGATAGCAGGTCCTATGTATAATTGCGCTCCTGTGTGCCTTCGCTGTTACACGGTCTTGAACGAAACCATTGCAGTAGCTTGTGAAAAATGTGGTTGGCCTCTTTGTCAAGATTGCAAAGATCATGGATTAGAGTGTAATTTTTCTTCTTCTCGCAGAGATCATAAGGTAATTACACTACTTCATTGTTAAGATAACCTAACTATTTTTATTTTTGTAAGCTAAACACGAATCTGCAAACCGTTTCTTCCAATACTCGCACTTTTTGAAACCATCGGTTTTTTTAAAAATGTCAACATTCTAAACAACTTCTTCCTATATATAACAGCAGCTCGACTTTTATCGTATACAGCATTTAAAAATATTGCAGGATCTTTACTACAATTAGTTTATTTAAAGTAAATGGATTAAACAGATGTTGGTTAAACAGGAAACGATGGTTGTTTAACGTGAACTAATCACAATAACGTATTATAATTAAAACAACTAAATAGTTGATTTGCAACTCTCGTCACTACAGTTCCATCGCTCTCTGTCACGCGGACTACATTCTCTCGACAACGCTCGATTCACGCTCTCTGGCTTCTCAATCAACACTGACTGTTAATTCGTCTTTGTCCCTTAGCATCCCTTTGTCTTTCGTCTTAGCCCCATCACGCACGTGTTCCGCAACCGCTCGTGGTCAGGGTCACGCAAGCCTTTTCCGCGAAACTATTCGATTGATGGACAGACTATTGTTTATAGTTCGCCCGATATTTCTTAGGCCTTTCGTCCACTATACTACAATATGCGATTTGAAATGTGATTTCTGTGGAGGCCTTGATGAAAAAATAGATGAAAAGGATAACATTTTTATGAATCAGGCATCCGGAATATGTTTGACACGCTAATTCCAAATTAATGTTGAATTTATACCGATACGTGATTCTCACAAACCTCGTAATTTGATTAATTGGCGATGATGTTCCTCCGACTTCTATTACGAGTAACAGATTTACGTCTCGCACGCTTGTTTCCATCGACACTTGCGTATACAGATCACGATAAAACCATTGTGACTTCCTCCCGCTTTGAATAATGCATTGCAGATCGTTTATCGATACAATGAGAGATTTAACAGCTACCAAATCCTTGAATATCTAGACAGAAATAACATTTGTTCCTGTACAATTTCAAATTGACGATCGATCTTTTGTTATCGCTGAAACCTGCAATCTCACAAAAACTAAATTCCATTAATTAAAAAATATTAGAGTCCGAGATCGTTTGAAGATCGTACTATTGTACATGGGTGAATATACAGTAATGTTAGCTATAACATACAATATGAAAAATTATTTATGTATACGTAGAAAAACATGGGTTACCTGGAAAAGAAGATATGAAAGGATATTTATTTAAAAAATGTTCCTCCATCTAAATCGCCACTTAAAATCATTTAAATTACGTAAGGAATATGTCTCGTATTATGCATAGGCAGAGAAAATATTTAGATTGCCTGTTTTAAGTGGAACACCCTGTATATCGCATTTCTACTGGTTAATTTTTCTTAAGTTTTCAATCCAAGCGTAGCAATTGTCTGCAGTAACAAACCTAATCCAATTTGAATTTAAATTGATCTAATTGTAATGTAAAATCAAAGTAAAATCTTAGTAAAATCGAAATTCTGATCAATGCGTTTACACGAAAATCAATAAGTATTAACAAAAAATATTTAAAAAAAAGTAATGATTTTTAATATACAATTCAAATAAGTATAGAAGGGGTCGTTACTTGTGCACAGCATTTTGGAATAATCCAGAATCGGGAATGTTGCAGAATTAATCGTTAAAAGAATGCATTTTGTTGTTTTTTAAGATGCGAACGCTACTCCTGTTTTTAAAAAAGTATTTTCTAGCTTACAATTAATGTATTTTATACTGTTTCAATCCTACATAAATGGACGATACAGCACTGCAATGTGTGACGGATAATGCTGCTCCCTACGCAAGCGCATTGGAACGAAGTTTTGGAAGGATAACTAAATTATAATTTTTCTTAAAGATATGATGCATATACTGTAACTTTAATAATTTACTTTAATAATTAATAATACAGTTGAGTGTGATATATTTTAAAGCACGGTGCGACACATAGACCACGTCACAATTTTCACACTTATAACGCGATAGTGTCTTTCAAATTGCTCTTAGTTTTCTATTTTGAAGCGACATTTTGAGGTTGAAGATTCTAAAAAATTATAAGGATACGGATCGGCACGTTAAAAAGAGCAACTAATAATGAACTAATAATTTATTTTCATGAAAAGCAACAATTGACACCCGACACTGGCGTACCAAAAACAAAGACTATATATTCTGTCTTTACATTGTTAATTCTGTTATAAAACGTTGTGAGGGCAAATGCGTATGAAACAAGACAAGTGAAATAGATCATTTAGTTCAAACGGTGAGCGAATGAGTCAGTAGAGTGAGCCACTATAGTGGCGCGTCGTAATATAAGATGACATCCGCGAAAACCACTATAATGGCGCATCGTACTGAAGAGGTTGATTTAACCCTTCGCACTCGAGGACTTTTTCGGTCGGGCGTAGTAGCAACTCTGGACGATTTAGCGTATACGAGACGCGTGTCTTACAGTTAGCGTAAAATGATTTTATGCACAAATCAACTTACAAAAACATTATGTGGCGGCACTCGACAACAAATACCGCCACTCGACACTAACTTCTACCGGACAACGGTAGCGCAGTGGTTAGCTCATTAGGTTACGAACGTTTGAGACCCGGGTTCGAATCCCGGCGCCCGTAGTCATATATTTTTTTTCCACAATTCTTAAATAAGAAGAAAAATACAGCAGTACCCCAGTACCGACATCTACAGCCAGCAGCTACCAACAATCATCACGGACAACACATACACCTCAATTATATTCTAATAATTTATCTATATTTACATCTTTGAAAATATGATTTCGTAATATTCTTGAATACACAAAATTCTTCTTGAATATAATTGATCTCATTTTTCAACAGTTCAAAATCAAGCATCTTCATTTGAGCTAATTTCACTTCCGAAAACCACTTTTTTAGGGTTTCTAAACTATAATACTTTTGCCGTGATCGTCAAATCCGAAGTAGACGTTTGGAGACGTTGACGGTATCATAGTTTCGGAGTTGGGATTAAATATTTTATCTCCATTTAAAAGTCTAACACTTTACACTTCCTAACAAAGAACAAGAAGAGCTACGGAACCAATTTACGAACCAATATTGGTAGTGACTGAGAGTTTCCTTTCGAGTTTCGAGCAAAAGTTTAACCATACTCGTCCAAAAGCACAAAATTCATAATTTTAGAGACATTCCAGAAAATATGTTTTTAGTAAACAATTTTAAGAGCTGTTTCCTGTCTCTACAGGTAAATCGATCATCGATAAAAAATTTGTGTGGAATATTTTTGATTGCATAATAAATATGCAAAGTTTCGTCAAAATCGGCGTGTCATTCTCGGGTGATGCTTCTTGTTAGATTATTGCTATTTCTTACGTCAGAAGAAACTCTATAGCTATTTTATATATCGATAAATGTATGAAAGAGATCTGTTAACGATATATACTGATATAATAATGTAATGTTTCAGGTATCTATAACTGAATTTGGCCATCCGCATCCAAGTTATCAATGTATAACTGTCATAAGAGCGTTAGCATCGAAGGATGTTAATTTAGAATCTTATAAGAAATTACTATCGCTCGAAAGCCATTACGATCGAATAAATTCCCATGAGCTGTCAAACACTGTTCGCTTTATTAAAAGATTTTTCAAAACAGATGATATATCGGAGGAGGAAATGACAAAAATCGTCGGCATCTTGCAGGTAGAAATTCAATCAATATATTACAATTGCGTTATAAATATTAAGACGAATAGAAATGTCACATATTCAATAAATATTCTCGAAAAGCATGTTTCCGTAACGTATAATATTCCCAGATACAGTTAATACGAAAAGTATTTGTATAGAACCTAACTTTAACAAAATTATAGTAGAACATTTAGTACACGTTTGTAATACATTTCGTAGAGCGTTTAGTAACTAAATTTTAACAAATAGAAATTATATATGTGAGGTATATAGGTGTCCGTGATAATTGTAGTTGCTGGCTATAGATGTCGCTGCTGGGGTATCCCTGTATTTTCTTCTCATTTTTAGATGCGTGGAAGAAAAATCGGTCAGGATTTGAACCCAGGTCCCGAATATTCGTAATCTAAGGCGCCAACCACTGCGTCGCCGTTGTCAGATTCTAGTTAGTGTTGAGCTGTGGTATTTTGCTGTCGAGTGCCGCCACATATATATTCCTAGAAGCCTCCAAACTAATTTTCAGAAAATAAGATTTTTCACAAAATAATTTTCTATCTCTGTTGTTCAACTATTAATAAATATCTAGGAAAATATCTACGCGTAATAAATATTTCTACAGTTACCGCTTCATAGCATAAAAGACAATCTGCATCAAAGTGCAGAGAAAATAGGTTTGAAAGACGAACAATGTTCCGAAACACTTAAAATACCTCCACAATTCCCAAATATAAACATTATTGAAAATATATGGGACTACCTAAAACGCAAAATACGGAGTCACCATATTTCGTCTGGAAATGATTCAATGAGGATACTTTTACAAGAATGGAAAAATAGTGTAAGTAGGATCTTTGTCAATTTGACAAATTCAATGCCACGACGGCTTCAAGTCATAATAAAATCAAAAGAAATCTGCTGAGTACTAAAATAATTATACTCGTCTTAATAATTTTTTCCCTTAAACTGTAACTACGAATATTTATTACGCATATATTTTTGCCATTTTTTAGATATTTGTTAATATTTTCACGGAGGGCATAGATATCCCAGCTCTATTTTCTATATATTCTACATATTCTACAGACTTGTAAGAATGCGTATATAATTTTTATTTGTTAAAATTTTATTAATAAACGATGTTCTACAAAATTTTTGTTGAAATTAGTTATTGTACGAATACTTTTTACGCCAACTGCGTGTGTGTTTACAACGACAAAAGCAATTATCGGCTTCTGCGGATTCGCACACCGCACAATTTTAATTTCTAAGCTCTATATTTTTAGCAAATGTACAAAGACCAACGAAAATGTATTATATTATGTTACACTATACTGTATAGACAACAGTATTAAACAATTTTTGAGTTATTATTTATTGTCGTCTACGTTATCTATTGTTGCTTATTACTAAACAATTTTAATAAAGGAAGATAATGAACATAATGTACACTGCGTGTCAGCTGTACAGAGTGCACGTTCATATAACGTTCACATATACTAACGCAAGCTCGAAGTAACAAACGAGAAGAACTGAAAAAGGTAGGAAAAATTAGTTTATTAATTTATATTGTAATTTATTTTTTTATTTAAATATTATTAAAATATTAGTTTATTTGACTATATTATAATAAAAGTTAATTTATCAAAATAATATTAAAACTACAATTCGCCGACTATAAATTAACACACAATTGAAAACAGATTTAAATTACCGCGTTGGATAGTTCTTTCACAATAACTTGGTTTCGTTGTCACAGTGCCGAAATTAAATTTTATGATGTAATTTAGTATCTTCAACCAATTTGTACTTTTTACGTGATTTCTGAACGTGAGGGGGGTATCTGGTTTTGTGCCTATCTTTGTTCATATTTTCTAAGTTCTCCGCATTTGTATTAACACCTTGTTAGTCGTCAATGGATAGTTGTTGTGAAACATAGGTATATTGTGTATGTTACACATTCGTCCACGCGTTCCTCTAATAGATAACCTCAACACTTCTAACTGCAAGGGTACCAGCTTCTATAAGATCTGTTAAATTGTTGTTCACTTGCGGTTAATGATAGAAATTTTTTGTTAGCTTCAATGATTTTCAACTGCAAATTGCTGCTCTTTTCTGTGCCATTTGTTATATAGACTTGCCAACGGCAAGTTTCCTATCATAGACACGCTCTCACTGGGAAATCAAATATACGACACTATGAACTAGTAAACTTTGCGTAAACACTTCTTATCTACTTCCCGTTTCATTGACGAGACTGGGGAATTGGTGACTCATATACAGAATTAAGCAGTTCATCGCTTGATAATGATTTCAATTACTACGTTGTACTCGATGGATATTTGCACCGCATTAGATCGCGTCTCAGTGTCATGGCCGGGTTTGTGCCCGTTACTCCTCGGTTTGAGGCGAATTCGCAGCAAAAGTACAAAATGTGGCTTGACTTCTCGTCTACGCATCGTGTTTAACCTGACAGATCCTTGAGTTAATGCTTGAAAGCTTAAACTTTCAGACGTAAAGATCTATTTCGGATATTGATCAATGAATCTGTGTATATAATATCTGTGAATCTGTGTATACGGTTACAATGTAGTACAATAGCACCTCCTATAACGCTAGATATACGTTCCGTTACGAATTCAAGAGCGCAAAAGAATATAATTAAATAAATATGCAGTCTTTTCTTAATATGACAAAATAATATGCGACCCACAATAATAACTGTTCACAATACCAACTCATTATCGCACAAGAGTTAATGCAAAACCGTGCGTCGAGTCAATTCAAAGACTTACATATTTTCATATTAGAAAAGAGTCATTTCCTGCAGCTTCTTAATCGCGTTATATGGAAGCATTGGCGTAATTTTTAGTCCACGTTAGAGAAGCATCGTCTCATACGGGATCCGACCGTATATTATTTTCAATTAGCATTCTTTTAATTATCTTGATCAAATACAAACATATCATATATTCTATCGGTTTAGAAATAAATCTGAATAAGTGAATGACAAACACTTAAATTGCAGGTTAATGGACATGAAGTTCCGCTTACTGATCCACCATACGTAGCAGTTTACGAACTGACATCGTTACTTGAGCATAACTGTAAAGCAAATTGCTCGAAAAGTTTCACTGATACTGGAGGGCTGATTATTCATGCTGCAGTACCTATTGCAAAAGGTGACTATATTATATATATATATATTCTATAAAGTATAGTAATATAGAGGGTGTTCGGCTACAGGTGTAAAAGAATTTAAGGGGTGATTTTTGAAGAACAGTAAAGATGGAAATCAAGAATAAAGAAATTGCGTTTTCGGCTTTGTTTTTTAGTTATTGTCAGTTAAAATTACCTAAAATGCCCCTATACGCATGCAAACCTCCTCACATGGACGAGAATAGGTCAGCTGCCCGGTCAGCCATCAGGCTGCACAGCGATTCTCAAATCGAACGATATGTGTGCAACAGCTTACCCGGTACAAGTCGTAGAGAGGAAGATCATGACATTCGAAGACGTAAACTATCCCGCGCAACATATTATGAGAAAAATCGTAGATTAAAAGTATTATACCAGTCTACTAATTAAAATCCATAACAACATAAAACTCATGAAATTTTCAAGTAGAAAAGATTAATGTCTTCTCTAATCCTTTGTGTTTATAAATAATTTGTAGCGGCATGGGCCACGGAACTTTCCAACGGCTCTGGATACAAAGCGCGACGCCGTCGAAGCGCAACACCGACATGCCCAATGTACCATCGATATCTTCACGCTCTTTCCGCCGAATTCTCGAAGGAGCATACACGTGCCAACCGCGGCGGTACAGCTAATGGATGCACGTTAGTGGGGGATATCGATGGGCAACGAAGGGAAGAATCCGTTCGATCCAGAACAAAAGGGCAGTCAGTCTGTCTTACGCCGTTAAATATATAACTCCTCAGTACCATTGCATAGCAACGCGTCGAATGATCTCTTGGTGTCTATTGTTACTTGTTAATTGTTACCAGTTATTTGTTAATCGTATCTGTTAATTGTTATTTGTTGACTCTGACTGTTAATTCGTTCTTAATAAGCAATTGTTCGTTAAAACATCTGAGTATTTCTTACGAACCTATCGCGACACACCACCTCAAATTAATAAATAGTAACACATATAAACAATGTTTATTGTTGTTGTTACATGTTACACAGAAAAACCACACACGCGCCACAAGTGTTCAGCCTGTACATAGAAAAATTGTAACGAAAATAGCAATCGTTTTATGTTACAGTACGTGTTCAATATATGCTCCATTTTCTTGGAAACAAAATACACAATAAGCACGGTACATACAACACGCACTGTATACACTACATACTCATCACACACCCAAATCACTCGCGTTGGAACTAACAAAAGAAATTCAAAAAATAAAAAGAATAAAAAAATAAAGGAAATAAAAATATTCAAAAAATTAAAAGTGAAGAAGCCCGAAAAAATCTACAGCGGAATAACTTAAACCTATATTGAATCTACAATTAACCCCAACTTTATGTTTATACAATTCTCCTGACTACAACATGTTACATAACAAGGTAGCAGTGGAGAGTTCGTTCAGAAAAAAGTTTACGATATTCTTTACCAACGCTTTCATTTTCTTTGTATAGTTTTCTCGAAATTAACCAGGGTCAGGCACGATAGCTGAGGTGCTTCTTTCAAAAGTATTGTTGGGTATACCTACTTACCAGAAACTTAAAAGAGTTATTCAATACTATAAGTATAATTTTTTATTTTGCTGCACATTAATTTGTGTTGAGGTTTTTATATATGTCGGAGATGAAAGGACACCGGAGCCTTTCTTCGGAATTCTTCGGCCTCTATAACTTAACTCGATTATAATTGTTCGAGATTTGTGATAATGAGCTTGGGCTCGAGGCGACAACAAGTCGCTGAACGTAGCCGTGGCTACGGGATAAACGTTTTTACGTAACATAGGGATGGAGTAATTCTATAGCTCTCCTTAAAAGAAATAGCTGTAGCGGCACGCCACAGTAAACATTCCAACGGTTTCTGTCCTTTTTTTTTTCTGTACGTGGAGAAATCCTCATGGACACTCCGCTGCTGCAATAATCGCGTAATATAATAAGAGTAGTGTCGGACTCCTACCGACTAAAACTCCACGATGACCATCTTATGCGCGTGACAGGGGTGCTCCAGGAACCTCTTATGAATTAACTTCAGTTGCATCCCCTTCTCGCGTTCTCTTGTTCGAGCCGGCTATTGAGTAGGCGTTAGGGGGAGGTCGTTACCCCTAGCGCTGTCACTTCTTCTGGTCGTAGTCCGTTGGGGTGGTGGCGGGGCGGCTCTGGGTCGTCTGACTGCCATCCTTCTCCATCGTCTTATCCTGCAGGGGTGAGAGTTCTTTTTTCTCTACCTTTCCGCTCGCTCCTTCGCGAGCATAACTCGCTCGCAGAAGAGGCGGACGGCCTCGTATTCCTGTGACCCTCTCAACATCGCTTCCACAATCGCTGAGGGGGTCAACGTTTCTCCTATGGCGTGCCGCAGGGTGTAGCGGGGCAGCTCCCACGCCGGACAGAGCTCCAGGGTGTGCTGCGCTGTGTCCCTGCCCTCTCCGCAGTGGTGGCAGATGTCTGTCGTCTCTCGCCTTATTCTCTTCAGGAACTCGCCGAACACGCCGTGTCCGGTGAGTACTTGTGTCATCCTGAATGTGAGTGGGAGGCCGTGGCGGCTCCTCCATGCCTCCCAGTTTGGTAGGACCACATCCGCGCCTCGGTGTTCGCTTCTCCCGTTGATCAGTTGGGATCGCCACAGGTTCCATGTGTCCTCCTCGGCGGTTCCTGTGTCGTTTGGAGCCGCCTGCTCGGTGGGGTCTTCTCTCCGGCGGGTGTATCTCTTTTTGAGCGCCAGCGCCCGCAGCTCCCACGGGGGGGGGGGGGGGGGGGGACGCGTCTAGGGGGGACGCGGCTAGGGTGGACGCCGACGCGTGAGACACCGTCCGGTATCCCCTAATGATTCTGATGGCGGTCACTCTGTGCAGCCTTCTCAGGAGCAGAATGCTGCGACGGCTTGCCATCAGGTCGTCCGCCCATACTGGGGCCCCGTACATCACTCGTGACCGAACGACGCCCTCGTAAAGTCGGCGCACCGCGTCTCCGGCCCCGCCGATGTTCGGTAGTAGGCCGCACAGGGCATTGGCAGCCGCTGACACCTTCGGGATCAGTGAGTCGAAGTGCGGCTCGAACGTCCACTGGCTGTCGATGGTGAGTCCCAGATACTTCATCTGTGATCCCACCCGGACGGGCAACGGTTTCTGTCCTGTGGCTCGCCACACGCAGACCCTATTCTTCGAGCAAGATGATTACCAGATGTCAATGCATCTTCACAGTACATGTTTAGCTAGCCTGAGGAGCCGCTGTAAATCTTAGGATTTAATTAACTAAAGTCCTTCAAACAAACAAACAGTCTTTGTCCCAACTACGGGAAAATAGGGGAAATCTATTTTTCTCACGAACGACGCTTCCCGCTAGCAACTTTCCCTCAAGGGCGGCTAGCATCCATCTCTAACCACCAACATGGAAATTGACCAATTAACAGCAACATCAATTTCCCTCACTTTCCGAACGAAGACGTCTCTCCACGAATCCGATGATCTCGTGCTCTTAGACACGCCCCATCATAGTTTTCCTCGACAGCGTCACCGTGACGGAAAGTCACTCTTGCTGGTGTACGAGCTCTTGGGCGAGTTAACTACGCCTTGTTATCTGTGATTACTCCACGCTTGGTGTCAATTCCAACTTAGACTTTCACGAAGAAATAAGCCTACTAACCCGTTGACCGCGGATTCGTTATCGAGTCTTAGACCAATGTCACAAGTGCCTAACCATCGTGATTCTTCGCCAACTCTGTAATATCTTTATTTGTGTCAATAAACGTGACTTCAGTGGTGTAAGAAGATGGATAGCTCCAGTGAAGATTCGTTACATACCACAAACCCTTACTATGATAGCGACCCGGACCTGTGTTACGGTCATGATTCGACGTATATATATCGGAATAGAGAGAGAGCAAACGTGTGAATTAATGTATTATAGAAATGCTTTATTCAGAAATGTTAGAAATTAGAATTTCCAATGGTTTCTATTCGATATGATAATGTATTGATAGATGGATTTATTACAGTGGATTAAACCGCAAACGATGATTACTTAACGTGCACTTAATGCAGTAGTATGATATGACAACTCTCGATTAACGACTCTTGACTCTGGACTTTCCGGTGAACTGAACATCAATGGCTGCGGTGCTAAAATATATCGATGGCCGTTAGACCTACTGAAGTTTTCCGACCTTTTCGACTTGACGGCATTTGCGCTTTATCATCGACATTATCCGTATGTCGGCGATCTTTCCGCGGCACTATAATAGAAACCAGAAAAGCCGCTGTAAAGAGGATCGTTGTGCCAAAAACTAAACACTAGAGAAGATGTAGAGTTTTCCTAGAAGTGAGATTCAGTTCAACAATTTGTATTATTACACATTACTCCATAAAACGACCTTTTTATTCTTGATTTTCATCTTATTTTAGCTTTAATAATCACCCCCTAAATTTTTTTACATCTGTAGTCGAACACCCTGTATATAACTCGTTGTTCAGAAGAAGGCACTTGGAAAGAATGTAGCTTTCGTTTTTGTTGTTTTGGATAGCCCCAATCACAAAAATAGATATGCATGTCGGTTAAAAACTTTGCATCTACAAGTAAGACCATACGGCATCGTGTGATGGTGAGCGAAGTAGCAGAGTAATGCTCTTGCTACTCTGCAGTCTCAAATATCATTTTCTGAGCAACAAATAGTACGGCATATTCCAGTCTTTTGTGCAAAACGGTGTTGGCATATGCTATGACTAAAAATAAGGGGAAAAATGTTGTGCTAATGCATTTCTAAAAAATTAGAACACAAAGGCGAAACAACCGACTAATTTTTCGTTCGATAAAAGATACAGATTGACGATATTTATATCAGTTTTATTTGTTCCAGTCGAAATGCAAAAAAAGTAAACTCGTTATATTACAAACTTCTCATTGATTTCTTTATATTGATTCCTGGCGTGCATTAAATCTTGTTACATGAATTTCGTCGTTTACAATTGCCCGCAATTAAAAATCTGGTTGAACCAAAGAATTACTCGACGTTGTTGAGGTGCGACATTGTTGGTACTCGTTGCCTATTATATTTAAACGAAAATTTCGCTAATTTCGTATCATCATTACAACTTTTTAATAAAAAGTTTATAAGCCTATGTTTATATGGTTCTTTTATTCTTAACTATAGAATACGCTGGAAATGTTTTACGATGAGTGACTAGAATACTCTATATTACACGTGTGCATATGTGTGTTGAACATTTCGACTCTGCTTAACAAATGATGTTATTGAACGTTTTGTCTGTCATTCGGGCAAATGTGTACGCTGAGGCAAAACGGCTGACGTCTACATAAACATTTTGTAGTGTAAAGTTAAATTGTTTATCATTTATCCAGTATTTCTAAATATTAACCTTTTTTACCGTTTTGATATTTACAAATAATTTGATATCACATATTTATATGTCGGGTTGGCGTTGTGGGTAAGGTTGTGGCTGTTTGATGAATCTTCATTAAAATTAGCCATCGTTGTGGTATAACAAAGATACAGTTTATTAACACAAGTATGGATACTACAGACTTGACAATTAACGACGGCGACTGGGCACTCGCGACTCTAATGACAATAACCTCGGGTTCGATATCCGCGGTCAACGGGATAACGAATTTATTGTTTCGTCAAAGTCTAAGTTGGACTCTATGTTAGAGCGTGAGAAATTCACTGATCAAAACGCTGTGTAATTAGTTGCTAAGAGTGCGCGAGAGAGAGTGTCTCTCCGTCACGATGATGTTGCAGAGGAAAACTATAATGGGGTGTGTCTAAGGGCATGAGATCACCAGATTCGTGGAGAGAGGCCTTCGTTCGGAAAGTGTTGGAAATTGATGTTGCTGTTAATTGGTCAATTTCCATGTTGGTGGTTAGAGAAGGATGCTAGCCGCCCTTGAGGGAAAGTTGCTAGCGGAAAGCGTCGTTCGTGAGAAAAAAATAAAGTTCCTCTATCTTCCCGTAGTTGGAACAAAGACTGTTTGTCTGTTTGAAGGACTTAAGATTTATAACGGGTCCTCGGGCTAGCTGAACATGTACCGTGGAGATGCGTTGACATATGATGATCGTCTTGCCCGAAGAATAGGGTCTGCGTGTGGCGAGCCACGGGACAGAAGCCGTTGGAATGTTTAATGCCGAGTGCTGCTACAAGTATTTCTTTTAAGGAAAGCTATACTATTACCCTATATCTTTGTTAGACAAAACGTTTATCCCCCTGACCGCAGGTACGTTCGGCGACTGGTTGTCGCCTCGAATCCAAGCTCACTATTACAAATATTGAACAAATGCAATCGGATTGACTAAAGAATCTAGATTATAATTTTAAGGGTTTTTCCCAAAGTTCCAAAGGGTAGGCTCTGGTGTCCTTTCATCTCCGACATATAAATGACCTGTATATATATATATAAGCATCATTATGACTAAGGACACGCAAAGCAATTTTTAAAGAAGTAATAGGCTCTTTTAACTGTTTCTTAACTGTACACACAGGGTAGTTTTCACGAAAGTCGGTGACGAGAGTCGACAAAAAGACGTTGAGAATACCAAATAATGTAATATCGAAAAATAAGGATAGAAATTTTTTTTCGATTACTTACAATTTATTAATATTAAATTGAATATACAAATATAAATTGGACAGAGAACGATATTTAACGGAAACTAAATGCAATACTCGTATCTATATCAAATAACTTTACAGTTATTTGACCACTCTCGTCACAACGAATCTAACACACACACACTCTCTCTCTCTCTAACAACTCTATCAATTCTCACGACTCTACTCTTCAACGACTCGAAAACTCTAACGACTCTACTCTTCGACGACTCAATTAGCTCTGATTCTCGCAACACGCACACTTTTCGATTCGCCTTGGATAGCGAAACCGTCCTTCTTCTAACGTTGTCTATTGTTTCCCTCATACCTATGTAAGAACTACCAACTACGTGCCTTTAGTCACGTAGGCACTCTTAAATGTAAACGAACCACAGAAACACTACGTACACGGTTTTTTTCTATTTTCAGCCGATCTCCAATCAAAGTTATTCTACGATATTACAATAAATTTTATAGAAATTAGTCACAGTACTATTACAAAATAGATTTCAATTAGAAACTGTTGATTACATATACGAGTAGTGAAGTCCATGTTGATTGAAAATATTACAATGTCGATTGAAGAAAATTACAGCAAAATAATTTTCCAATATTTATGTAAATATCCATGCTTATCTCTTCCTCTCTTTCTAAGTAAGACAATAAGTAATTTAAAATATTAGCTTTTGTTACAGCCATTCTTCAAAACATACTTTTCACTATAATACTTTTAATATTTTCACAATACTTTTCACTGAAATAGTGAAGATGCAGTGATCGAAGTGGTTCCAGCTGTATGCTCTGTTCGTGTATATATATATATACATACATTTATGCTAAAGAACTGTTTCTTGTGTGTACTTGTACCTTCCATGGATGAAAATAAATCAACGGTGTAAAGAATAAAAGCGCTTGCGATGGTAGAATTGAAAATCTTTGTGCGAAATTAAGAAATTCTGTGTCTTTTTCTGTAAGCAATTCAGCTATCGAGTATAAGGCGATGTGACCAATTCCTCAAAAATCGCGTCGAATAAATTGTCTGTTCTTAGCCTAAATCTTGTAGATAAATGCAACTGTATGAATTTGTATGAAATATTTTAGGAGACCACATTTCTATATGTTATACGGATCCATTGTGGGGTACTGCAAACAGAAGACACCATCTTCTTAAAACAAAATTTTTTGAATGTACTTGTGATCGATGCAAGGATCCCACAGAATTTGGAACAATGTTTAACGCTTTAAGGTGCAATCGAATGTAAGTTAAATTAAAAATCAAGTCTTATAGAAATTATTATGAACACGAAGAATGGATTACTATAAATAAAAACATTTTCCCACTTTACAATATTGTACAGAACTGATGCAAGTACAGTAGAGTCTTCTTTATGAGAATTTATAAGCAGGCATACTGTTCGGATAATGGAATTTTCTCATAATACAACAATCACTATTCTTGTGTGAAATTTCATTTATTTCAAATACAAATTAAGATTAATCGATAGCTTCTCTAAATATTGAATATCCATATCTTTTTGGCTGCTAAGACACGTAATTCTTTCAACGTAAGTAATTACATCGCAGCGGGAGACTTCAATGCAAAGCACACGCTATAGGGCTCAAGAATTAACACGCCCCGAGGTAGAACACTAGAAAAATTTATTAGAACTAATAATCTCAACATATTATCCACAGAAAGACCAACACACTGGCAGACAGATCTAAACAAAATTGCTGACTTCCTTAATTTTGCAGGTATAAAAGGAGCAAACGCAAACAAATTAAAAGTAACACCCAGTCTGGAGCTTAGCTCCCATCATACACCGATAATAATAGAATATACAAGCAAACCAATACTTAATAACAAATCAGAGTCGCTTTGCAATAAGAGTACCAAATGGCAAACATTTAAAGAACTAATCAAGAGCGAAATCAACTGCAATATTCCATTAAAAACACCCAAACGCATCGAACAGGCAGTAACAACATTGACAGAAATCATGCAAGAAGCAGCATGGCTAACTATTATTTATAAACCAAACAAAACCAAATATCCTTGACAAAATCAGAGAAAAAAGGAAAGCGAAAGCAGAATGGCAAAAACATAGAACATGTGAAAACAAAAAACATCTAAACAAACTCGGAAAGAAAGTAAAAAGTAAAATAAAAGATCATAATAGTAACGAATTCTCAAAATTCATAGAAACACTCTCTGTGCACGCGAATGCCAACTACTCTCTATGAAAAGCGACGAATAAAATAAGAAAGCCAATAAAACTAATCCCAGCAATCAGAAAAGCAAACAACACATAGGCCAGAAGCAACGAAGAGCAAGCTGCAGAATTCTTCAACCACCTTTGTAACACATTTACTCCATATAATACTAACAACAGTAAAACCAAATGTCATTGAGACGAAGACATATTTAATACAACAGCACAACAAGTTAGAATCATAATCGAGAAAACAAAATACAATAAAACACCAGGAATCGACCTAATCAATGGTAAAATTTTTAAAAACCTTCCTTCAAAAGCAATACGTTTAATCACAATAATATTGAATGCAATTTTAAGAATTCTAGAAGCTAGCACAGATCATAATGTTAGCTAAGCCAGGCAAAGACACACACCAAACTGCATTTTACAGACCAATATCACTACTTTCTGTGCTTTCCAAAATACTAGAGAAAATAATATGCGATTGCCTAAAACCAACAATAGAGAAAAAAAATTAGTACCAGATTACCAATTTGGATTCAGTAACAAACACTCCACTATAGAGCAAATGCACAGGCTCGTCAACGAAATTTTACTAGCAATAGAAAAGAAACAATGCTGTACATCCCTTTTCATGTACATTGAGAAAGCATTTGACAAAGTGGACCATGAAAGCCTCTTACAAACAATCAAAAAACACTTCCCGGAATAAATCCATTACTTACTCAAATCATACCCAACCTAACCCCAACCTTTGTAGTAAAAATAAAGGATGTATATTCTGAAGTAAAAACATGAAGGCAGGGGTACCGCAAGGAAGTATCTTAGGCCCAACATTATATACACTATACACGGCCAACATACCAACAACTACTAATAGCAAAATACTGACATTCGCGAACGACACAGTTGTACTAGTCAGGCACACTAACCCAGAAACAGCAGTCAAATTACTACAAGAACAGATCACAAAAATAGAAAAGTGGCTACAAGATAAACAAATAAAAGCAAACCCCAGTAAATGCCACCATATTAGATTTACACTAAGAAAACGGAAAACACCAAATATCCAATTGAATGGCACGCACATAACACAAACAAGGCAAATTAACACGTTGACACTGGCGCCGATATTCAGGGTTTTTTCTGTAAGGCAGCGCCCGAATGCACCGTCTGCTTCGTGGGGAGACGCAGCGTTAGATTAAACTGTTCAACACGATTGCAATTTTTTAACTTTGACCTCAATTTATAGCAAAATTACAAGAACTATACGATTCCTGTTAGGTTCAATGAATTCCGTGGGCTTCAACTAATACATTGATATACAATAGTTTGGCAATATCAATTTGCAGATATTTGTAAATATTAAGTAAAGCTGACGGGGCCAGCTTTGACCCTAATTTTGGAGTACTGTTTTCAATTTTTCTCACAAAGTAGAGGTCTCACGCGAATTCCGACCATCGCAATGTATACTAAACTGCAAATAAACCAACTAAACACAAGATTACTCTGCATCGTTAGTCTACCTCCACCTTGAGCGGTAATATCGTTCAAGGACCGCGACCTCAAGATAACAGTTTGCACCGGGCTCATCGCCGTCTAGTTGATAAATCGCAACAAGTTCTGTACCAAATTCTTACAATTAGCAGTCACTCAATTGTATTAAGGAAAGAATACATTGCATACGAACACCAATTCAATATGTACATACCTGAAATGGAAAAAGATATTTATTACTGAGAAGTACTATGTTGGGATAGTAGAACGTTCGAATAATACTGTATTCGGATAATGGATGTTCAGATAAAGAAGGCTCTACTGTAATAGAATTTAGGAAAGAAAGCACAATTTCGTAATTGTTCCTGTATTCGCGGAGATATAGAGGATGTTTCAAACTATTACATTATATTTCGAATATAAATCTTTCAACATTTAGCCAACCAGCGCGCGTCACAGCGAGCTATACGTTTCCATTGCGCATTTTTTCAAGTATCGAGGACCAATTTTCAGTACTTAAAAAACAAAAAAGTCTAAAAATTCTCTAAGTAGTTAATTATATTTTGTGGTAATGATTTTATTTAACGATTTCAATGTTTATACGAAACATTGTGTTTAAAAGTATAAAAAAATATAGGTAATATTAAAAACGTTAAGACGACTAAAGATAAATAACACAACTTGAACATGAAATTAAAAATTCATGATGCATTTCAATATTTTTTTACAGTGTCGTATCGTTCGATTATAACTTTATTTAGTCGTAACGGACTAAAAAAAAAAAAAAAAAATAAAACGCGTTGCTAAAGTCAAAAAGGGAGATCTCCCTATTCGGTTGCCTAAGTGTTGAAAAGCTTGTATAATACAATTTCACGGTTACGGGAAATGCTTACAGAATTATTTATCTCGATGTTTAACTTGTGATGCATATATCAGTACTTTATCCTTATTTGACGTAAGAACAAATGTTTGTATTTGTGAGATGTATCCGATGTATGTCAGATATATTCGGAAAATATTTTACATCACACACTTCTTGACCGACGTCTGTGTTTTGCTATTTCAATTTGTTATATCCCAGTTAATATTTTTATTACTATGATATCTTATTCTATCTGCCAACAGAACAAATATCACTAACAAACGAGGAAGATCGCTTCGATATAACTAATCAAAATTCAACATATGAGTCAGGAGAATGCGAAGATTAGAGATTTGGGTCAGATCATTGTTTCCCTTTTAAGAGGAGTCAAAACAAAATAAACAGTTCAATTTTATTCTTCAATACGTAGTATATAATAACAATAAATTGCTATTCGTCAGTAAACAAATATTTTAAATTAAATTTCATTGGTAATAAGCAGAGAATCTATTATATTGATTTATTATATTTCTGTAAACAGAAACTTTTAAAAGTGCATTTTTCTATCACTGAATTTAAATCTTTTAAGTGGCGCTGTACATATATTCTTTTCGTTCATTCATTCTCTTTATGCATTGAAATTGCATAAAAAGTCGAATTCACAATACACAGTAGCGTCCAAAAGGGAGATAAAGTCAACTCTGATAGACTTACGACGGGATCTCTAAGAGAATCTCAGTTCAGAAGAAGACTTTGAACGAAAAACGATGCAATTCTTGTTATAATCGATAAAGGTAAAGATTTTACTGAGCTTCACAATGAGCTATCACCTTAAAGATTGGTGAAAATACTGGAAAATATAGAAAAAGGATAGGAACACTTCTCATCGAGATGAAGAAGAATAACTGCCTTGAATGAGGATATAAGAAGAGTACTGGGCGAAGACACTGTGGTTAAAGCAATGAATCAGACGATTACATTTCAGTGTAGAGATCTTGATTCTATCATTGAGGAAGGAGAAATAGTCAATAATACCACGGTCGCTCTACGTACCGACAAAGAGGAAGACGTTGAATTGGGGGCCTTAACCCTTAGAGTGCTATGGACGCATATATGCGTTTAGCGAAAGCTATCGGTGTGGACCAAGAACACATATATGCGTTAGTCAATTTTTCCGTACACCTATGCAGAAGTAATACTATTACGTTTGTGTGAGATAAATATTTTATATCAAAAATCTACTGCTTCGAAACAAAAATTTAGTGAATTTCATTTAGTGTTGATAAGACACATTTTACGAAAATATTTCCAACGTAGGAACATGGTAGGAGGAGGAAAGAGAAAGTCTGAGGATTTACCATTTTGTTTAATTGATAGACATTTTCCATCAAAATGCCCTAATCGTGCCGGCACAACACAATTATCAAGAAGAAAATGTGTTGTTTGTTTGAAAAATAAGAAAAGGAGCGACACGCGATACGAATGCAGAAAATGCGATGTCGGATTATGTATCGATAATTGTTTAAAATTTTTCACAGACAACTGAATTATTAACTTGTATTATATTTACTAAATTTAGTTTTCTAGTTTATTGTTTTCTAGTTTATTACCCAAATTCTAGTTTATTGTAAATTTCAATGTTTATAATAAATAATTAATACTACAAAATAACGCTCTCGAATCATTTAATCTCGTGCAAAAAAATGACTATAACTTATTACGATTTGCTCTTTGAATAGTCAATCAACAAAGTTCAATCTAGCGGAAAAGTACTCCGTCCACAGCGATCGTCAGCGCTGGCCGAGCGCCGTCCGTACGGACCGCATAGGCCTCGAGTATTCAGCACTCTAAGGGTTAAGAAGAAGCTTCAATGGTACGCGAACTGCTCTGGCCGAGATTTCAGGCGAATTTAGGGATAAAATAAAAGAAGGTAAAAGGATTGAAATGGGCCTTATAAATTTTCCTATTCAGATTGTACCGCCAGTCGTTTGATGCTCCTGTTGCTACGGATTTGATCGTACGAGCGCTGAATTTAAATTTAATTAAATATTAAATGGAGAAGAGTTACGTGGAAGAAGTAGCACCGAGGGATACATCAGAAAAACTGCCCACGCCTCAAAGGTGCGTTATATGTAAAAAGAGAAACATGGATGAAGGTAAAATAAATCATGTAACGGCCTCTCTGCCTTGTCTTATTTATAGGGAATTAATTAATCAGACAACATCGTTGATGATACAAAAATAAAATTTTTCTAAGTAAACTGTAATAGATACAAGTTAGCCCACAAGTTGCTGTATAAGACAGCAATTGAGCTTTCCATAAAACCGCATTCCATAAGTAACGGCTGGCACACTGACTAAGGCGGCAATATGGCAATTTAGGCAACAAGACATAATAATGTTTACTATGGTGCGGGCTCTGCCAAAAGTAACAATGGGTTTGTCTTCGAAATTTCGGATAACGCTAGATTTTTTAGTTGTTACACTTCACCGAACATTTGATTGTGGCAATATTTCAATTATATTTGTACATATCGAAGGTCGACATTATCGAAGCTAGAAGATCCGATTTTCGATTAATTGTTTCGGAGGATTTTAATTCGAAATATGGTTATAATCTGAATAATCTCGACAGCGAGGCTCTACTTGTTCTTTACGACAATACGATCTCAGAGTGGAGCACCCATGAAGAACAAAAATTGGATCATTTTGTTAGATACAACATAGCAATACAGGATTTATGTGACATTAATCTCAAAAGAGTAAACTGGGCGAATTACTGGTGAAGTGACGAAATTGCTACCTTTAGAAAAGAAACGAATAGCGCGAAACGTTGGGTTCATAGGACTCGAAAAGAAAAGAATCCAGGATGTGACTGCTTTGGAACCTATATTTAAGGGCAAAAGGAATGAATTACGCATAGATATCTTGAAAAGTAAACAAGATTTCCAGAAATAGTTCTACTGTTTAATTGACAACGATCTGAGGAACGCCTTATAGGTCGGTTATCGCAAAAGTGATTTTACTAAGATGGGTTGGGCGTTTCTTCGTTGCGTATCGAGGCGTAACGGATACATGATGGAACACTGCGGCAATTCCTGTTGATCAATTCGTGATAGTCGCCTTAGACAGCAGCTATTTTGCTATTTAGCCCGAAGTCAGAAAAATTGTGAAACTTCTGATTGATAACAGGCCATAGGACTTTTGCGTTCTATATAACAATACTTTTACTTATGGAAAGATTCCCCCAAAATAGAAAGAGGTTTGCCTAGTTCTTATTAAGAAACAGAGGAGGGAGAGTTCTTTCCTCCCCATCCGATTGCCGACCATTAGAGAACTTTTTAAGCATTACGTAGATATGGGAATGTGTAATTGAAATCAAATTGTCTCGTTCTGGGGCCTCATAGTCTTGCAAACTTTCAGATTGGTATTAGAAAAAGGAGAGGATCCATCGACGATCTTCACAAAGTGGCTAAGCTTGCGATTTATTTAAGGGTTTAAGGGTTAAGGGTACGAGAAGCTGATAATAGGAATTTCTCACAAGTAATCAAAACAGTTTCGATGAATTGTTTTCACTACATTTGAGTACAGACACATTTGGATTGATTTTAAAACAGGTATGAATAAAATTTCTGTTCATAGGGAGAGGGATGGTCCAAAAGATTCCACACTGAGACCAACTTTGTGAAACATTATCCATAATGGCGTTCTCAGATATTTCTTACTACACCGACGATTTGGCCTGAGGTGTATTGTGTTGTCCGTGATAATTGTAGCTGTTGGCTGTAGATGTCGCTGCTGGGGTACTGCTGTATTTTTCTTCTTATTTAAGAATTGTGGAAGAAAAATCGGAGTACGGGCGCCAGGATTTGTACCCGGGTCCCGAACGTTCGTAACCTAAGGCGCTAACCAGTGCGTTGCCGTCGTCCGACTCTAGTTAGTGTCGAGTGATGGTATTTGTGCTGTCGAGTGCTGCCACAAACCCTTCTGATCACTGACAAGAACGTTGAGAAAATAAGGAGAAAACTAAATTCGTCTTTTGCGTGCATCTTTGACTAATTCGACGAATACCAGCTGAATATAGCGAAACAAAAGCGGAGATATTCTTGCTAACTAGAAAGAGAATTCAGCTGGTCTCCGATTTTTTAGCTAGTCGTATTATAATAACCAATAATAAGGTCTAAAGTACTCGTGAGATATTTGGGAGTTTTATTTGATGTTAGAAAAAAATATGCAGATGACATTGAGCGAGGGTGAAAAGAAGGCATGAGAGTTTTCGAAAAAACTGCACCGCCTTCTTCTTAACGCCGGCGATCTGGCAACTTATGTCAGTAGATTATATTATTCGATTTGGCAATCCGTTGTTCATTACGGAGCATGGCACCCCATGGCAGATAGCTGTGGACCTAAAGCGCAATTCTAAAAAGCTGAGGAGGGTGAAACGAATTCCGATATACAGAGTTGCTAATGCATATAGAATTTTCGCCCATGGCAACATGCATACGAGAATTTGGCCATTAATTTAAAGATTACATAGATAAAAAAGATAAGATTTTTGAAAAGATCTCATCCAGAAGAGGAAATGTTCCTTCTATCTCCACCAGATAGTTTCGTTGTAGTGCAGCACTGCAGAAACGGAGTGCTAAGAGTTTGAAGGTTACCTTAAAAGAGTCGGAGGATTATTGGCAAGGGAGATGCCTCATCTCCTTCCGTCTTATCTGCCAAGAAGTGGACACCCCATAAAGAGATCTACTGAGGTGGATTACAGTGCATCCTAGCTTGTTACAATTTTGAAGAGTTAGCATATCACCATAATATAGCGATGTTTCCATACACAGTGTGCCGAAACATCAATTAATAAAGTGTAACCGATAATTTAAATAGAACAGCGTTTCACGAATTGATTTCATTTTAATCATAAATTAAATGTCAGATTGTTAATTTAAAGAATTCGAGTTGAGAGGAGCTATTTCAAGATGGATGAATTTGAATAATTCGTATTGTTTAAATCAGTAAGTTGGAACATTAATGGTCGAGTCCATAGAAATCACAAGTTTTAATAAGATAGACGTCTTACTGAAACACTTGAGTCTGTCGGAGGCACGTTATGTTATCCAGGCTGATCCATGGCCATTTCTGGAGGTGCTGATGTCTCTTACTCGAACCTCCAATGCCCCCACATTACCCGGACACAGACGGGGCGTCCCGAAGCTCCTCCTTGCCGACTGAGATGTCGATCCCAGTCACCCTCATCTCCGTCGTTCTTGTTGGAGCCACGACTCTTACCGTGGCCAGATCCAGGGCTGGGGCCAGCCGTGTTGCAAGCGCGGGTGTCTTGTCTCTTTATCCCCGGGAACTTCCAGAGTCATGTCCCCAATTATCGCCTCGCTTAATGCCGACTTCGGCTAGCGGGACTTTCTGTCTAGCCGTCGCCAGCATAGCGGCGCACGATGTCTTCATCCCCTTGCCCAACGTTAGGGTCACCGCAGATGATCGCGCAAGGCGAGGGAGAACCACCTTCCTATTTGCCTGCACCGGCCCTCCTTTTGGGGGAGTGGCGAGAACTCCGGCGCCTTGGCAGCACCTGGTCTCGCCATGCCCTTCTTCTTTTTCCTAGGCTCGACAACCTTCCATTCACCACCCTCCTAACCCCTCGGGGGACGAAGATAATTGAGTGGCGTTACTCGCAGCCATGATTGCATTCCTCGGCCGTGTTTCTTGGCTATGTCACCAGTCTTTTAGGCGTTCTTCTAGGGCCCTCATTAGCGAAGGCCCGAGCTCTGCAAATTTTTTCTCGAGGGCGGAGAGATACTTCCCCCCCCCTCCCGCCCCCATCATTATTCTTGAGACGCCCCAGCTCTGAAATGGAGGCGTCGGGCCGTGCACTCTCCTGCCGCATGCACACTGCTCTTCCGGATTGCTCTTCCCGAAGGACCTAGATTTCCTTCTCTAGCACCGCCACACGCATCTCATCCAGCTTAGCATCTCCAGTGCCGCAGGCGGACCTCGTCCTCCTGATCTACTCCATTGTACCAACGGCAATGGTGCTTGCTGCCTCCTTTAAGATCTTAATGTAGGTGTTAGTTCCGCTGAATTAGTTCAGCCCCTATGTTATCTGTCGAGGACGTTCTCATCTTCAAAACTTGGACGTCGTTGATGAGGACGAAGCCCCATAGGTCAGCGGCTCTTCGACGTCTGAACTCGCGCTTACTTGCGAGATTCTTGCCCTGGTTGTTCCGTTGTATGACCCGGCGCTTGGCGCCAAGACCGCGTCCATGACTGAACCCTCTAGCTTGTGCATCCTGTCTGCAATCCTCTTGAATTTTCTGGTCACCTTTGACGCAGACTCCATTCCTTGCATCTTCCCCCCCCCCCCCTCCTGCTAATATTATCCTCGTCAGACGCAGGAACCCGTCCGGTGGCCTGGCTGTCCACTCCCGAACGGCTGTGATAGTGAGGTGCCGACACAGTTTCCGTGTGACGGCTCTGCAGGCGCGCGTCGCAAGGTGGCTGTGCCTACCCATGCGTGCCATCGAGAAGTACCCGTGCGGTGGCGCTTTCGGCGCTAGTCCCAATATGGCCTCCTTATTGCCTCGTCGACAACGTTGAATTTTCTCACTTTCCTGTCCCATTCTGTCCTTCCTTTACCAGTCTTCTTGCGCATTTTTGTACTCATACACTGGCACAATACTCTGGTCAACTTCTTATGTCGCCTTTCCTTATTTTCCCTATAATTTCGGTTTCTCTTCATCTTCTCATCATCGGCTCTTCATGCCGCCATCTTTGGTACTCCCAAAGAGAATAATAAACTACAGTCGATTTAAGTTGAACTGAATTGGGCGATTTTATTGCAATTGGATTTCCTTAGATATATGTATACATTATATTTTATAAATTATATATTATATATGTTGTACTGTATGTATGTTATACATATGTCTGATCATTATTGTTAACAATATAAGGCAGGTAGTCGCAGATATAGTAATGAAGTAATAATTATTCTGACTGTGTAGATGCAAGACTTCTTACAATTAAAATTGGAAAAGTAGTTTATTTGAAGTTCAAACTCCCTGATACTATAATAAGGATATAAAAAGATAATATTTCTAATAATAGTAATAATTAATATCTAATGATTCAATTTTGTATGATATAATTCAAAGCATTCATCTATACAGAGGCTAACATCGCATACTCTGCATTGATATAAGGAAGTTTTGTTCTTCCCGCGCTTTGTACAAATAGCACGCCTTCTTAGATCTCTATATTTTTCACTTTTTAATATCACTCTACTTAAGAAATGTCTCCCTTCTAATCGTGCTAATACAGTGTCTGAAGCATATCTTTCAGTTACACTAAATCTACCAATGAACGCATATTTTATAAACAAATTTTCTACTAATTGAATATCTTGATCACCTCCAATAACTTTTAATGTTTCTGAGTGGGAATCGTAGGCTGATACAACTTATTGGAAAACTTGAAAATCGAGGATACGAGTTGCAGTAACTTTATCGCGTCTTTATTGCAACAGCATGATTTAATGGTTCTTTCTGCTAAACGATTTATTTTCGATAACGGTTTCGGAAAACTATCGCTCTTACTTTCACTGCGCATTTAGTTTGCGCTCTCTTACGCACCTTATTGGCTCGGGATCGGTGATGCGACTTTTAGCAGAGGTGCGCTATTATTCTCATTACTTTATCAGCACATGGCAGTTCTGTGTTAAATGACGCAGCGCAAAAGAACCCGATAGAACCGGAGAGTGATAAGGAGCACGCTGTGCATTCTATAAAAATTCGGCTGGGCGAATTCCGAACACTATGCGTCGTATGAAATAATTTTACGTACAAAAATTGCAGGGTTTGGAGGGGCTCATTATATTGTGCATGTATTGTTTTTTTAATACGTGAAGACATTTTGAAGATTTCAAGGACAATTTATATATTTTAAAGGGAATGCTATATTTCTTATATGAAGATACGAAAGAGTATTGAATCCTGAGTAAAGAGGAATTAACCTTTATGAGTCATAAATACGAGTCGACGAATAATTTCGTTTTGTTTCCTGAAAATATACTTTTTGTAATATCAGGTTGGAAATTCAACATCATCAAAGATTTTCGTAAGAGACCGGTTTATCGATACTACAGATTTTACCTCATCGTACTCGTATCGTATTCACTGTCATAGTATCATAGACGTTTGAAATTTATAAATAATCATGAGAGCTACACTCTGAATTGCTTCTGCATCGAACCCAATGCATGCTTCGCGAATTTATTCGTTCATATCCCCTGGTGTTGTTCACAACATGTTATGTTATTTTAATGTACCCCACAGAAAGTACTCCAGCGGCTTTAGCTACAGTGAACGTCAGTTCACAAGATAACAATGACAACAGAAAGCAAATCGTGACATTGCCCATATATAATAATACAAACAAACGTTTGTCTGTTTGTAGGACCTTAGTTAATTAGATCTTGAGATTTATAACGGATCCTCAGGCTAGCTGAACATGTACTGTGGAGATGCGTCGGCATCTAGTAACCATCATACCCGAAGAATAGGGTCTGCGTGTGGCGAGCCACGGGACAGAAACCGTTGGAATGTTTACTGTCGCGTGCCACTACAAATATTTCTTTTAAGGAGAGCTATAGAATTACTCCAAACCCCTGTTAGGTAAAAACGTTCGTCTCCTGACCGCGGCTACATTCGGCGACTGGTTGTCGCCTCGAGCCCAAGCTCATTATCACAAATCTCGAACAAATATAATTGAGTCGAATGACGACAATTGTTTAATTACGCATATGATAGAATCTATATTTCGGTATTAAGGGATTTTCCCGAAGTTCCAAAGGGAAGGCTCCGATGTCCTTTCATCTCCGACATATATATATGCAATTCCTTATTTATTTGTATCACCTATGTAATATATGCCTATACCTATAAATATATAAATATTTAAATATATATAAATATATAAATATATAAATAGTATATCTATAAATATATTTGTATTACCTATATAATATATGCTTTACATCTGTTACAACCGTTCGCGGAGAGACGCGGTCGCGAGGAAAACGTGTCAGCGAGAGGCGTAAATTCTCGCCACGATTCGGTGAATCGACGCCGTGAAGTAGTCGTTTCCCTGTTTCAGTTAAGATAACAGAGGTGGTTGAATGAGTATGACACAGTAGAGTAAGTTATATTTCACCGTTTATTCCACAACTTATAACGAAGGTAGTTACACTGGTGCGTATGTACGAGATGAATGAGTGACTGATCTACGGGTGTGTATACCCGCTCGAAGGATGTTGACCGTTCGAAGGATGTAAAATCAGTACTGTCTTGGGAGACGATGCTGAGTCGTAGGAAAGCTAGTAATGGGTGTGTCTAGCGCACAGGACCATCGGATTTGTTGGTGCCGATGTTAGTTAAGAGAGTGAGGGAAATAGGCTTCGTTGTTAATTGGTTAAACGAAGGGTCTTAACCGCCCTCGAGAGAAAGTGGTTAGTGGGAGGAAGGTTGCAGCGTACGTGAGAAAAACTAACTTTCCCTAGTTAAGCTGTGGTAGACAATAGTCTTTGGAAATTCTTCGGAAACAGATGTTTGTTTGGTTTGAAGGACCTTCTCTAGGAAATCTATGAGATTTATGGAAGGTACTTGAAACTATGGAGGATACGCTGCGAGTATCCGAAGACATCTGGTTGCCATATTGCCCGCGGTGTGTGGCCTCGGCTAGGTAGAGTGTTACGCGACGTAACAACATCAAAATCCTGATGTAAAGTCAAATCTTTTTACTCGTTCGATTTTAAATGAATTTCATTATTGTGCCATCATGTAACACAGTACTACATTCAATGTATATCTGTACATTCATTTAAGGTTACCAACACAAGATAGTATTTATAACATACATATTCCGTAATTTAAATTCTCCCTATGCTTTTCCAATAAATTTATAAATTAGGAATTTTCGGAATGGTATTTAGTAGAAAAATCGGTTATTCCCATCTATCTGTAAATGTCTTCCATCGATGTACTAGATGACTTAATATTTTTTTCTGGTCCTGCGACGACTGTTCTATAGAATTCTTCCGTATTTTCGCCAACTTCCGACATGAGGATTCAACAAATCTTTTATTCTTCCATCAGATTCTTACCTAAACGAAAGTATCTTCCTAACGGATTAATAATCTCCATTCTATCTAATCCAGGAGTCACAGACGAATTTTGGTTTAAATATAAAACACAAAAAGCCAAATAGTAAGCTAAGTTCGAGCTGTGCGCGACTTTTGTATCTTTTCTGGGTAAAAATCAATATAGTGAAACTTCCAGTATTTGAAGACCTATTATCTGAATATTTTATTATTCAGACGTTCCACTACCCAAACGTGTCATTAATTACACAATATTTCTACTTATGTCCTTCTATAATTTCATATCTTTCTATTACATTGTTTTTGAGGTAGAACGCGTTAGTATTTCGCGTATAATGATATCAAGCAGGAATCATGTCGTATTAAGTATTAAACTACAGTCTAGATTAGATCTACAGTTCATAACGTCAAAAAGCAGATACATGTAATTGAAGACTACTGAGGTGTTTCAAGGTATAGAAAAACTATAAAGGAATTGAGAAATAGGTATCTAAACTCTGCTGTATAATAATTGTTTCTATAAATCAGCAATAAGGAAACGCCAGTATTTCATTCTAGCTACGTTATTATGCGAAGAAGTTTTCAAATTTGGATAAATATTGTTTCCCACATTTTAAGTTCGCATGCTGAAAAAGGAAGTCCACAAGAAAATAATCTTCAGACATAAGAAAGTCTTCTTATTTGGAAACGTTTATGACATTAATGGACCTAAGTGTTTCGAGACAGCGGTTTCCAACCTTTATGCTACTACGCCTCCCCTGAAAAAAATTTCTTTCCGCGCCTCCCTACCTTTTACTTTTTTAATAGATATAATAATATAAACACGTTTTAAATAATAGAAAAAGCTGAAAACTACAATTAACAGAATAATAACAAGATTTTGCTATAACATATACGTGTTTTACGATATGAAGTTCTATTTATTTGTAAATATTATGGTATGAAAATTAATATTTTATTAAGAAATGTTGGTACCTCCCGTAGCAATACTCCGCGCCTCCCACGTTGGAAACCACTGTCTTCAGATACAAATAGGATGATTTAACGCAGCTCAAGCTATTAACAAATTTATTTGATATAGCAGTAAAAAAGATATGGAATCCATAAATGAATTAAAAAAATATTACGTTTATATTATATTGTATTTTTGTAATTGTTCTTGAATTATACTTTTTGAAAAATGGACCGATAATGATAATAAAACACGCGTGTTCCACCATCCACAAATTCCCTCATTCAAGCAGTCATCACTCCATTAATTTCCTCCATAAATTCGGATAATGGAAATTCTACTGTCCAAAAGAGCTTGTAATTCTAGCTTCTTCATTTAGATTGTTATGAAATAATTTTTGTTGGTATTAATAAATATTATAACGATAATCTTGGAGAAACGCTCCCAGAGGTTATGGCATCTGTTATTGATAAAAAGAACTATTAGCATCAGTGCCGTAAGAGTGAAAATAATGTTCATGTGGCGCACTGTTAACAATAGAAATCCAAAAGTTAAGATCTTTAAACAGAGATTTATTCAATGAAAATAATATCAACAATAATAGTGAAACAATAAATACAATAGTACTAATATAATAAACTAAAATGACAAGTATTTGAATGATTATGATATAATATTGAAAGTTTGAACACGAAAGTTTATAATATTCTGAAACGTTTTCAATATGTACGATAATTAAGATGCTTAAAATCTATCTTATTAATTAAATTGACTGCACATGTGCAGGCTAGACCGACGAGCTTTGTAGATAAAGCTCAAACGCAGTAAACCCAGTAAGTTTTATTGAGCAACACCGTTACAAAGAAGCTCCGCTCCTCGCTAGATCATTAGACGTAGAATGAACTTTAAATCAACATTAGGTTTAGCTCAGAGCGTGTCCTTGAACTAAAATTGTTCCTTCGCTGGCTAATTTAATCAAGTTGATCTTGAGAGCTCTACGCAGACAGATAAAACCGGATCAGGTAAATTCTAGGGTTTCGGTGATTAAGCTCTTCGCGAGCTCATTAAACTTAAAGCGAACCAACCGATTGTGAGTCTCTTGGTTTCTCAAAGATCTAATCTCTAAGTTGGTTCTAGAAGCCATTAATCGAGGAACTGAATCGAACTACCAGCCCTCTATTTATGCTTGATAGTCGTGATTATGTGGTGCACTCACGTGGATGCGCAGTGTCTGGCCTCGAATATATTTTGTTGCTAATTTTTTACAAAAAAATATAAAAAAACGAACGCTAGCTTATATCAATAATAATCATGATTAAACCTGAAGAAAAATACATCATTTAAACTAAAATACAATTTTTTATAAATAAAAATAAAAATAACATAAAGTAGTCATTTTTACGTTGATGATCCAGGAGTGAGGGTGTTACTCACTCCGTTACCTAGTACTTTTAAACTAACTCTAAACTGTGGCTTATTTGGAATATGTTGCGAAGAGGCTGATGTCAATAGAATGTCAGATACTTGTAAATAAGAAAAGTTAATTTTACAACAAAAGAGTTGCTTTCAGAATCCATGATAATTACACATTCTCTTGAAAAGTACTATCAGCTTTTAAAGTCTTAAACTCTTTCTCTTTAACACAAAAATACCACGAAAAGTTGGGGAACATTATTTTTCAAATTATTTGTATGCAAGAATGATTTGATCTGTTTACTTCTTTCCAGGAATTGTCCAGGATACATATTACCCAAAACATTTTTTGAACAGGAACAGGATTATACATGCAAAATTTGTGAATCAATTGTTCCTTATGTGGAAATTGAAAAAATGTTAGAAGATATTGGTATATACCTTTCAACTATCAAGAAAAATGACATTATTGCATGTAAAGAATTTATAAGTCGTTACAAAAGTACCCTCCACCCAAATCATTTTTACAATATTGATGTAACGATTGCTCTGGCTCAATTGATTGGACAACAAACTGGAGGATTAGCAGCAGTTGAAACAGATCTTCTCATCGAGAAAATAGAATTATGCAAAAAACTGGATAAATTGCTCAAGACACTCGTTCCTGGTAATGTATTTTATTTAAGAAATGATAACTAACGACAATTATTCCATATTACCTTTACTCATTTCTGACGAATTCAACGATTCCTATGTTTTAAAACTGGCTGATTAACTTTACCACAGATACGCAAAATACTTAAATACAAATACATGATGGTAGGATTTCAAGGAATTCCTGGGAACCTATTGTTATTTAATTTGTTTACTCGATTAACATTTTCTGATACCACCGTTGTTATTGTTATCGTATACCTGTCCGTCCAACATTTTCACAGAAACCCTCGTATTTCTTTACTTTTTCTTCTGGGTGCGTGTTGCGCATTGCCTGAAGCAGTTGAGAATTTCCCTTTTTTTCAAAATATGTAAATATTCGTAGGAACTGCACAGCCTAGAAAGTACCAAATTCTTGTTGGTTAGGCGTTAGGGATCCCCGGGGGATGAGGGTAATTGTACAATTTCCAATTCGTCGTTCTCCACTCTCTCCTCCTCGGGTACCGTGATCATGAGCGCGCGCATAACCTAGGGTTACTTTCGAACTAACTCTTTTAACTTCCTAGCTAGGCCGAAGTTTAACCGAGTACATCATGTCATTTCCCCTCATTTTTAGCCATTCCTTCTCTCAGCACTACGAAACTCTTCTAGGTGTAGTGTACTTCTCTATTTCAAAGTTTTCAAAATATGCCTTTTCTTGATCAGTTCTTTCCCACCCATCTCAATCTCCCGTGTCCGCCAGTATATAATGTTTTAGCCTTTAGCTTTGTTCTCTTTCTCCCATGGTTTAGCTACATGTCTTGACCGTAGCTACTTTTTTTGGTTACCGCATAGAATTTTCGAGTACAAAGTATTAATGTTTCCTTTAATCCTTTCCCTCCATAAATAATTAATAAATAATAGCACGTCATTGAGTTCATCTACGCCGTTTTTCCCAGTGGCTTTCGGATTTCACATTGGGTTCTCTTAGTTTGAACCTCCCGGACTTTACGTCAAGGACCGCAAGTGACTTCATTCATAGAATACTTATATATTCATCCTCATCCGCAATCAATAATCCTGTGGCTCCCTGGCCTTTTTTTCACGAGGAGGGCAAAATGCATGCATACCCAATGACCCGCGTCACTGAGTTAAGGGGGACTCAGCAGGTGGAACGCTATACCCACTAAAAACCCCTCGTCTGACCGCTCTTCTTAACGTACAGGTACCAACCCCGGAAGCGCCTTTCAGCATTCTTCAGGATTGACCCTAGCATGTACCCCTCATTCGTTACATCTTTTCAATTATTTCCATTTCTATTGGCTCTTGTTCGTCTTTTTTCTATATCCATCTTCTGCTTTCGTCTCCCCATAATAATTCTTTCGTAGAATGCCTGGAACTTAGTCCAGTTGTCATCTTGATTACCTCTTCAATAATATTTTCCGTCGTTAATGGCGTGCCAACATGGCTCCCCAATTTGGTCCTGCCGAAGATCCACCTACGGCAGTGTAACAACGCATGCTCCGTGTCCTCCCTTCTGTGTCGCAATCCCAGCATCTGGAATGAACCTCTTTGCTGGTCGTCCTACGGTACACGTTGAATATCCCGTGTCCGGTCAATAGTTGTATCGTCCAATGATCAATATTTTTTCTTACACTTCTTGAAAGTACAAGCGTCCCCTCTTAGTTACTTCGTCCAATTGTCATTTCTATAAGAGCTCCATTCTTCCCTCCACTTGTCGTCTATACGTTCTTTCACTGCCCTCATGCTTTCCACGAAATTTGAGGCAATTCCTGCTCTAGGCCGACTCTCACAATGTTCTTGTTGGTAATTCTCCTTTACTTCATACATCTTAGCCCGGAGTTCCGCTTTGTAGTAAATCGGCTTTGTGCCCGCCAATACGCACGGCGCTGCATGCGATACAGTGCTGTGGGCCGTAGACGATCTTATGAATGCGCTTCCCCTTTCTGGTTCTGTTCGTATCGGGGGTCAGGTAGCTACTTTGATCCATCTCACTATCCTGAGCCAACTTCCTCCTTAGTGCTGTCCTTCATTCCGATTAGTCTAATCGAAGCCTCCTCTAATCTCCTCTCCGTGTCACTCTCCAATAGCGCTTGATCCCTGTTCGCTTTTACCGCGTGAGAGGTGGCCCTGGGACTGACCATCCTCTCGTCGTTGTTCACCCAGTCGTGTGATGACCGTCAGAGCGAGACTGAAGAAGCACTATCCGCAACACCGACGGAGCCTGGGGGCTCCGAAATCCCCTGAGCCGTAACTTTCTTCCTTCTCGTGTGGCTCCCTGACCTAGAATCAGGTACGTTCTCATATCCGCTAGCACACCGCAGCATCATTCCATAGAATGTCCTCGCTGGTCTCTCGCGTTGCTCGGAGCCTCGGCTCGGAAGAATTAAAAATAATAATGTTATGTATAAAGTAATGTTATTTTATTTTTAAGATTCTGAGATCATAAATGTTTTCTTAGATGGGACTCTATATTTCTCTATATATCAATTGACCTGATGCTCCCTCCTCCATACAAAAGTGTTAATGTAGTATTTTTATTTAGAAATGCTTAGTTTAAGAGGTATTTCAATTTTAATATCATCAAATTCAGTGTGAAAAACGAAGAAAATATAAACACTTTAATCCTGTTTTATACAGGAAAAAGATATATAAAAATGAAATATATATATATATATGTCGGGTTCACATTATGATTAGGGTTAGGGGCGTGCAACGAATCTTCATTTGGATTACACATTGTCGTTATGCAATAGAGAAGACATTGACTAGTGCAAATACGATTATTACAGAATTTGACAAGTAATGTGACCGTGGTAATTAGATACTCGAGAAGCTAATGACAATGATCCTAGGTTCAATAACGAATCCGCGGTCAACGGGATAACAGAATGCGCTTTCTTCCAAAGCCCAAGTCGTACTCGACTTGCTTGGCTATGGTACAAGTATTACTAAACTAACTCTTTGTTAAGTAACTCGCTAATACGACATCACGAGGATGACTTTCCGCCACGATGATGCTGCAAAGGAAAACTATGATGGGGTGTGTCCAAGGACACGAGATCATCGGATTCGTCGAGGATAGCCTTCGTTCAGAAAGTGAGGGAAAGTGACGTTGTTGTTAATTGGTCAATTTCAATGTTGGTAGTTAAAGAAGATTTCCCCTATCTTCCCGTAGTTGGGACAAAGACTGTTTGTCTGTTTGAAGGACTTTAGGTAATTAGATCGTAATGTTTATAACGGCCCTCAGGCTAGCTGAACTGAACTGTGGAGATGCATCGATATCTGGTAATCATCTCGCCCGAAGAATAGGGTCTGTGTGTGGTAAGCCACGGGACAGAAACCGTTGGAATGTTTACTGTCGCGTGCTGCTACAACTATTTCTTTTAAAGAGAGCTATAGAATTACTCCATGCCTCTGTTAGGTAAAAACGTTCATCCTTTGACCGCGGTTACGTTCGGTGACTGGTTGTCGCCTCGAGCCCAAGCTCACTATCATAAATCTCGAACAAATACAATCGGATTGAATGACGACAATTGCTTAATTACGGCTATGGTAGAATCTAGATTAAAGTGTTAAGGGACTTTCCCAAAATTCCAAAGGGAAGGATCCGGTGTCCTTTCATCTCCGACATATATGTAGTTCCATCATTAAAAAATTGCGCTGACTTGGAAATTTCATAAAAATGTTCATTTAGCTTGTTACGTCGTGCGACATTCTACCTAGACCAGGCCACACACCGCTGACAGGATGGCAACCAGATGTCCGCACGCCTTCACTGCGTATCTTCAATAGTCCTAAGAGCCGATCATAAATCTTAGGAATTTCTAATGTTTATTATGGAATGTTTTATGGAATGTTTATTACCGAAAGATAGAAGAAGTTGGTTTTTCTCATGTACGATGTTTCACACTAGCAACTTTGTCTCCGGGGCGGTTAACACCCTTCCTCCACCCTTCCACACCAATTCAGAAAATTAACCAATTACCAGAGAAGTCCTTCCCTCACTCTCCCAACAAGAACTTGGTCTTAACAAATCAGCTTTTCTCGCATCATTAGACCCACCCATCGCAAGTGTCCTCCGCTGCATCATCGTTACCGAAAGTCAGTCTTCATACATTTTTTGAACCTTCAATATCTAAGCGTGCGTCGCGTACAACACCTTGTTACTCTAGCTATCAATCGAATTAATTGTACATTTCTAGTTAAGAAGTTGTTGGAATAAACATTAATTATATCTATTAATTCAGTGTAAAGTCAATTCAACCACCCCTATTATCGCAACAGAAATCAGGAGATCGATCATTTCGTGGCGTCGATTATCCAATCTTAACGGGAATTTACGACTCCCGTTGACGTGCTTTCTCGCGATCGCGTCTCCCCGCGAATGGTCGAAACATTGAATAACATTGTCCTAAGAATCTTTTTCATAGGATCTTTAATAGCGGAGATATCCAAGTGCTCTCATTTAAATGCCGTATCTTGTACAGAATGCAATTATATTTAAAAATGGTGATTACTTGCAAAAGTTTGCATTAACGACAAATAATTTAGAAATTTTCGATCATCACCAATTTCGAACCAGTAATAACCGATTTCCATGACCATGAAATGTTTTTCAAGGTCGACATTTTAGACTATTTCATTATACATATGTACAACCGTCGCTCGGCTTTAGTTTCCAAGATATTATGTCATATACTGCTTCTGACAGGATGTGTTTCGCACTACACACACAGTTCTAGTATTGTTTACTTGCATGTTTTCGTATCTATATTATAACAAGTTATTAAATTTGTTGTTTGTTTATGGTTTAATTGGTCGCATTTTTATGTAACCTTATCAAACTATTTCATGGAGAGTTGAAACAGGAAGATTTATTCTAGGCCGTCTATGGCAGAATCAAATAAAGAAATCTAATAACTTGTTACTTTGCGAGGAATGAAAGAAAGGAAGACAAAAGGAAAACGCCATGAAACGAATGCATCGCGTGTGTGTTAAATGAATGAATGTGCAATAAAACAAATTCATTCCTGTTTCAGATGTATAAGAGAAAAGAGCGGTGTACATTAATACTTCTAGCTATTTTGTTACATACAAAATTGTTATTATGTTACATATAATTTTTATATTTAATAAAACGTTACAGATTATTACTTTAACAGTTACAACTATTAGATATGCCTGTAACGCAAGAGTAAAATAAGTTTAGATTCGTATTAAGCTTTAGGTACTGCCGTTAATATTGAGAATATTTCAGCCACAATATTGACAATAAGCGAATATTCGATTATCAAAATTATACTGGCGTCTAAACAGAAACTCAACTAAGTAACCAATATAATTTGCAAGTTCCATACCGTGGAATAATCGCTATGATTTCCTGCCACATACATTGTATATTTTCTGTATGTGCATTACTGTTTTGATTACTATCTGAAATGTAGAGTGTCACAGACCAATGACATACATGTGTAAACAGCAAAATATCACATATAGTATCGAATACGTTTTTACGAGTAACTTGAAAACTAAAGCCGTACTGCAGATATATATGTATGTCGGAGATAAAAGGACATCAGGACCTATCTTTTGGAATTTTTGGGAAGATTGCCAATACTGTAGTTTAGAACTTTCATTATAGCGGTGCTTGAATAATAAAACTTAGAAGTAGTTGTTTATGATTTAATCCGATCATGTGTGCCCGAGAATTATGACAATAGGCTTGGGCTCGAAGTGATACAACGGGTCGCTGAAGGTAGCCACGGTCACGGGATGGACGTTTTTATCTAACAGAGGTATGGAGTAATTGTACAGCTCTCCTTAAAAATATAATTGCCCCGAGGGGTACAGGGAGGTACGGAGAGGAGTATATAGGTGTAGTTCGATTTGGACTGAAGAAGTTAGTGGAGTTCTACTTGTGGACGAGTAAGTGGAATTACACTTGAATTGTGGGCCAGTGAGTTCAGTTCGATTTGGACTTTGGAAGAAAGCACATTGTCTAACCTGTTTTTTTTTTTTATTTATTTGTTGAAATTACAATCAATTCTCGCGTTGAGAATTTTCAGTAATTTTTCTGGCGTGGCGCAGTGACATGGCTGTTTATTTACAATAAGTTAATACTTATTATAGATAGATATAATTTATAATCTATGAGTATTATAAGTAAGTGCATATGCTTGATTTGGATAATTAAATGAATCTAACGTTTAGGTCTAGCGGGTAGTGCCTCTTCAGCCTGCGAATCTGGTCCGTCGTATCGAGTAGTCCAGTGATTAGGGGGTTTCGGTGTTTGTTGATTCTTTTGCTGTATCTGTTGCTATATTTTGCTATTTCCTCTTTGACGGTGGGTATCTTGAGGTCGCGGTGTATTGTTTCATTGGTTACATACCAAGGTGCGTCAATTAGGGATCTTAGCGTTTTCGATTGAAAGCGTTGGAGTATTTCGATGTTGGAGTTACTTGCTGTTCCCCATAGTTGGATTCCGTAGGTCCAGACAGGTTTTATTACGGTCTTGTAGAGGGTAATTTTATTCTGAAAATTTAGTTTGGAGCGTCGGCCCGTGAGCCAATAGAGTTTTTTTAGTTTGTCCTTTAGTTGCTTCCTTTTATCTGAGATGTGTGTCTTCCACGTTAGTCGCCTGTCCAGGGTCATGCCCAGGTATCGGACTGTGTCCCTGCTAGGAACTGTTGCATTGTTGATGGTGACCTGGGGGCAGGTTTGTTTTCGGAGCGTGAAGGTTACATGTGAGGATTTCTTTTCGTTGACTTTGAAGCCCCATTTGTGAAACCACTTTTCCATGGAGTCGAGACTTCGCTGGAGAGTGGATGAGGCTATTACCGGGTCTGCGTGGGAAGCTAATAGCGCTGTGTCGTCTGCAAATGTCGCTATTGTTATGTCGTTTGATATAGGTAGGTCGGCAGTGTAGATGGAGTACAGTAGGGGTCCGAGGACACTACCTTGGGGTATGCCGGCTTCTATTGGGAATGTTGCGGAAGTGGCGTCTAGGTATTTAACCATGAATTGTCTATTGGTTAGGTATGATTTTAGGATGGAGAAGTAGGGGTGGTGTAGGATCTTTTTAAGTTTGTATAGTAGCCCTTCATGCCATACTTTATCGAATGCCTGTTGGATGTCTAGGAAAACCGCTGAGCAATATTTTTTCTTTTCGAGTGATTGGCTGATCGTATGAGTTAAGCGGTGGATTTGCTCTACTGTAGAATGATGTTTTCGGAAGCCGAATTGGTGATCTGGGAGTGTTTTCAAGTTCTCTAGGATTGGAAGGAGTCGGTTCGTGAGCATCTTCTCGAATAGTTTGGACAGGGTAGGTAAAAGACTGATTGGGCGATAGGAGCAGGTTTCGTGTATCGGTTTACCGGGTTTAGGGATGAGGGTAATCAATGAGATTTTCCAAGCCTTAGGATAGTGTTCCAGGCGAAGGATAGCATTAAAAATCGATGTGATGAGTGCTATCCCTTTTATGGGAAGTTCCTTGATTGCTTTATTGCCTATTAGGTCGTGTCCTGCTGCTTTCTTGGGGTTAAGGCGACTGATTGTTTCTATAGTCTCAGCAGAGGAGAAGGGTTCGATAGGAGGGGACATTTGGAAGGGGGTGTGTAGGTATTCAGTAACGTCCGCGGCGGCTTGGGGGGAATGGGGTTTGAATACTTTTGACAAGTGTTTTGCAAACAGGTCGGCTTTTTCTATAGGGCTTCGCGCCCATCCACCTTGCGGACGGCGGATAGGTGGGATTATTTGTGGGGGGCGTGTGAGTTTCCTGGAGGCCTTCCATAGTGAGTAGTTGGCGTCGGCTGTGGGCGATAAGCTGGCGAGGTATTTATGGAAGCAGTCGTTTTTATAGTTTGTTAAGGTTCTGGTTAGCTTTCTAGTTGCGTTGTTAAGTTTTCGTTTGTCCTCCGGTGTTCTGTGGGTCTGCCATACTCTTCTTAGTCTGCGTTTTTCTGCTATTTTTTTTAATATGAATTGTGGATATTCTTGTTTGCTGTTGGTTGGCTTTGTCGGTGTGGAGAGGCGGATTGCGTTTATTATGCTCGTGTTTAAGTATTCCGTGGCTGCTTCGATATCTTCCTTTGTTTTTAGTGGGGTGAAGGCTGAGGTTGAGTGTGTAAAGACTTCTCTGAAGAGCTGCCAGTTGGTGTGTTGGTTGTGAATGGAGCCATTAGGTGTACTCTCGATGATTGTTGAACTGACTGTTGCTATCACGGGAGAATGATCAGAGGAGAGATCAGCCGAGGAGTTGATCTGGACGTGTCTTGATGGGATATTTTTAGTTATGAAGAAGTCGAGAAGGTCGGGTATTTTGTTGGTGTCAGTGGGCCAGTATGTGAGTTCGTATGTGGTGAGGTAGTTGAGGTTGTTGTTTATTATGCTGTTTAAGAGGTTTTTGCCTCTTGCTGTAACCAGTCTGCTGCCCCATTGGATGTGCTTGGCGTTATAGTCTCCTCCAACTATGAATCTGTTGCCCAGGGTGTCCAGGAAGTTATCAAAGTCTTCTTTGGCGATGGAGTGTCTGGGAGGGCAGTATACTGCTGAGGTGGTGATTGTGCCATGACAGTCTTCTATTGCTACGTTTGTTGCTTGGAGGTAGTCTTTCTGGAATGATGGAAATTCGTAGTGCTTAATACTTGCTTTGATTATTATTCCGGTGCCACCGTGGGCCTTTCCGCTGGGGTGTTGGGTATGGTAGAATTTGTAACCATTTATTTTCAGGTAGTTCTTATCGGTGAAGTGGGTTTCCGATACGAGCATTACGTCGATTTGCTGGTGTTTTAAGAAGAGTTCTAGTTCACGTTTGTGTTGCGCTAGACCGTTGGCGTTCCAGAGTGCTATGCGCCTTGGTTTTATTTTGAGTCGGGGCGTGTTAATTTTTCCACGATGAGTGTTAGTAGCGATAGCAAGTGATTTATTTGCTCCGATTGTTTCTCTATTAGCTTTTCGAGCCTTGAGGAGTTGTCTGCGTTTGGTGGGTTGGGGACACTGTTTTGGGGAAGGTTCCTTTGGCTGTTCGGGTCATTTTGGATGCCTTGTACTGCTTGAGCATAGGAGGTTGAGGTGGAGATGAATTTGGTAGGACTGGGTGTTTGGTTGGTTGAGGGGGTTGGGGTAGTCGTGAATTTCGGCGGGCTGGGTGTTTGGTTGGATACCTCTTTTGCTCTGAGCTTAGGGTACCTGTTCGTGTATAGTGTTTTATATGCTGGGCAGCCTTTGTAGTTGGCAGGGTGGTCCCCTTGGCAGTGGATGCATTTCGCTGGGGTTTCCGGTGATTTGGCGCACTGGTCAGTGGAGTGAGAGCCTGCGCATTTAACGCAGCGGAAAGTATGGTTGCAGTATTTCTGCGTATGACCGTACCTTTGGCACCTTTTGCATTGCACTATTTCTTTTTTCACAAGCGGTGGTTCGGATTTTACTATTGCGTTCATTAGGCGACTGATATTGTAGATTTCCTTGTTATTCGGTTTTTCTTTAATGTCTAGGAAGAATAAGGATAACGGGTCTTTCGAGACTCTATGCCTTATATTACTTACGTTGATGACTTCGTGGCCAAGTTTTGAGAGTTCGTATTTTAGTTCGTCTATGTCTGCTGAGTGGTGTATGTTTCGTAGGACCACCCGGAAAGGCCTTTCCTGTTTGAGTTGGTAGGTGTGGAAGTTGGCGTTCAGGGTCCTGAGTGTCTTGGTGAGTTTTCTGTAAGCTTCTGGGTTCGTCGGTAGTATTTTCACCTTGTTGTTGCTTATCTTAAGGTTATATTCCTCCTTGCTGATATCTCTCTCTAGGGACTTGGTCATTGTCTGTATGTCAATGACGTCGTCTACAAATATTGGTGGGGGAGGGGGGATTCTCTGTGAATGTTGGTTTGGTGGCGGTTCTACGATTTCCATGGCGTCGTTTGAGGATTCCAATACGGCGAACCTGTTGTGTGTGTTTATTTGCGTTGCTGGTTCTATTTTCCTTTTCTTTGTAGTGTTAGCGTCGTTAGTGCGGAGAGTTCTGCTGCACTTCTGCCACGGGGGGGGGGGGGGGGGGTAGCACGGGGTAGCTGCGAGTCTGCTCCGGAGAACCTGGTCGCGGTTGCTGGGCCATCATCGAGCTAGTTAATTCGGAATGAACAACTAGTCGTGAGGCTGTGAGGCTAGTATTCGGGTTGGGGTTAGGTGCGTGGGATTTTCTTCACCCTAGAGGGTAAGGGACACTTAGCTGCGTTCTCTTTCGACGGTTGGGCGACACGTGTTGTTTTCGAACTACGCTGGGCACTAGAGACACGTCTGCACGCTTCGGCACTCCACAGCGAACTCGTCTAACCTGTTGACTGTGAATTTGTTATTGAGCCTAAGATCATTGCCATTGGCATCTCGAGTATATAATTACCAGGGTTACTTGTCAAATTCTGTAATAATCATATTTGCACTAGTCAATGTCTTCTCTATTGCATAACAACAATGTGTAATCCAACTGAAGATTCGTTACACATCCCTAACCCTTATGATAACTCGACATGTATATAGGGAAAAATTGCTCAGAACGTTGACCTTGATGACATATTTCAAGGTCAGTGAAATCGACAAGTTTGTCCGCGTTGTAAATAATTACCAATAATCCTTGTATAGAAGATATGTTGATATTATGATATTACTACTAATATTTCTTCCTTTGCAATTTGATATGATAGGTACAAATATCACTGCATATCACTTATAGGGATACATGATAGGTGTATATAAGCGAAAACAATAAACATGCAATTGATAAACTTTTACAAATTTATCAGAAAGCAAAGCTGTAACGAAAAAACATTATCTTTAATTTTAATCCTATTTTTATTTCAAATATAACTGTAGTATGCTTTCTTAAAAATCGTCAATTGCATAAAACAATAAAAATCGGCAATTTCAAAAATTCATACAGTTGCCTAGGTATGTATGTGCGAAATAAGCACGATCCTATCTGCAATCAAATCAATTAGTACGCTTATTTACGTCATGCTTTACTTTGCGATTTCATTGTATCTCATCCACGTGGTACGGATAATAATAGTACGCATAATTTGAGCTCTTTGTTTCAGCTGAAAATCGAATTCGAGGTCTGATTCTTTTCGAATTACATGCAGCCCAAGCAGACCTTAGTAGGAGGCATACAGAAATGGAGATTTTAGTGCCATTATTGGTAAGATGAAATATCAAATTTAACACGTACTTAAATAATACTACATATTTAAATAATAATATGTATAACACAAACACAAAAAATTACCATCTTTGATAAAATTACAATACAGATGCCTGGTTAGAAATTTTAATGGGGTATTTTTAATTTCTTCATTAATATGAACAATGGAAAAACACAATGAGCTTGAAAGAGATAAAGACCATCTAGAAAAAGGGGACAAAAGTCAAGAGCTTTAAAAAGTTAATAATTTATGAGGACGTATTGTAATTTAAATGTAACTTCTTTATTATGATATGTGCATTATGATATGGTATGTGTAGTTTATGAAATATTGATTTCGATGAAAAGCATGCAAATTGTACTCTTACGCCGATGAGGTGTAATTGCGAAAAAAGTCGCAAAACTCCCTTTTTACAACAGTTTTATCTGGGTCTGTAGTGAAAATTTAAATAATACGTTTACTGCCACGTGCATGCTGAATATTTCGCTAAAATCGGTTGATACAGAAAAAAGTGATAGGCATTAGAAAAATGTAAGAATCATTAGATTTGTTACAATTACAGGTCAAAAATTGTGACAATTTTTCACAATTTTTTTCATTGTTTCCAACTCGTAGCAACATTAATCGATTTCGATGGAAATGTAGTCACGATTACGATTAGCTTCTGCAAAATCGGAGTCTATCGTCAAAATTTAAAGACTTTACACTGTTTCCGGACCTAGGACATGTGCTGCTTAGCACACAACACACAAGCACACAACAGACCACAGATCGGAAACACCACGAACAGCCGCGTCTCCAAGTCCACCTCCCAGTGACAGACGAAACACATAGCCAATGACGCCGACGATCGACGACTCCGTTGATGACCGAACATATCAGACCAATAGCATCCGAATTATTATCCAATGATCTAGTCATCACAGCGCAGATTAACATTTTGAATGATAAACAGCAACCAATCCGTTGTCGAGCGTTGCTGGACATCGGATCTAGTATGAATTTCATTACCGAGGAATTATCAAAATCGCCAAAGATAAGGCAAAACAGTCTTAATAAACTCTCAAGATTAGAAATGTTATGGAACTATGTTCTTGGTAAAATAAATTTCTCTAATTTTAAAAATTCTTTGTAGAAATGATTCACACAAGATATGACTTTATAAACACAAAAATACCGCTATACATCCTTTCTTGTCTTTCATACGTTAAATTTTACAAATTAAAGCTAAAGTACCTATTAAATTATGTAAGAGTTTTTCGACATAAATAAGTTAATATCTTTTTATGGGAAATAATAAGATAGATCGATTAATGTATTAGAAGATATATGGTTGACCTTAAAACCTATCCCGCTACTGGAACAATAATTTCAGTTAAACAAAACATTCTGTATACGTATATACAATTTTCTTCCCTACAACTTGTACAAGATAAGCTGCTGCCCATGTATCGTTCGATTCGAAAATTCCTGTACAGTCCGCTACTTAGATTGACCTACTTGTTGAGAAACGTTAAGTTGGTATAATCGTTAGTTCCTACAAGCTAAGTTGGTACGACTCCTAACGACGCTCTTTTGTCTTAGGAGTCGACCATGTGTTAATTATCTGAGTGTATCCGGTGTGTTCAGACGTTTTGTACGAGGTGGTGAAATATAGAAAGTAAAATTCAATCTGTGTGAATCTATTAAATATCAACCCCAAAACTATATTTAATAACACTACTTTCGTTCATGTAAAGAGGTTTGTTCGCGCACAGGGATGTTTCAGCTAGTTTCTAACTGACAATAACTAAAAAACAAAGAAAACGCAATTTTTTATTCTTGATTTTCATCTTATTTTAGCTTCAAGAATCACTTTAAATTTTGTTACAACTGTAGCCAAACACCCTTTTTAAATATATAATATTATATAGAACATCCGTTTATATATAGTGCTATGTACAATAGGATAATCTTTATATCTTTACTTCCAAATTTTGTTGTCACACCATCTAAAATTACTACATTTGAGAAAATAACATTTATAAAATTTAAGTTAATGTTTTCATATTCTTTACTTCACGTTAATTTTCGGCATATTCGTGTCCTCTCATTCTACATATATTTCATATATATTTTAATAAGTAATTTGTAAACATTTTTTTAATAAAATAAATATTTATGGGTATTTTGACAGAAACGTAAAAGTACACTTACTTAAATAATACAAATATGTATTTGTTGAATATTGGTGTTATCGAGGAGGAAGTCCGACGAAATTGTGTTCAAATAATTCGTAAAACAATTGTTAAGCAACGAAAAATGAAACACTAACTCTTGTCCGTAACCTGGCGATCATACCACCAACATGGCTAATGAGAGAAAGTAAAGTGACATTCCAGTACGAGATCTTGTTACAAAATTATATTCAGAAGGTAAATCCTTTCTTAAAGTGTGGAAAGTGGTCGGTAGAACTCACTCTAAATATACAAAAATTCATAAAGAAATGTCCGAAGAAGAACACGAAGAATTTCCGTCCGAGAACAAATGTGCGAAATATATGGAAAGAAATCTCCATTGAAACATGTTTAGTTTTATAGCGGACTGTATAAAGGTTGGAGTCTATGCTGAGAAGAACACATAGGTTTGTGCGAGAAGAGCAAAATGATTCACGATCCTGGTCGAATCGAATGAATTTTATTCGGAACACAACGCCATTGGTAACACGATGTGATGGGTGTGACTATTTACATATGATATAATGATATTGTTCGCATAACTTATAATAAATGCACACGTTGCGGAACGCTAAATTCTTTGCATAAAGAACGCAATTACCGATCACGGGAAGATACAAATGGTAGAAAGGGACTTCGGTAATCGTAACACTTTTCTTGTCTTAACTTTGGTCGTTCTTGTTTCTATTCTTTTCGGTAATATCCTATAATTAAGTAATTATAGTTTTAACGCGAGCGGTAAGGGACTGGAGCGTTTATAACTACCCATGATGTCATCATCGACGACAAATCAATGTCTGAGAAAAGAAAGGATATTAAGAAAAGAGGAGTATAGTCGCAGAAAAGTACAGAAAAAACTATGGTAATTATTTACAGAAGGTTACACCTTATCGATTTCGGTGACCTTGAGATATGTTGTCGTTCTAAACAACTTTTCCGTATATATTACCGTCGCTCGGTCTTAAGTTTACAGATATTCACAAAAAAAATCAATTAAAATTTGATTTCGATTACAATAATCTCGGTTTTTCTTAAAATTCTTCATCGTCTATGTCGCTTCATTCTTATTCCTCTTTTTCGGCATACTTTTCATTTCTCTCATTTCTGAATGTCACATTTCATTCCGGATCGTATTAAGATTTATTCTATAGTTACATCAAACGTAATCCCCGACCAAAATTTATTTAACCGCCGAGCTGTGAAAAATCTTTTGCTTGAAAACTTTTCAACATGGAGTATGTCCGTGTTTCTTGTTACTGCATGTCTTGCAAATATAATTGGCAAGGCTTTATACAAAGGTAGTAACCACTGACATGAAAATGCGGGCTCATTCTTCTTAAAGCGCCGAAATGTAATTTCCAGTTACCGCTTCTTTCAGCCTCATTGAAGTGCTTTATTATTGTAATCATATCGAAATATTGTATCCATAATTTAGTTGTCATTTCATTTTCAAGTTTTAAGATAACATGAAAATTTTGAGACAACATTCTGAAAATCTGTATCTGTGATGTTATCTTGCGGACCGCTTGTTGCGAGTTATCAACTAAAGAGCGACTAACGCTCAAGGTGGAGGAGGTTTAATAAATCGAGTGTTGGTGTAATTTGGCACTTTATTTGCACTTGTTGTATTAAAGTAAAGTTTGATGTTCCGAACACGACGGTTGTAATGTTTTGTTGAGAGTGAAGTATTTCACCCACACGGTACGACGCTCTGTTGACTGTCCTAGTATGTCGCTGATTCCCCCCATCAGCCGTTGGGTCTCCTCCATCCATCATGCCTTCCCGACCGAGGGTTTTCCCTGGAGTTTCTTCCTGACCTCTGAATCATCAGACTTAGAGCTCGGGGAGGACAGGTAATCCGAAATTTCCCAAAGAAGGGATAGGTGCTATCCGAGCCATAAACGGACGGCCACTCAAAATCTCAAATACCGTTTCAAAGATCGTGTAAAATTTTCGAAAACCTTGATCTCATCGTCTGTAATTTGAAAAGAAGCTAAAATAATTTCTGATAAGGCTAAGTATGTGGCCTATTACTGCCCTTATAAACATGAATATGTAGCGGCACATGAGTCATAGGACGATTCGAATCGGGAGTGACTCATATTGTTGTGCCTTATAGTATCAACGCTGTTTTAATTTGCGGGATTTAAGAATAAACAAACTCCGGGCAAAAACATTATCGCCGTTATGAATAATTGTCAACTGGAACCACATATGATCTTCCGTAAATCCACCGGACAATATAAATAGACGGACATCCTCTCTAGGGAAAGGAGTCTTTAGAGCGAATCAGTATAGCGAAGAATATAGCGAGCAGCATAGCGAGTCATACGATAGAATCAAGTGAGCGACGGTTACAACCGACATACACTATCTCTGTACTTGTACTTAAAATGATTTTAATATAATTAACTATTACATTTTTACCACTCATCTCTTTAATAAACTAACACGTTAATACGACCTCAAATACTTAAAATTTTATCCAAGTTGACTGCCGTACGTTGCAAAGTTCGTTACAAAAAGTTGTATAGTATTCAATTGTTCGAAGATATTTGTCTACTTATTCGACTATTTCGTAACGAATGTAATAAGTGTAGAATATTGTACTTATTAATCATTTTGAAGATACTGTCGTCGCAGAGCAATTTTCTATAAAAATTTGGAGTATAACAACTTGTAAGTACTATTTTTATAAACAAAATAACTGATAAATAATTGATCATTTTTAAGATCATGGATCCGCACGTGAAAAATTACGTTATCTGCGATAAGTTGTTGACTCGTGGATTCTGAAAACTACTAGTCAAAAATAGTCAATAAGGAATTTTTTATAATATTACTAATCAGTAGATTCAACACCATTAGTCTTTGTTAAATATATAGTATATTTGTATTGTACGTGCGAGGGAGAGAGAACGTAGAGCGAAAACACAAACAAGTATGTATCCCCTCCCTAGTATTAGAATACTAGAATATTAGAATATTCACATAACTCTGCTCGCCGCGTGGGCTACTCGCCAGAGGCCTATGGCACGAGATTTCACATTGCACTTCTCTCTTTTTTCTCAACGGAGTCCTAGGCCATCATGCAACACTATCATACATACTATGGAGGAGATACATATTATACTTGTGTATCGTTTCTCTCTACGTTTCCTCACTCTACACGTACAATACAAATATACCATATATTCAACATATTTAATCTACAAAACACATTTTTTGTATTGTCTTCGGTCGCCCTTGTTTCTATTCCTTTCGATAATATACGCGTGTTCTAATGGTAATTATAGTTCTAACGCGAGCGGTAAGGGGCTGAAGCATTTTTTACATAATACGATAATTATACAATATTAACAGATAATTATATAAACTGTGAACAAAAATTTCTGCCATCATTTATTTGCACTTTACATTAACAAATATTTGACGGTTTGTTTTTTTTTTTTTGCAGCAGGAGTCAAAGAAGTATTTAGTTGATGGCTATCAATTGCTGAAGTATGAACCAAAAATTCTACCGGAAGGAAAAATAGCTCAACATGCAGAACAAAATTTCCACGAAATAAATAAGCTCTTAAAACGATTCACTGTAACATAAACTTTATCAGTACGTAGTTTGCTCAGTAAGTTCTACGTTTGGGAGTAAATATTAAACGAAAAACAAAACTGTATATATACATAGCCTTCGTAAGCAAACAAACATATTGAAATAAATTTGTTAAAAAAATTTTAATAAGTACAATTACAAGTGGTAGTTATCATGTATTAGCATTCTTTGATTGAGGGGTTCATTTTTAGCGCATGTTAGAAAAATTAACACATGGAATCAATGATATAATTTATATTCCTGTTCTCTTAATTTGGTAGGTGATTTTAAAAACTTCTAACGAATCACCAATCTTACTTCTTCTGGAAGGGATACGGCGATAGAATAAATTCTCCATACGCTTTGTGTTTTGCCGGTAGCGAAAAATACTGAAAAAATACCGAATGTACAACAGAGAGGGATACAGTAGGGGTACAATACAGTACAGGGCGGGAACAATAGAAAAAGATTAAAAGTTTACGTATCAGGGAATATCACCGTTGCAACGGCAAACCTTCGTTCTTTTCGGTTCCCTGCGAAAAAAGATTTTGATACTGACGAACCTTTTCTGACGAAAGCGAGATCGAACATGATACAATTTGACTCATATTTATTTATCTAATTAATAATTCGTTCTTTCTATCATTGTTTCTGGTAAATTCAAAAGTAATTTCAATAAATAAATAAACTCAACAATATCATTATTATAAAATAATAATTTACTATTTTGTGTACAATTTATATAATTCGTATTTAATTTATTATTTATTAATAATTTACTAATACTATTAATGAAATAGTAAAATAATATACATGTCGGAGAAACGTCAGGAATAGGGTTGTGGGCGTTTGATAAATCTTCATTGGAATTGGCCATCGTTGGGTTATAATGAAGGTACGGTCTGTTAATACGAGTATGGATACTACCGACTCGACAATCAACCGCGGCGGTTGGACACTCGCGATACTAGTGATGTTGGTCTTAGGTTCAATAACGAAGCCGCGGTCAATGGGATGATAGATGTACGTGCTCACAAAAATCTAAGTCGGACTCTTTGCGAAAACGTGGAATATCCACCGAGCGTACAGACACAAAGTAACTCGCTAATACGACCTCACGGAGAATGACTCTCCGTCGCGATGATGCTGCAGAGGAAAGCTATGATGGGGTGTGTCTGAGAACACGAGATCATTGGATTCGTCGAGGATAGCCTTCGTTCAGAAGGTGAGAGAATTTGGCGTTGCTGTTAATTGGTCAATCTCCATATCGGTGGTTAGAAAAGGATGCTAGCCGCCCTCGAGGAAAAGTTGTTAGTGGGAGACGTATTTGTTCGAGAATTGTGATAATGAGCTTGGGCTCGAGGCGGCAACCAGTCACCGAACGTAGCCGCGGTCACGGGATGAACGCTTTGTCTAACAAAGGCATGGAGTAATTCTATAGCTCTCCTTAAAAGAAATATTTACAGCGGTACGCGACAGTAAATATTCCAACGGTTTCTGTCCCGTGGCTCGCCACACACAGACCCTATTCTTCGGGCGAGATAATTACCAGATGTCGATGCATCTCCACAGTACATGTTCAGCTAGCCTGAGGGCCGTTATAAACATTACGATCTAATTACCTAAAGTCCTTCAAACAGACAAACAGTCTTTGTCCCAACTACGGGAAGATAGGGAAGATCTATTTTTCAACGAATGACGCATCCCGCTAGCAACCTTCCCTCAAGGACGGCAAACATCCTTCTTTAACTACCAACATTGAAATTGACCAATTAACAGCAACGTCAATTTCCCTCACTTTCTGAACGAGGGCTATCCTCGACGAATCCGATGATCTCGTGTCCTTAGATACATCCCATCATAGTTTTCCTCGCAGCATTATCGCGACGGAAAGTCACTCTCTCGTGATGTCGTATTAGCGAGTTACTTGGTGTCTTTACGCTCAGTGGATATTCCACGTTTTAACAAAGAGTTAGTTTAGTTATACTTCCACCGTAGCCAAGCAAGTCGAGTACGATTTGGGCTTTGGATGAGAGAGCATCGTGTTATCCCATTGACCGCGGATTCGTTATTGAACCTAGGATCATTGTCATTATCTTCTCGAATATCTAATTACCACGGTTATTTGTCAAATTCTGTAATAATCGTATTTGCACTAGTCAATGTCTTCTCTGTTGCATAACGACAATGTGTAATCCAAATGAAGATTCGTTGCACGCCCCTAACCCTAATTCTAATGTAAACCCGACAGATATATATAGACTATAGCTACTTTGCACGTATCTACAAATTTTATATTATTCTTTATGTAGATTTCAAATTTATGTGGTAAATAACCGAGTAATGCAAATAAATCATGATTGGCGATACAAAAGAATTGTAACAAAAAATTGTTAATTTTGAACTCACGAACATAGACCAAACAATATTCAGACTTTGCTATACTACATTAGAAAATAGAAGAGCATAAAGAAAGCAAATAAGATTCAGAAATGGCAGAAATAAAAAAAAACAAAAAAGAACATCTAGAGGCACAGTGAAATATAGAAAATATATTTACCATAGTGATTATTATTTGTAAATATAAAATAATTGTTAGGAGTTCAAGTCAGTTCGCTGTTGAATGCCGAAGCGTGCAGACGTGTGCCTAGTGCTCTGTGAAGTTCGTAAAACAACACGTGTCGCCCATCTGTCGAAAGTGAACACAGCCAAGTGTTTCCTATCCTTTAGAGAAAAAGATCCTACGCTCCTAACCTCTACCCGAATACTAGCCTCATAGCCTCACGACTAGTTATTCAATTAGAATTAACTAGCTCGATGATGGCCCAGGAATCACGACCAGGCTCTCCTGAGCAAATCCATAATTGCTCCATGCTACCTTCTCCGTGGCAAAAGTGCAACAGATTCCCCCGTACCAATGACGCCAAAAATTCTAAGAAGCGAAAAATAGAAGCACCAAAAACAAACATAAACGCCACCCAGAACGAACAGTCAACAATCAAAGTAAACACTTACAACAGATACGTCGTATTGGATTCCACAAACGACTCCATGGAAACCGCAGACACACCATCAAACCAACACACCCAAAGAAATTCCCCTCCCCCGCCAATATTTGTTGATGATGTCATTGACAAACAAACGATGATTAAGTCCATAGAGAGAGATATCTCCAAAGAGGACTACAACCTAAAAACCAACAATAACAAAGTAAAAATCCTGCCGACAAACCCTGATGCATATACAAGACTCACCAAACCACTTAAGACCATTGTACGCCAACTTTCATACATACCAGCTCAAACACGAAAGACCTTTTCGAGTGGTTCTACGCAACATCCACCACTCAGCAGACATAGATTTTTTTTTATTTATTTGTTGAAATTACAATCAATTCTCGCGTTGAGAATTTTCAGTAATTTTTCTGGCGTGGCGCAGTGACATGGCTGTTTATTTACAATAAGTTAATACTTGTTATAGATAGGTATAATTTGTAGGTATTATAAGTAAGTGCATATGCTTAATTTGGATAACTAAATGAATCTAGCGTTTAGGTCTAGCGGGTAGTGCATCTTCAGCCTGCGAATCTGGTCCGTCGTGTCGAGTAGTCCAGTGATTAGGGGGTTTCGGTGTTTGTTGACTCTTTTGCTACATCTGTCGCTGTATTTTGCTATTTCCTCTTTGACTGTGGGTATCTTGAGGTCGCGATGGATGGTTTCGTTGGTAACATACCAAGGTGCGTCTGTTAAGGATCTTAGCGTTTTCGATTGGAATCGTTGTAGTATTTCGATGTTGGAGTTACTTGCTGTTCCCCATAGTTGGATTCCGTAGGTCCAGACAGGTTTTATTACGGTCTTGTAGAGGGTAATTTTATTCTGTATGTTTAGTTTGGAGCGTTGGCCCGTGAGCCAACAGAGTTTTTTTAGTTTGTCCTTTAGTTGCTTCGTTTTATCTGAGATGTGTTTCTTCCACGTTAGTCTCCTGTCCAGGGTCATGCCCAGGTATCGGACTGAGTCCCTGCTAGGAACTGTTGCATTGTTGATGGTGACCTGGGGGCAGGTTTGTTTTCGGAGAGTGAAGGTTACATGTGAGGATTTATTTTCGTTGATTTTGAAGCCCCATTTATGAAACCACTTTTCCATGGAGTCGAGACTTCGCTGGAGAGTGGATGAGGCTATTACCGGGTCTGCGTGGGTAGCTAATAGCGCTGCGTCGTCTGCAAATGTCGCTATTGTTATATCGTTTGATATAGGTAGGTCGGCAGTGTAGATGGAGTACAGTAGGGGTCCGAGGACACTACTTTGGGGTATGCCAGATTCTATTGGGAATGTTGTGGAAGTGACATCCAAGTATTTAACCATGAATTGTCTATTGGTTAGGTAGGACTTTAGGCTGGAGTAGTAGCTGTGTGGTAGGATTTTTTAAAGTTTGTATAGTAGTCCTTCGTGCCATACTTTGTCGAATGCCTGTTGGATGTCTAGGAAAACCGCTGAGCAATATTTTTTCTTTTCGAGTGTTTGGCTGATCGTATGAGTTATGCGGTGGATTTGCTCTACTGTTGAATGATGTTTTCGGAAACCGAATTGGTGATCTAGGAGTGTTTTCAAGTTCTCTAGGATTGAAAGGAGTCGGCTCGTGAGCACCTTCTCGAATAGTTTGGACAGGGTAGGTAAAAGACTGATTGGGCGATAGGAGCTGGTTTCGTATATCGGTTTACCGGGTTTAGGGATGAGGGTAATCAATGAGATTTTCCAGGCCTTAGGATAGTGTTCCAGGCGAAGGATAGCATTAAAAATCGATGTGATGAGTGCTATCCCTTTTATGGGAAGTTCCTTGATTGCTTTATTGCCTATTAGGTCGTGTCCTGCTGCTTTCTTGGGGTTTAGGCGACTGATTGTTTCTATAGTCTCTGCAGAAGTGAAGGGTTCGATAGGAGGGGACATTTGGAAGGGGGTGTGCAAGTATTCAGTAACGTCCGCGGCGGCTTTAGGGGAATGGGGATTGAATACTTTTGACAAGTATTTAGCAAACAGGTCGGCTTTTTCTATAGGGCTTCGCGCCCATCCACCTTGCGGACGGCGGATAGGTGGGATTATTTGTGGGGGGCGTGTGAGTTTCCTGGAAGCCTTCCATAGTGAGTAGCTGGAGTCGGCTGTGGGGGATAAGCTGGCGAGGTATTTATGGAAACAGTCGTTTTTATAATTTTTTAAGGTTTTGGATAGCTTTCTAGTTGCGTTGTTTAGTTTGCGTTTGTCATCCGGTGTTCTATGGGTCTGCCATACTCTTCTTAGTCTACGTTTTTCTGCTATTTTTTTTTAGTATGTATTGGGGATATTCTTGTTTGCTGTTAGATGGCTTTGTCGGTGTGGAGAGGCGGATTGCGTTTATTATGCTCGTGTTTAAGTATTCCGTGGCTGCTTCGATTTCTTCCTTTGTTTTTAGTGGGGTGAAGGCTGAGGTTGAGTGTGTAAAGACTTCTCTGAAGAGCTGCCAGTTGGTATGTTGGTTGTGAATGGAGCCATTAGGTGTATTCTCGATGATTGTTGAACTGACTGTTGCTATCACAGGAGCATGATCAGAGGAGAGATCAGCCGAGAAGTTGATCTGGACGTGTCTTGATGAGATATTTTTAGTTACGAAGAAGTCGAGAAGGTCGGGTATTTTGTTGGTGTCAATGGGCCAGTATGTGGGTTCGTATGTGGTGAGGTAGTTAAGGTTGTTGTTTATTATGCTGTTTAAAAGGTTTTTGCTTCTTGCTGTAACCAGTCTGCTGCCCCATTGGATGTGCTTGGCGTTATAGTCTCCTCCAGCTATGAATCTATAGCCCAGGGTGTCCAGGAAGTTATCAAAGTCTTCTTTGGCGATGGAGTGTCTGGGAGGGCAGTATACTGCTGAGGTGGTGATTGTGCCATGACAGTCTTCTATTGCTACGTTTGTTGCTTGGAGGTAGTCTTTCTGGAATGATGGAAATTCGTAGTGCTTAATACTTGCTTTGATTATTATTCCGGTGCCACCGTGGGCCTTTCCGCTGGGGTGTTGGGTATGGTAGAATTTGTAACCATTTATTTTCAGATAGTTCGTGTCGGTGAAGTGGGTTTCCGATACGAGCATTACGTCGATTTGCTGGTGTTTTAGGAAGAGTTCTAGTTCACGTTTGTGTTGCGCTAGACCGTTGGCGTTCCAGAGTGCTATGCGCCTTGGCTTTATTTTGCGTCGGGGCGTGTTAATTTATCCACGATAAGTGTTAGTAGCAATAGCAAGTTATTTATTTGCTCTGATTGTTTCTCTATTAGCTTTTCAAGCCTAGAGACGTTGCCTGTGTTAGGTGGGTTGGGGACACTGTTTTGGGGAAGATTCCTTTGGCTATTCGGGTTATTTTGGATGCCTTGTACTGCTTGGGCATAGGAGGTTGAGGTGGAGATGAATTTGGTAGGACTGGGTGTTTGGTTGGTTGAGGGGGTTGGGGTAGTCGTGAATTTCGGCGGGCTGGGTGTTTGGTTGGATACCTCTTTTGCTCTGAGCTTAGGGTACCTGTTCGTGTATAGTGTTTTATAGGCTGAGCAGCCTTTGTAGTTGGCAGGATGATCCCCTTGACAGTGGATGCATTTCGCTGGGGTTTCCGGTGATTTGGCGCACTGGTCAGTGGAGTGAGTGCCTGCGCATTTAACGCAGCGGAAAGTATGGTTGCAGTATTTCTGCGTATGACCGTACCTTTGGCACCTTTTGCATTGCACTATTTCTTTTTTCACAAGCGGTGGTTCGAATTTTACTATCGCGTTCACTAGACGACTGATGTAGATTTCCTTATTGTTCGGCTTTGTTTTATGTCTAGAAAGAATGAGGATAACGGATCTTTCGAGACTCTATGCCTTATATTACTTACGTTGATGACTTCGTGGCCGAGTTTTGAGAGTTCGTATTTGAGTTCGTCTATGTCTGCTGAGTGGTGGATGTTTCGTAGGACCACCCGGAAAGGCCTTTCCTGTTTGAGTTGGTAGGTGTGGAAGTTGGCGTTCAGGGTCCTGAGTATCTTGGTGAGTTTTCTGTAAGCTTCTGGGTTCGTCGGTAGTATTTTCACCTTGTTGTTGCTTATCTTTAGGTTATAATCCTCCTTGGAGATATCTCTCTCTAGGGACTTGATCATTGTCTGTATGTCGATGACGTCGTCCACAAATATTGGTGGGGGAGGGGGGATTCTCTGTGAATGTTGGTTTGATGGCGGTTCTACGATTTCCATGGCGTCGTTTGAGGATTCCAATACGGCGAACCTGTTGTGATACTGAACGTATACAACCATACGTTCCGCTGCGTTAAATGTGCAGGTACACACTCAACTGACCAATGCAGTAAATCACCGGAAATCCCAGCGAAGTGCATCCACTGTCAAGGTGACCATCCTGCCAACTACAAAGGCTGCCCAGCCTACAAAACCCTGTACACAAATAAGTACCCTAAACACAGGGCAAAAGAGGTAACCAATCAAATACCCAGTCCTCCCAAATTCACTACTACCTCAATCCCCTTAACCAATCAAATACCCAGTCCTCCTAAATTGACCACCACTTCAACCTCCTATGCCCAAGCAGTACAAGGAATCCAAAATAATCCGAATAGTCACAGGGACCATCCTCAAAATAGTGTCCCCAATTCACCAAACACAGACAACGTCTCTAGGCTTGAAAAGCTAATAGAGGAACAATCTGACAAATAAATAATTTGTCATTAACATTAACTATTAACACTCATCATGGATAAATTAATTCGCCCCGACGCAAAATAAAACCAAGACGCATAGCTCTTTGGAATGCCAACGGTCTAGCTCAACACAAATACGAACTAGAACTCTCCTTAAAACAACAACAAATCGACGTAATGCTCATATCTGAAACTCACTTCACCGGCAAAAATTACCTGAAAATAAACGGTAATAACTTCTACCATATCCAACATCCCCGTGGAAAGGCCCTCGGCGGCACCGGAGTCATTATCAAAGCCAGCATTAAGCACTACGAACTTCCAACATTCCAGAAAGACTACCTTCAAGCAACAAACGTAGTAATAGAAGACTGCCATGGTACAATCACCACTTCAGCGGTATACTGCCCTCCCAGACACTCCATCGCCAAAGAAGAGTTCGATAACTTCCTTGACGCTCTAGACAATAGACGCAAATCCGATAATTGCTTTATCCACTCTCCAGCGATATCTCGACTCTATGGAAAAGTGGTTTCATAAATAGGGCTTCAAAATTAATGAAAAAAAACCCATACATGTAACGTTCACGCTCCCAAAGCAAACCTGCCCCCAGGTCACCATCAACAATACAACAATTCCTAGCAAGGACACAGTCAGATACCTGGGCATGATCCTGGACAGGAGGTTGACCTGGAAAAATCACATCACAGACAAAACGAAGCAACTAAAGGACAAACTCAAAAAATTCTATTGGCTTACTAGCCGATCCTCCAAACTAAGCACACAGAATAAAATTACCCTCTATAAGGCCGTAATAAAACCTGCCTGGACCTATGGGATCCAACTATGGGGAACAAGAAATAATTCCAACATTGAAATACTTCAACGCTTCCAATGGAAAACGCTAAGATCCATTATAAATGCACCCTGGTATTGTTCAGAAAAGTTAGGTTGGTATGATCGCTAGTTACTACAAGCTAAGTTGGTACGACTTCTAGCGACGCTCTTTTGTCTTAGAAGTCGACCACGTGTTAATTGACTAAGTGTATCCTGTGAGTTAAGACGTTTTGTACGAGGCGGAGAAATATATAGAGAAAATCGAATCTGTGTGAATCGATTAATTATCAACCCCAAACCTACATCAATTAACAGGTATGTCACCAACGAACTAATACATGACGATCTCTAGATACCAACAGTCAAAGAGGAAATAGAAAAATATAGCGACAGATATAGCAAAAGAGTCAACAAACACCGAAACCCCTAATCACTAGACTACTTGATACGTCGGATCAGATCCGCAGGCTGAAGAGACACTACCCGCTAGACCTAAACGCTAGATTCAATTAGTTATTTAAATTAAGTAATATTTACTTATTTATAATACTTACTTATAAATTATACTTATCTATAATAAGTATTAACTTATTATAAATAATTAGCCATGTCACTGCGCCACGCCAGAAAAAATTACTGAAAATTCTCAATGCGAGAATTGATTGTAAATTTTAATAAATAAAAAAAAAAAAGAAAGAAAGGAATTCAAGTGTCCTTCGACATTTGTGCGTGTTTGATGAATGGGTATATGGATGTCGCTGGCGTGCTGTTTGTAACATAGCGTTGATACGCTTCTTATTCTCTTCCCTTATTTATGGTTTTCCATTATTCTATTCGGTTAGGCATGCATATTCTCGGAAGTCGGCCCTTGTGCGTGTTTGTAACGAATAGTTAATGTAATCGACGTGCGCGTTTCCAAGCTTTAACAATGATTTTCATAACTAATATCAGATAGTAAAAATAATATTGAAAAGAAAATAGAAAAAAATTGTAATCAAAATATTCCCAAAGTTACAATAGAAAAAAATGTTCTCTTATATTTTTCAACAAAAGTTAAATCTAATACAAGATTTCATTTAAAATTAATAAAATTTCAAATTAGCATCAAAATGAAAAAATCAATTCAGAGATCAAACATTAAAATAACAATTTTTAAACTAATTATCTTTATTTACTTATACTTACTAGCTTTAATACTACCATGAGAAACTTTTAACAGAGATCAAAAAATTCAATATGAAATACAAATTTTAAATATAATTTAATGTCTTCTTTTAATTTCTTCTTTGTTAAATTTTGTATTATTAATTTTTTATTAATGTATTAACCCTTTGCACTCCTATGTCGAGTGTGACTCAACATCAGTTTTTATTTCAGGAGCTACTTTGTTGAGTCCCACTCGACATTCTTTCAGTTTCACCTTTTTTTGTGAAATGTGTGAAAGAAAACAAGGATTGCATCCTGGAAATTGTTTCAAGATATATCATACGCCTAAAAATTACAAAATACAACAATAGTGTGAATAAAACTGGTATTTAAGTGAATTTGTTTCTTCCTTTATTTATTTAAATTGCCTTATTTTTTAGTTAAAGTAAATTTCAAATAAAACACTTAAAAGCGTTAGGAGCTGCTGATAACAAAATTGAAATAAAATTTGGAGTGCAAAGGGTTAAACATATTTTCTAATATAATAAAGATATCATGCCTTAATTCTTAAAAAAAGTTGTATCATAACTTTCTTGTAACTAGTGTTACAGTAATACAATGATATTATTAATAAGATCTTAATGTAAAAAAAATTATGTAATACTATCATATTGTAGAGTAAAATACCTAAGATAAAAGATACAAAATAAATATTTAATATTATACAACACTTCTCACTTCATCTAAGTAATTATGATACACAAGGAAACAATAAATATAACTAGTTAATCTAAATATGGTATAAATTCGTTTTACATGTATTGTATTCACTATTGCATATTCTAACTCACTGCATTATAATTTTTTTATTGTGTCAGTATCTTTTAATTTCGCAGGAAATCTATGGTGAAGTACATACATACATATGTGTGTGTATATATATATATATATATATATGTATATATATATATATATATATATATATATATATATATATATATATATATATATATATATTACATAGAATATTAACTAGGTTATGTTTAGATCACCACATGGTTTATACCTAAAATAGGCTGTGGTTAGTTGTGCTAAATGATTTCATATTATTTAAACCTACATAACAAAATCCGGCACAATCATGTCCTACAATTCTTCTACTGAAACGAATTGTGCTTGTAGTAAAGATATTAAAAAAGATGAGGAATCTAATTTTGATTTGGTTTTAAAAGAAAAGTGGATGGAAGCCCAGAAAAATGGAGTGTTTCGTTATATATTAAACATTCAAGATTCAAAAATATTGGAAGGCAAATATCACTTTTTAGTCCAGGTAATGTTATTAAATAATTAATTATAATAAATATTTGTTTAATTTATTTTCAAATATTTTTTAATTGTTACAATTTTGTTTAAGTAATATAGTAATTTACAGGATAAAATATTTTACATGTTTCTATTGTTCACTTGTCATATGTGTAAATGTATGCTTTAATTTTACCATCTCTTGCATAAATATTCATGAGATAATTTTCTAGTTCAAATTTTAATAATTACAAATATGTTTTGTGTATTAATGTCATTAATACAAAAGTACATGTAAATCTGGTTACATATGCTTATCTCTTTGTTTTAATACTCTCAAGTACAGTTTGTTGATAACTTATAAAATAAAAATAAGCAGATAAAACAAAAATATTTACAAAATCAGTGATAATTTACAAAAATAAAAATGAAATAAATATTATGTAACTGTAATTATATCTAATAATATAATATAGATAATATTGTTTATTCTAGGAATATTTATAAGAGTAAAATTATATAAATTAACTTTATAGTGCAAAATCATATATAAAATAACAGTTAAAGAAGTAGCAATGAATATATATTTGTTATTATATTGCCAATACAATATCAGGATTGTTTATTTATTAATCAATGTATTATACTTTTAGGAATATATATCTATTGATGAACTAAAATTATTTAATGTTTTATGATTTATAATTATGAGAATCATAATGTCTCTCGTCCCTATTGTATTTCAAAGAACTTATAATCCTTTAACACATTGGCATCAGAGCATTTAGAAACTAATATATATATATATCATTTAGATTCTAGCAAAGGAATTCAAATGACATATATGTGAGTCACGGTGCTAATGTGTTAAGTTACTCTAGTATGACTTAGTTAATATAACTGTAACACAATGAAAGGAAAAAAATAATTCTATTGATTCATATATATGTAAATTCATCAACAAATAACATGGGAACTGCAAGACATTTGTATTACTGATTTAGTTAAAATTCTGCATATGGGAAGATCCTCACTCTGCAAAAGTATTCCATTATAAGAGCAAAGGTCAAATATACAAGATATATACAATATATATAATCAAAGATATATACAATCATAAATATAACATTGTCTTTTTCTGCATAGTAAATAAATTTGCAATACTGTAGTATTCAGTACTTTAATGCCCATAGGGTGCATTGTTAGAAAATTTAATATTTGAAAAAAAACCTTATTGCGCGCCATGGTACATTTATTGGAGTATACAATTGCTGATTAACCAGTTAGCTGTTGCGCCTTCTTTGAAAACTTTGAAAATTGTATACCTAAAATGTGTCACAGAAAGTAAGCGATGAAGTATAATGGCCAAATACAGAGTATGTGTGGCTGTTATAATATAGAATTAAGTTATAATAAAATGACTGTTTTATTTTTTAATTTTATTGCTGACATGAATTGTTATAACATGAAATATTGCCTTTTTTTGACATGATGAGTATATCTGTCATAAATAGCTAACTGGTTAAACATGCATCGCTGCTATAAATGTCGCCTATTACTGAATTGTTGTGACTAGCATCTCGTTAACATCTTTTTGCAAAAAAGATTAACATGTGTGCGTTGCCAGAGTGTTAGTTGGCAAAATGAGTTGGTATTGATGTGGACAATGATGTGGTTACCTATGGCATGCCGAACCTACACAGTTTTGTCTATCTTCTCAGCATCGGACATTTATGGTGGCTGAGACTTTGTTGGAAGACTTCTGTACTCATAAGCTTGTACCTGTACCTGTATCTGTTTGCCAATAATATACTTTATCTCCCAATGGGATGTTGCACCTTCATTTGTACATTTAGTCATTAACCAGATCTTGGAATACTTGTGCCTTGTGAATATGACTTCCAGTAATTTAATCCATAAAAATTGTGGTTAAAAATTTGCAAAATATCTAAACATCATAAGGAATTGAAAATTAGTAAAATGGTAGCTTTTATCTAAAGCTGCTTTTATCTAAAAGGTATAGCTAGTGAACGGGGTCAAAAGAGTCCTCCAACCAAATTTATGTAATGATGTGCCATATGATAGTACCAAAAAAACATCTTATATCAAATTTCAACTTTTTTCTCATCTAAAAAATAATTCATCTTATATTGAGCTCGAATTCACTCAACTACTTTGTAAGTCACATTATTGAACGATACTTCAAATTAACACAAATTCTAAAATTTTATACTATATTTATTATATATAGAAGGTATTAAAATATCCAAAACATAAAAGCTACTTTTTTGCGTGAAATTTTCGAGGAAATCGATTTTTGACACATTCACCACTGGAATATCTTCTTAAAAAACCTAAAAATCTATAAATTTATAAATTCTATAGTTCTATATATATTAGGTTATTCGAAAAGTTTCTTTCATTTCATAAGGTGATAATACATGAACAACAATTTCTGTTTTATATTATTTTATTGAATTAGGTATGACACATTCCATTATATTTCTATTATTATGTTCGTGCATAATTCAATAAAATAATATAAAACAAAAAACATTGTGCATCTATTATTGCCTTATAAAACGAATGAAACTTTTCGGACAACCTAATATATATATGTAACTGTATGAATAGAATAGATCACGAGAGAAGAAATGTAATTTAGGACTTAGAAAATCGATTTTCCAGGTAAAATTTGTAGTGGATTTGTTATTAACTGTTCTTGTATTGAATTTAATTATTCTCAAAATAAACTCGATTTTCCAGAATCGATCGTTCGATTTATTCTAAGCATTTACATTATTACATATATATATATAATCTGTAATTCTATAAATTTGTCATCTTTTACGGAAAGAAAATTGTCAAAAAGTTCGTAATGTTTGTAATATGCCACAATTTTCTACAGAAATTTTTTGTATGATGTTTCTCTTTGTTAACCTATTGAATAGTTCATCACCTGAGAAATGCGGTTTGGGAATCTCCTTAACCATGTAAATAAACCCCTTTGAATTATAAATACACTGAAATTCATCTGTTGTTTAGAGAGATATACATACTTCCAGAAACTGCTAAGCCAGTAAATTGTTTAAGGTGTTATATACAAGGTGTTAAAAAAATTGGACAATATTTTATGTAAATCTAGACATTAAATCCAAAAATTAAAAAACAGATTCACAAAAGAAAAAATACATTATAAGGAGAAGATGAAGATAAATAGTACTTTATATAAGATTAATTCTTATATGTACTGATATGTTCTATTCATTAGACACAGGCATTAAATGTTTAAAATATTTAATGATTCAAATTTTTATAAAGGTTTTATATGAACAATCCAATTATATATTGTTCTCTGATAAAACATATACAAACTTGTTTTAATCATATAAAAATTTTCTTTATTATTAATAATCTTATAATAAATAATATTTATTTTTCTTAATATTTAATACTGACAATTTTTATTAATTTTTAGCTAAATATTGATCGTGGTTATAAAAGAAGATCTCCAGAAAATATTATTTCGATGAACCAACCTTTCAATGAGAAAGACTTTAACTTTACAAAACTTGTGTCAGAAGAACAAATAATGAATTTAAATAATACAGACAAAGATGATATAATTGCAATTAATGCTAGTCCGATTGAATACTGTCATTCTCTGCTGTTGCCACAAAGATGTAAACAATTACCTCAACTTGTAACAAAGCATAGCTTATTGAAAGCTATTGAGTTGTTTTCCTTGAGTTTGTCTTCGTAAGTATATTCCACCTTTGAAGCAAAAGTACAGAAATTAAATCTTTAATTAATTTATAAATACATATGTTGATTGTTAAAAAATGCAATGTCAAAGGAAAGTTAATAAAACATACACAGTACTCTCATAAATTTCATTTTTCTTAATAATATTTATTAAGCATTATTCAGTTAATAAAATAAGATTATTGTAGTAATGCTTTATGAATAAAGAAGTAATTATTTTATGATTCTATTTTATTTTTGAAACTCTAATTGTTATAACATAAAACTTAATCAGTGATGCAATTCCAATTTAATAGGAAAAATAAAAATTTTGAAATTTTGGCATGATTTATTAACGTTTTCTGACATTTAAAAATATTTACATTATAACTATTTACAATATCACATTGTTGTTTATAGTTTATAAGTATTTTCAATTAACCTTATTGTATCATTAAGCCCTTAACCCGCAACGTCGTGTTAGAGACGTGGTACATCCTACGGGCCAAACATAAGCAACACATGCACTTTGTACGTGAAACTTTGTACATTAGTTGGGATACATGCGACAAACACTTTTTTTTCTTGTCCGCATTCGGAAGTGCAGTATATTTTCTTGAAAAATATTAGAAAGGTACCCCTAAAAATAAGTTCAAAAAGAATGTTAAGCATTGTCGAGGACATTGAAAGTTCTGCTAACATCGCAAAAAGTGATTTGATAAATATTTTAAATAGTGATAGTGACAGTAGTGATATTTCACTTTCTGTACGAGAACGTTGTAAGCGACTGGTTATCGAAGATGATATCGACGACGAAGACCACAGTAATCATCAACAACCAGAGCTATGGATTTGGGAAGAAGAAACTAATGAACCAAAAATTATGAAACTATACAGAGATTTCTGGTATAAAAGTAGGAACTTTGAGTTAGTTAGGTGAAAACAAAAAAGAAGTAGATGTTTTTAATGTAATATTTGATAACATATTTTGGGAAAATATTGTTATGGAAATGAATCGATATGCAAATCAAATAATGATCAATGAAAATAAAAGACTAAAACTAGATGAAACTTGGTTTCCTGTAAACTGTGGTGAAATCAAAATATATTTTTCACTATGTATAATAATGGGTGAAGTTAAGAAACCAACAATATAAATAAATTGATCTAAGAGAGCAGTTATAGAAACTCCAATTTTCAGGAAAACGATGTCGTTCAAAAGATTTCTGCAAATAACTAGATGTTTGCATTTTGCAGATAACAATTCGGTCAACAATACAGATAAATTATGTAAAATAAAATAAATAAATTTTAAATAAAATAAATTTTTTGAATCAAAGATTTAAAGAAGTATATACAATGCAAGAGGACATTGCTACCGATGAATCATTGATGAATTATAAGGGACACTTATCCTACAAACAATTTAATCCATTGGAAGGGACAAGATTCGGTATAAAATTTTATAAATTATGTGAGTCAAAATCGGGTTATTGCTATGATTTTAAAATATACATTGGTAATGATAAAATAAATTCTAGTGACAGTGCATCCAAAAGTGTTATCAAAGAACTATCACAGTCAATATTACATAAAGGATTGTTTAAATCTTTAATTAACAGTAAAACTAATGTTGTTGGAATAGTGCGCTCCAACAGAAATAATATGCCAAAAGATTTTTCTAAAGTAAAATTAAAAAAGGGTGAATATAGAATGAGGAACTGCAATGGAATACTGGCATTGAAATGGAAAGATAAACGAGACGTTTATATTCTTTCTTCAAAACACAAAACAGCAGAAATGATTGAACCAGATAAAAGTCGATTCAATTGTACTTTGAAACCAAAATGTGTCATTGAGCATAATAAAGGAATGATTGGAATTGATCGGCAAGACCAAATGTTAGCATGCTTCCCTGTGATGAGGAAATGTATGAAAGGATACCACCAAAAAGTTTTCTTTTACCTCTTTGATATTGCTTTGTTCAACTCGTACATTTTATTCAACAAAATAAATACTGGGAATATTATTATGCTGAATATAGAATTGAAATAGGCGAATCATTACTAAAAAATATACCGTTAACAGAGTATAAACGAAGAGGACGATTACCAAAGGGAGATTTACCAAAGAGACTGTACGCGAAATATTTGAGTTATTTTCCAAAGCATATAGATCCAACAATATCGAAATCACGGCCAGCAAGAGCCTGTAAAGTTTACACAAAACATAAAAAACGTAGCGAAGCAACGTGGGAGGGCAAAATATGCAAAGTTCCATTACATGTACCAATATGCTTCGAAATATACCACACGATTGAAGGTTATTAAATTTTTGTAAATTTTATCAAGACATTAATTATTTAAAATATGTGTTTATTTAGAAATTGCAATAAAAATTTTATTGAAATAATATTTATTATTCACTTCAAGATAATAATTTCTTTTTATTTATTTATTTATTATTGCTTAGTTTGTGCCTTTCGGCTTTGGACGAGCTTTCGGTTTTACATCTCGTTTACATATTACGCTTCTTATATATCTACCTCCCCTCTTATCCACTCTATTATATTGCACTCCCTCAATTATTCTGTCTCTAAAATTATGGCAACTTTTGGGCTTTTGCCTCCTTGCTATGCTTACTTATTGTCGTTCCTCCCTGTTTTGTATTGCCCTTCTCTTTTCTATTATTGTTTTCAGTTCTGTTAGTCCTTCTCCAGTCTCGTTTAGTATTTTCGCTGTGTCCTTTGGTCTTCCCGTTATTTCGCATTCTTCTATTACATGTCTCAGGTCTTCTTCTTTCCTTTTACATAGCCTGCATCTTTTTTCTCCCTCTTCTTTCCAGTATTCTCTTGCTTTGGTCTCGTTTCCACATCTGAATCTTGCTAATATTTTTCTATCCTTCCACTTCATCCTCCCTTTTAAGTATTTTGATTCCCTTATCCTTTTCCCCCTCTCTTCTGCTTCTCTTTTTCTCCTTTCTTCTATAATTTGATCTGCTGTCATCCTTTCTTGCTCTTCTCTTGCTTCCATCTGTGTCCCTCTATTTCTCACCTCTTCTAGCCCTTTCTTTCTCTTTCTTGCTCTTTTCCCTTCTTGGCCATTTCCCCAATTTCTCTCTCTTTCCTTTATGTACTCCTTTACTCCTTTTTTTGACTCTATGGCTTTCCCTTCATACCTTACTGCTCTTCTTAATGCCTTTTCTTTAATTTCTGTTAGCTTGCATTCTTCTATCAATATATAATTCGGTGTTGTCATATCTAACCTAAGATCCATTTCACATATCTTCTTTGTATTCTATCCAGCCTTTCTTCCATGTTCCAGCCCCATACCTCTGCTCCAAACAGCGCCACGCTCTCTACCAGTGCTCCAAACATCTTCATTTTCCTCTTGTAGTCCTGTTTGAAAATTCTTTCTCCCATGCTCCATGTTTTCTTCATTGTTATTGTTGTTCTCTTTTTCCTGTCTTGTATGTGTTTTTCATCACTGCCGTTTTTCTGTAGTATGTACCCCAGGTATCTTATTTCGTCCACTTCTTCTAATTCTTGCTCTCCCCATTTCCATTTTCTTTGTCTCCTCTTGTTCTTTCTTTTCTCGAAAACTACTATCTTAGTAGTATTTTCCGCGCTCAGCTCCAATTCGGTTTCCTTTAAAAAATTTTCGAATCTCTTTAGCATTTCCTTCAGCTCCTCTTCTCTATCCGCCATCAGCACAATATCGTTTGCATTGTCAATGACCATACCTTCCTTTCTCCTACCACGATGCCCCCGATTTGTCCTTTCCTTTATTCTTCTTTCAACCCCACCACGTAGATGTTGAATAACGTCGGGCTCAACGTGCATCCTTGTCTGACTTCCCTCAGTGTCCAAAATTCTTTTGCGTTGTTACCCTTGATTCTCACCACATTGTTTCTGCGTACAACTCTTTTATCCTTCGAATTAGTTTTTCGTTAATCCCCATTTTTCTCATTTTCTCCTCCAATTTCTCTCTGTTTAACCAGTCGAACGCCGCTTTTAAGTCCGCAAAGCAGGCATATAGTGTCCCTTTTTCTCTATTCAACTGTTTGTCTATGATATGGTTAATCACAAATACCGCGTCGGTCACTCCTCTTCCTTTTTTAAATCCGAATTGACTCTCTTCCAGTTTGGTTTCAATCTCTGCCTTCAGCCGTTCGTCCAGTATCTCTGCGTAAATCTTGTATGCTGTGTCCATTAATGTTACTCCTCTGTAACTTTTCGCTACTCTCTTGTCCCCCTTCTTGTATATCGGACATATTACTCCTTTTTTCCAATCTTCTGGTATCCCCTCCCCATTCCATATTTTCCTTAACAAATCTCATAACGCTTCCCCTACTTCTTTCGGTGCATACTTCCATACTTCATTTTCTAACCCGTCTTCCCCCATTCCTTTCTTCTCCTTCAAGTTCCTTAGTTGGTAGATCACCTCTTCCTTCTCTATATTATCTTGTCTCTCCTTCATTATTTTCTCTTCTGCTCGATGCTTCTCCGTTTTTCTGCCCTCTTTGTGCTCTGTTCCTTCTAAACTTTCCATGAAGTGATTTTTCCACCCTTCTTCGCTTATTTCTTCATCTATACTTTCTCTTCTTCTTCTATATTTATTTATGTATTTCCACGCTTTTTGTTCTGTTTTGATCTTCTTGATTTTCTCCATTTCTTCTTCGTGTCTTTTCTTTCTTTGTTTGCACCACTGTTTGAATGCCTTTTTCCCCTCTATGAGCGCTTCTCTACTGCATTTTCCTTTCATAAACTTTCTCACTTTCCTTCTTATCTCTCTTTTCCTCTCTTTCCACTTCTTGTCGTACCACACTTTCTCTCCCATGCCCCATTTCCTCATCTTCACTTTCTTCTTTGGCATTGCTTCGTTTATCTTCTTTTTGATTTCTGTCCACATTTCGTCTACTGTTTTTCCATTGTAGGTCCAGTCTTTACATTCCTCCAAGTATTTTTCCACACTTCCGTTTGTCCATTCTCTTTTCTCCTTCTCTTCTTCTTTCTTTTCCTCATTTTTTTATAATTCCGGCCCCCTATTTCTATTTCTAACGGCATGTGGTCCGATTCTGTTCTTTTTCCTACTTCATGTCAATTATTTCTTCTGTCGCCTCCTGATTGCCAATCGCATAGTCTATTACTGAGTTTCCTCTCTCCCCAATATAGGTCCACTCCTCTCCTTCTTTATCTCTGCCATTGATTATCGTCCAGCCTCTCTCTTCCAGATACTTTAGCAGTGTTCTTCCTTCCATGTTTACTGTCTTGTCTTTTGTCTCCCTCTTTTCCCGTTCTTGCGTTCCAGTCTCCGCTGATGATCATCACTTCCTCTTCTCTTCCGTCTACTCTTTCCTCTATTTTTTCCATGTCCCTTTTGTATCTTGATTATAAACCATCATTATTCTATATGTCTTGTCATTGTATATTATTTTTCTTTCAACTATATTATCACTTATTTCTTTATATTCTATTTCTCTTAGTTCTTTATTTATACCCGTTATTATCCCCCCCCCTTTGCACTTCCTTTTTTCTTACTCTCATTGCTGTCCTGCATTTCCAGTCGAATTCTTTGGGCAGTCTATATTTTAATTTTTCCCCATTTGCCTTCCTTTATCCATGTTTCCGTGAGTCCGATCACGTCGAATGTCTTCGGATATTCCCACACCGCCCTGTTCTTGCTTATTAGCCCTGATACATTCCAGAAGTACGTTTTCGTCCCCTTTGTAACCCCCTTTCCCCCTTTTTTCATTTTTCTCCCCCTCTCTATCTTTCTTCTTTCAGCCTCTCTTCATTTTCGTTCCATCTGTACCATTTGTTTTCTATTTTTAGTTTCTTGTATCCTATCTTTACATATTCGCTCTTTTCCCTTCTTTCTTTGGCTACCCTTCTTATGTGTAACTGTACCTCCCTTTCTTTTCTCGTCAGATCTTCGTCTATGTATACACCCTTTTTCAATTTGCTTTTCTCCTTCGTTATCCGTATCTTTTCCTCCATCGATTTCATCGTCGCCACTATTATTGTGTTCTTGCCCCCCCCCCCTTTATCATATGTGCTCTTTCTACTTCTGCCCCTATCTTCATTTTTTCGTTTATGAACTCCTTTACTGTCTCTTCATTGCTTCCTTCGTTCCAGTCCTTTAATTACTATGTTCCTTCTTCTTTTCTCTCTCTCTCTCTCTCTCTCTCTCTGCTCTGTCTTTCTCCTCCTCGATTCTTCTAATTCTGCCCAATGGTTCCTTCTGTTCCCTTTCCCACTCTTCTCTCTCACTTCTTTCCTCTTCCTCTTTCATTTCCCTCTTCATCTCCTCCACTTTTTTCGAATATCCCTTTTATTTCTTTTATCATTGTCTTAAATCTTCTTTCCATTTTCTCTGCTTTTTCCATCATTACTTCCATTCCTTTCTCCCTGGCTGGTGTCTCTTTTTCTGTCGAGCTGTATTTGTCCAGTGTATTTTTGAAGACTGCCTTATTTCCCATTTTACCAGTGCTCCTTGGTCTTCCCTTGTTTGTCGCCATCTGCCGTTTCCCTACCTTACTTTGTTTTGCCGCGCTTCTGACCTCCTAACCTCTTCTTTTCTAGTTTTTTTTATTTATAGCTCTCTCTGGTTCTAGTCTTTTTTTTCACTTTTCTTTTGCTTTCTCCTCGTATGCTCACTCTTTACTTTCCCTTCTTCATGCCAGTTTGTGCGTCCTTTTCCTTTTTCCCTTCACACTTCACTTTTTCCGCAGAGGTCTCCGTCCGCGTGTTACCCTCGCTCCGAATCGAACCGAAAGTCCCATAAATCTTTCTTGTTCAATGATCAATTGGTAATAGCTATTTATCAAACATCTTGCAACATAAAGTTAGTTGTGTAGCGGCACATGAGTCAGAGGACAATTCATATCATGTTGTTGTTTCGGATTATCAAGATCATTAGGACACAAGTAATGTAAGAACAAATAGACTCCGGGAAAAACAATGTTACCGCTACGCATAACCGTCGAACAAAGACGATTTAATCTTCCGACTCTCCCCCCCCCCCCCCCCCGCCCCCCATCGACCAGTATAAATAAACCGACGCAACCAAAAAGAGTTTAGTATCTACGAGTATTACGAGCATCTTTCTGTATGTAACGAGCGATCCAAGTGTTATTACGAGTTATCTACCAAGTTACGCGACGAGCATTTATCGAGTGTTTATCCGCGATTTTATTTTGCGATTTATACTTTGTGCTAAAGCCTCAGCGAATATAGGCTGTAGATTAATTTATTATTTTAAATAAATTGGACGGTTACGACAACAAACGATAACCTCCAATAAATCTCACGGTCAAACATCCATATATACCTGTCCTCTACAGTTGTACCTTACTGATCAGAAGAATGGTGCGATTTACACAACTTTGAACGCTCAGCCAGACTGTGAAATGGCTCGACCCTGCCGTTGGTTACAGCACGCGATGTTCGAACTTAAATCGTAAGGCAATGGATTAACTATCTTGGATTTGTGCAACATGCAACAATAAATGTCTTAACCGTTTGAGTCTCAGGTGTCGAAAAATCGCGGACAGCGTGCTAACGCTTGTCTTAATCGATTGCGAAGAGAAACAAGCGGCGCAATAGCACTCGTCATATTTGTTATTTTTATGACATAGTTTATAAATATTTCAAGTTTTATTCAATAAAAATTATTGAGAAGGTAACAATGAAATACAGAATACAGTTCAAATATACTGGGACCTTTCGACACAAAATCTAAACAGCGCGATCGCGCTGCTTGGTACTCAAACGGTTAAGTTCGTGATTTTATTGTTCAATGGAATCCAGTTGTGAAATTCTGATCAAAGAAATAATATTACATATTTCAAAATCTAATCCATATTATATTTATACTTATAATAAAATAATATTTTTAATCTACTATTTTAAATAACCAAGAGCTTAAATATACCTGAGTTTTCGATATAAGATCTACAGAGAATAAAAAGAATAATTGGAGTAAATAAATAACTAAAGCTTAACAATTTGATAATATGTTGTTTGCAGATATATCAGGGTGGCTTTTAACAGTCTTTGTGCTTTTGCATCTGTGAACCATCTTCATTGGCATTTATACTACTTGAGATGGAGGATGTTACTGGAATATATTGTAACTACATTTTTATTCTGTTATTCCTTATATATATATATATATATCTTACTAGTCCAGTCGAGTTACATTGAATTAAATTAAATCCATTTCATTAAAAAAATTCTAATTATTGTTCTATCGCTTAATGTGGTCCTATTGACAATTGAGAATGAGAATCTGTTCAAGGTAAGAGATTATTTTCAACAATACATAATCAGAAGTGGTATAATTGTAAAAATCAGTCTCTTCTCTTACTTAGTTGCTTATATCTGGGGACTGAGTGGAGATAGAGGAAAATATTACAAATGAATGTTGTAGACCACCAACTGAACTGCAATTTGGATTAAAAAATTATCATTATCACACAAGAATATCTGTGTGAAAAATTAATAACTTACTGTATTAACAAATTATAACATGTGTTACAAAGTTTTATTCTTTTTAAAAAAACAAATGAAAACTTTAAAATTCATAATTTTGCAATAAATTTATTTTCAGGGTGGAAAGGAGGTGTTCAAGTATACTTATACTTAATTATAATTATATATATTATATAGTTGATTGAATGTTGAATGAGAGGGCCATTCTTTATTGATATCCTTGGTGTTTTTATATATATAGTGTATTGGGTAGTTGCTATGTCAAGGAATCAATCGATTGGAATAGGGCAGTCATCACGATAATCATGAGTATCAGGCTATTATTATAGACTATAGGTGCTTAATAAGAATGTTATGTTGCTATGATAGAGGGGACACATGGTAATCTGTTATTTCCAATTGTATTGATTTCTTTGTGACTTAAACATTCATAAACAATTGAAACATTTAATAAGATTCACAATAGGGAAATTTTATTTCGATTCCTTAGTACTTGCCTTATAAATAAATGGGATAACTCTAGAAATGACTAGAAATAACTACTTAACTTAAAATATCATAAATCAACAATTTCACATATCGTTTTTTTTATTTTTTTTACAACTCGTGAAACCAATTTTATTTACTAAATATTGTAATAATGATAATAATGCACACGGTGAGCAAACCAAATTATACAGTTGTATGTACAAAGAAAATTTAGAAGAAAAGTTTTTAGTATTTATATGAACAAAATGATGAGTAGCTTTTGCATAAATCATTATTCGCTGTCATAAACAATAAGAAACATGAAAAATAAACATAATATGTACAATTATCGTGGTTAGAGGAAATGTAAGAAATTTTTTGACAATACAGTAGGAATACGTTTGTCCAAACGACTCGAGGAACAAGATCATTTGGATAATAAAAGTTCACTCACTACCTCCAGCAGCTACTCTTATTATAGTAGGATAGTGAATACCGGAAGGTAGTGACTCTTCCTCTTCACATGATTACTTATCCCTTGAAAACTATTTAACTCTTATTACTATTTATTTGTATAATGGCTGCATGACATTCGTTTTGTATCAGTTATTACAAAATAAATGTATAAATAAAATTTCAAATAAATGAAGAGGGTAATGAAGTCGATTTATAATGCTCAGGTCTGCCACGATATCTTAACTTGATGCTTTTTCTCGGAGTGAAGTTTTGGCTTGACTTTCAACAAGCTCTTATCGAATTTTTAATAGAACACTGCGCTATACATAAGAAATAAAATTATTTATATAAATTGTAATAAATGCTATGAATATGAAGCTAATGCAAAACAAGTGGTGAAAACAAAAAATTATAATTTAATAAATTTATACGCTTGTGGTTTCCCTCCATGTCAAGTTCAATTAAAGCAGCAAATTTGAAACCTGCAGTATATATCTAACGTTTGGAGCAATACTCATTAAAAATATCCTCACACAAACCAGATCAGGAACTAAAACATATACGCAAAAGCATACAAAATTGGCTAAAAACTAACATTTCCAGTTTTGGATTGTTCTGCACAAAACTTCGACCTCAGACCCACAGAAAATCTATAGGAATTATTAAAAAAACGAATGTGTGAATCGTATGTTCTACCGCTATCATCGCTCGCTCATCGAATTGCATAATAGAATTAATAGAAGCAACGCGAACGAAAATGAGGAAGAACAAGAGGACTAAAGTTGTAGGATGCAGAATACTGGGAAACGAAAAAGGCACTGACAATATGTCTTGGAAAGACCAAAAAAGTAAAACAAGTATGACATAAGAAGAATATAAAAGTATAAAGAGCAGAAAAAGAAGAGTATAAAATATTATGTAAAGAAAAAGAAGAACAAAAAATATACGAAAAGATGGAAGAGGTAAGGGGTTGTAAAACGAAGGCAGAAATATGGGCATATGTTAATGGGAAGAGAAAGAAGAAAAGCAAGACAATTGCTCATATAAAGATGGAAAAGTGGAAATAACATTTCAATGACCTATTACAAGATAAACAAGGGATATGCAGGAGAAGTAGAAGAAAGGGAAATAGAGGATTAAATAGGAAGAATAAACAAGAGAAAAGCAGTAAGCAGAGACAAGATACAAAATAAAGCATGAATATATGGTGCAGGAGAAGCCAGAAGGAAACTAAAGGAAATAGTAAGAAGAATCTGGAATGAAGAAGACCTGTCGACAGATTGGAGAAAGGGAGAAATAACAACCATAAATAAAAATGGTAGTAAACATGAAGTAGACAACTACAGAGGGCTATTACCATTGAACACTGCATATAAGGTTTACGCAATGATGTTAAAAGAACAACCAATGAAAAAAGTAGAGAGGAAGAAAATACTCTCAGAAACACAACCAAGATTCAGAATAGGTCGATGCACGTTAGATAACATATGTATATATTAAAATGTATATGTAAATTCTATAGAATTCAAATTACTCGCCTTGTTACGATCGTTCGCGGAGAGACGCGGTCGCGAGGAAAACGCGTCAGCGAGAGGCGTAAATTCTCGCTACGATTCGGTTAATCGACGCCGTGAAGTAGTCGTTTCCCTGTTTCAGTTAAGATAACAGAGGTGGTTGAATGAGTATGACACAGCATAGTAAGTTATATTTCACCGTTTATTCCAACAACTTATAACGAAGGCAGTTACGCTGGTGCGTATGTACGAGATGAGTGAGTGACTGATCTACGGGTGTGTATACCCGGTCGAAGGATGTTGACCGTTCGAAGGATGTAAAATCAGTACTGTCTTGGGAGACGATGCTGTGTCGGAGGAAAGCTAAGGATAGGTGTGTCTAGCGCACGGGACCATCGGATTTGTTGGTGATGATTTTAGTTAAGAGAGTGAGGGAAATAGGCTTCGTTGTTAATTGGTTAAACGAAGGGTCTTAACCGCCCTCGAGAGAAAGTGGTTCGTGGGAGGAAAATTGCATCATGCGTGAGAAAAACTAACTTTCCCTTGTCAAGCCGTGGTAGACAATGGTCTTTAGAAATGCTTCGGAAACAGACGTTTGTTTGGTTTGAAGGACCTCGACTAGGAAATTCCTGAGATTTATGGAAGGTACTTGAGACTATTGAGGGTACGCAGTGAGTATCCGAAGACATCTGGTTGCCATCTTGCCCGCGGTGTGTGGCCTGGGCTAGGTAAAGTGTTACGCGATGTAACACGCCTGCTGACATTTTTACTTTTGCTTTGTTTTATTGGCAGTCATTCTGATGAATAGATTAGATCAGGAGAGAAGAATGGTAATTTAGGACTTGGGAAATCGATTATTGATTTTCCAGAATCGATCGTCTGATTTACTCTAAGGATTTACGTTATTACAAATCGATTTTCTCTACGTCATGCCGTTGAAGATTATTCTCCGTATCACCATAAACGAAAACACAAAAGGTGGAAGAATAGAATGTGTAGAATCTATAAGAAAACCAAAAGATGAAGTGAATTATGTTTTTCCGCTGGAATATCAATCAAGAAGTTATCATCCCGGATTATTCAGTTCATCAATTGTTAAGAACGCCTCAAAAAGTCTAACTAAGGTAGGTCAATATAGAAATATATCACACTTACGATGGATGATGAGACTGCGGCATCATACATCTATACGAACTTAAACTTTGTGTTTCAAAATTCTTACTTAGAAGAATCAGAAATCATCTCTAAAAAGGAAAATAAAGACTGAAAGCAACTCTAGTTTTGATATGGGAAGACTTTTGGAAATTCTTCAAAAAAAAAAAAAAAAGAGGTGTTTATGACGCTGGAGCCAATGCAAGTTCTATTAACCAAAAGATTATTTATAAAATAAAAGCAGATCTAACCGAACATAAGAGTGTTTTCAAAACTATCAGTGGCAATGACTTCACGAGTGTCCGGGTGAAACCTCTAATGAAGATAAATAAAAGATAGATAAATAATAGAAGAAATAATGGATGTTTTCGTGGTACGCAACGATAAGTTCACATACCACCTTGTCCTAGGGTTGGACGCCATAAAAAGTTCAAATTAATACAAGATAAGAATTTCAGAATTGCTCAAAAAGTTAAAAAAAATTGTTATAAAAGAAGATCACGAAAATCACGAAGAAGAAGAAATAATATCCGAGAAAAAAGAAGAAAGAAAGAATGATCAGATGAGAAGAGAGATAAACTTCACTGAATACATGGAGAATGATCAATTTGTTGACAACCTTGAACATTTAAACAGTCCGGAGAAAAAAGAAGTGCTTTGTCTTATAGAGAAATATAGAGAAATACATTCAGCCAGCATATCAGGCATATAGAACTGTTGATGAGGGCTATTAAGAAATAAGGCTTTCACTTGAAACTGGTCAAATGTAATTTTGCAAAAAGTTCAATGAAATATATTAGCCACATCATTGAGAAAGACGGTGTGCGACCAGGAAAAGATAACCTCAGAGCAATACGCGAATTTGAACGTCCAAAGAACAAAAGAAATGTAAGACAATTGATAGGAAAATTTAATTTTTATTATAGGTACGTAGAAGATGGTTATAAACTCTTGGAGCCACTTCATTACTTACTGAGGAAAAATGTGGAATTTTGCTGGACTGAGAAATATGGGAAGTCAATCCAAAAGATTAAGAAATATTTCTGTCCTAATCTAATCTAATCCTGCCCTAATCTAATTATTCATTTATACAGATGCAAGTGGGGACCGGTTTAGGAGCTGTTTTGAAGCAACCCCGAAAGAACGGAATACAACAGCCTATTGCTTACTTCTCAAGAAAATTGAAACTGACAGAATCGAAGAAGAAAACGATTCATCTCGAATGTCTTGTTATTAAAGAAGCGATTCTGTATTGGCAACATTGGTTAATCGGCAGAAACTTTACCGTTTTGTCATTTTCATTGATTAGTTTTCAAACGCTGTTCTCATGCCCATGTCAAAAACGTAGCGCTCAGGCGATATCATCAAACTCATAAATTCGACGGGAGTAACTGATTCCATAAAAATTATTCTCGCAGATCGATATCCGGTAATGGCATCCGTAGGAGATTCAAAATTTAGAAGTTTGTAACCCTCTTGCAATGTCACGAGGCAAGGAGTAACATATTTTACTACATGATAGAATACGGAAACAATAGGAATAAATATTTGCGGATTATTGCCAAATCCTAGTGGAGAGTACTGCAAGATGTATTAATGCTATTTTACAAGCAAATGAGTTATAGTCGAAATGCTAATAAATATATTGAAACTGAAACATTACATTGTTGAAAACGAAGTGTTAAACTGAGTCAATCAATTCTTTTTGTTACAAATAAATGAAAACGTTCATATTACGAAAAAATTTCTTACGCATCCTCTAAGCATGATAATTGTATATCTTATGTTCATTTTCATATTCGTTACTGTTTATGATAATAAATGGTTATTTACACAAAAGCGGAAAGTATGGATTCACTTGAGCTGTGACTCAGTTTAGTTCTTTAGTGCATGTTATACTGTATTTTCGACCAATCACGGGGAGACGCAATCGCGAGGAACCACGTCAACGGGAGTCGTAAATTCCCGTTACGATTATAATAATCGACACCACGAGTTGATCGATCCCCCGATTTCCGTTAAGATAATAAGAGTGCTTGGGAGGGTATAACACTGTAATTCACAGGGTTATAAATTTATATTTTAACACTTAAGTTACACCGTTGCTTATGATATATATCGTCGATAATGATTTAGCGTATAGAGACGCGATACAATGGCACACTATTCGTTGGTGATAGAGCAAGACTCGTATAGTTTTGTTATAGTTGACGTAGCAATAAGGGAAAAGACAAAGCTGAACTAACCCGTTACTGACATGTTTACTTTTCTAGCGTTGTAGAATAAGTAAAGTTGACTTTTCTAGCGTTGAAGAATGTTGAGGTTATTCGGTGTGTAAACAGAGAAAACATGTGGATAAATTGTAAGGCAGAAAATATATTTAAATAGAAGTGTAATTATAAGTAAGAATACAATTTGAGCTGGTCCAGATTCACACGCTAGCTGTGTTACCCAATAACTGAAAACCCCGAAGCCAACGTCGCCTATCTACTGTTAACGGTCTGATTTCGTCGCAGGCTTTTGTCTACGCGCTGTCGATGGCTTCAGTGCTTGAGAAAACTAAAAAGACCAGATGTAGAGTTTTCTTATAAGTGATGACCACTTCAACAAAGAAGAAATAAGGTACAGTGACGATGCTGTGCCGGAAGAAAGCTAGCGATGGGTGTGTCTAGCGCACGGGACCATCGGATGTGCTCATGACATTGTGGTTAGAAAAGTGAGGGCAGTATACATTGCTTCTGATTGGATAAACGAAGGTTGGTGGACTAGGAAGCCGCCCTCCGTAGGAAGTTGCTAGTGGGAAGCATCGTACGTGAGAAAAACTAACTTTCCCGTGTCAAGCCGTAGTAGACAATACTCTTTAGAAAAACGACATTTGTCCGGTCTGAAGGACCTTAGCTAGCGAATTCCTAAGATTTACGATGGGTCCTTAAGACTATTGAGTATATGCAGTAAGGATGCGCGGACATCTGGTTCCCGTCTGGCCCGCGGTGTGTGGCCTGGTCTAGGTAGAGTGTCGCCCGACGTAACACTTACCGTTGTCCTCTGTCGACTAGTAGTCGTTGGGCGAAGTTCAGGTTCCTCAGATCGCTGGCTATTACCATCTGTGCTATTTCGTATCGTAAATTGAGCAAATATGTCTTAAGTATTTCGCATTCTTCAATATCCATAGCTACGCGTCGTTCAGTTGGCGTGTGGTTTTCGTTTTGAACTGCTTAATTTAATTCATTGAGCTGTTGTCGGAACCTGGAGTTGAAAGATTATACGCTTTCTGCTGCTCCTTGTTTTAAATTTTTCAATTTGTTCCAGCAATTACTAATAGCGGTTAGTGCTGATACGTGTTGTCTTAAACATGATTATAAGTCTTCAAGCGAGTTGATCTTTAGATATCGTATGTTTCTTTTCCCGTCGTCGGATATGCTTTCGATGAGTATAAGGTGTAACAATAGTTCTCCGTCACTTGCCTTGCACACTTTGTCATGGCTCTCACTTTGCCGATTGATAGGACAAAGTCTTCCACAATTACGTCGTCTCGACCCTGTAGTGTCTCAGCAATACGTATGGCCTTTTCTGCTTGGACGTCTTGTTCTTCGTCGCAGTCGTTTCTTGGTCTGATTGTGACGTGACTAGTTTTACTTCGTAATCTTTGTAAAGCGTCTGATCCGTCAGTTTCGTCATCTGTTACGTTATCGATAGCGGTTTCTAAATGGGTGGTCATCTGTGACTGGTCGATTCCGGTGTCGTATTTCAGATCCATGGTTTTTACAAGATTACTATTTCTTTAGCGCGGTTTCTATCGCTAGTTTCCTTAAATTATTTTATACTTTTAATGTTTTCATCGGTACTATTTCTAAAGCTTCTAAACTCGTGAGTTAGGCTTTGAAATTGTTCAATCAAAGTAGCAATTAGTTCGCGTTGCTTTTCGGTACTCCTGTTAGTTGGATTTATGTTGAGAGGTATGACACCTGCAGCAGAAGAAGAATCACTACCTTCAGAACGTATTTCGGCTCTACTGTTTCCATAGTGTGCCAAAACCAATTTGCCATTGTTCTTTGTTGATCCTTCTTTTGACCAAGGAGGTGACTGTGGTCCTTTGCTGTGGAATCCGTGAAGTTCCCGTTGAAGTTTCTTCTTGATGGGTTGAGTGAACCCTGGCAGGGATTGCCAATTTTGTCACGTAGGAAACACAAGAAATCACGAAATTAACAGGTCACCGGTGATCTCGCGTCGTAGTTCGAACATTTCATAAGTAAGATAAAAAATTCGGATTTTAGAATGTGTGGACTGCGGATTCTGGGTAGGTTTATATCATAAGGTCCTGAGCTCTGTGGAAGGGCTGCCGCCGGGTGCAGATCAGAAGTGCCTATCCTACCACTGTCCTCTGCGCCTGGCACACTAGATGGTCGCTGCCTCTATGGCCGTGATTCTGCAGGACATTTAGGACACAGGACCATCCCATTACCATATTATGAGCCTGTGATTCATGCGTCTACCCCTGAGTTGCTCTGCTCGCTCGTGCCGGCTACTTGTTGACGATGGGAGTTTTCGCGTCTCCTGCTCGTATAGCCTCTGTTTTCCCTTCCTCTACCACTAGCCCGTGTTGATCCGCGCCAATAACCGTTACTGCCTCCCGCTTGGACGCCACTTTGACACTCTCACAAAATGCTCTGCTTTCCCACATTTGAAGCATCTTCCTTTTTTTGCAGCAAATGCGTTAGTTCTTCTTTCTCCATGATCAGATTTATTTTCCATTTCAGCTATTTCGATTTTATTTTTCACATACGCTACTGTTTGATCTTCTTTCTTCAAGACATTTACCAGATCTCCTATATAGTTATATGCTTCGGGTAAAATGCATGTAAATCAGCTTTCCTTTTCTTTCTACTTGTGCACCCACATTTTTTCATACATTTACTAGCTTATCAAGCCTTATCTTTTCCACTCTATCTCTGCATACAATTTGTAGTGCTATAGATTCCTTCAAATACATCTCGTCTAACTTTTTCATTATTCCATATGCCGTTTGTTTCTCACTAATAAATTCTAGCTGCTTATTTAAGATTACGCTGTAAGACTTCAAGTCGTTTTTATCCCAATCTGCATTATCTGTATTAGTCTTTTCTCTAATTACGACAGTATCACATTTTTTAAGCTTCAGAAACATCGTAATTCTTTTCTTCTACATACTGTAGTCCTCTCTATCAAAAACTGGAATCGTGATTTCCTTTCTTTTCATATTGATTTTTTTTTTGTTTATTCTACTTGTTCGAAATCTTCCTATTGTTTTCTTACTTAACCTTTGGTGTCGTGATCTTTTCCATAAACGGCTCGAACTTTTCTTCACTTAATGAAATTCATTCACTGATTAAATCCCCCAAACAAACCAACCAGCAAAATCAACAGAACCATTAACCATGTATTAATTTTAGTTTTTCAGCATTGTATCATATTTGGATCTAGCCTTGAACACTTCTTCTCTACTCTTTGCGTGTTGCTCTTTTTAAGATATCGTTCTCGCAGGAGGTCTATAGCACTTACAAAAGCCCATCGCTCTTGCCCAACGGTTCTCGCTATCATTTGACGCTCCTACACTAGGAGAGATACATACTAGGGAGAGGATACATACACGTGTGTGTTCACTCTACGTTTCCTCACTCTCGCATGTACAATACCAATGTACTATATATTCAATAAGTAAGTGCAGCAAAGGCACATGAAGAATCTGCTCTAGAACTTTTATAAGACGAGATCATCGATAACAATGATGTTTATATGACAAGTATGCTCCATGTATATAAATGAAAGATTTGAGATATCTGCCATGAGATCCCTCGGAATACTCTAGCTGGAAAGCTTATCACTTTCTCCATTTCAGAACTAAATAATCTTTTCTTTACAATGAATCGAAGGCGATAAACAGTGAATTCCCGCTTATCGTTCTATTTACGTTCAGCGTATCGGTGGTCGGATTTGGGCCCCGCAGGAAACATAACCGAATCACGCTGGGCGACGAACGTGTTAAGAGTTGCGGGGCCAACTCCGTGGCGGGAGTAACTATGACTCTCTTAAGGTCGCACATGCTAACATCAGTATTGATACCAGTGACACTCAAAATCAACCTGGTTGATTAAGAGATCAAGAATTATGGTTGCTCGTGGCGCAGGAGCACCTTTGGAGCGCCTACCCAAGTCACACCCCTACATGATCTATGGGGGAGAACTGGCCCCATAAATCCGATAATATTAGAAAATAGTGCCCCAGAATTGCCGCTAGGTGACTACTTCGGGCCGACTACCGTCGGGGAAGTCGAGGACAAAATAAAGAATATAAGGAAGAAGTCTGCGGCAGGACCAGATGGGCTATTGAAAGAAAATCTATTAATACCTGGCCTGCCTATTATACTCGCCAAATTTTTCAACATGCTATGGTATAGTTCCTACTTTCCGACCTCGTGGAAGGAGAATAGGACTACATTAATTCCGAAGTCCAATAAAGATGCTAGCATTGTTGAAAATTAGCGACCAATTACAATTGGCTTAGTTTTAAGTCGAATGTTCTCGTCGAACTTCGACGGACGGCTCAGGAGTGATATCACCCAGGATATAAGGCAGAAGGGGTTTACATCAGAAAGCGGGTGCAAAATAAATATAGAATTAATGAACGCAGCTTTAGATCATTGTAAAAGACATCGACACGGGGTGTTCACTATTGTAGACATCTCGAAAGCCTTCGACACCATACCCTGTTCGGCAATCAGACCTTGCCTGGAGAGAAAGGGCGTACCGACCCCTATAAATGACATAATTATTGAAATGTATCAAAATTGTAAAGTGATTACTAAAACGAAGGATAATATAGGGGTCGAGGTTGAAATCCTCAGGGGGGTTAAGCAGAGTTATCCGTTATCACCGCTGCTATTTAATCTGTGCCTTGAGCCGCTGATAGAAATAATCAATAGGAAGACCGGTGGCATAAATATAAATGAAAGACATGAGATTCCTGTGCTGGCCTTTGTTGATGACATCGTCTTGCTTGGTGAAGATGAGAGGGAAGCACAGTGTCGAGTGGACGAGCTCCACAGATACCTGGAGAGCCTCCCTGAGGATTAATTGGCCGGCCACCTCCGAGGACATTGAGAAGGCCAGTAAAAGATTTAAAGGCCAACACATTAAACAATGGGCCGAACTAAGAAGTCAAGATCAAGGAGTAGCTGACTTCGCTAAAGAAAAACATGGCAATGTGTGGTTGACTATTAAAACCATCCCGCTTCATCGATGCCTTGCGATTCCGTACGAACACCTTTGGCACCAAAACCACCTTGACACGGGCAAAGAAAAAATATATGGATGTAACGTGCAGAAGGTGCCATGCTCAACCGCAGATCCATTGGCTCATATCTTGGGACTGAGCTTACAGCATATGTAAAAATTATTATTTTTCTTACATCTTATTATTTATTTTATTCTTATTCATATGTTATGTTGAGATCATGTTCTTATTTAGTACAATTTACTTCAAAGTTTAACGATCAATATTTTATATAGAAATAATTTATTAATCAAGATAACATGATTTTGCAACAATAAAAATAATTTTAACAATATCGCTAAATGAAAAAAGACACAAAAGATTTGATTCCGATCTTTCGTATTTAAAAAACGTTTGAAAGGGAAACAGATATTACATCAATTTCGTTTTAAGTAATTTTAAAAAATACATCCTCCTAAATATTATAGCTGTCAAGACAACGTGCAATAACAAGAGGAAACTTCAACGGGAACTTCACGGATTCTACAGCGAAGGATCATGGACACCTAATTGGTCAAAAGAATGGTAAATTGGTTTTGGCACACTATGGAAACAGTAGAGCCGAAATACGTTCTGAAGGTAGTGATTCTTCTTCTGCTGCAAGTATCATACCTCTCAACATAAATCCAACTAACAAGAGTACCGAAAAGCAACGCGAACTAATTGCTACTTTGATTGAACAATTTCAAAGCCTAACTCACGAGTTTAGAAGCTTTAGAAATAGTAATCTTGCAAAAACCATGGATCTGAAATACGACACCGGAATCGACCAGTCACAGATGACCACCCATTTAGAAACCGCTTGACAAGAATCAGACGCTTTACAGAGATTACGAAGTAAAACTAGTCATGTCACAATCAGACCAAGAAACGACTGCGACGAAGAACAAGGCGTCCAAGCAGAAAAGGCCATACGTATTGCTGAGACACTACGGGGTCGAGACGACGTAATTGTGGAAGACTTTGTCCTATCAATCGGCAAAGTGAGAGCCATGACAAAGTGTGCAAGGCAAGTGACGGAGAACTATTGTTACACCTTATACTCATCGAAACATACGCTATCTAAAGATCAACTCGCTTGAAGACTTATAATCATGTTTAAGACAACACGTATCAGCACTAACCGCTATTAGTAATTGCTGGAACAAATTGAAAAATTTAAAACAAGGAGCAGCAGAAAGCGTATAATCTTTCAACTCCAGGTTCCGACAACAGCTCAATGAATTAAATTAAGCAGTTCAAAACGAAAACCACACGCCAACTGAACGACGCGTAGCTATGGATATTGAAGAATGCGAAACACTTAAGACATATTTGCTCAATTTACGATACGAAATAGCACAGATGGTAATAGCCAGCGATCTGAGGAACCTGAACCTCGCCCAACGACTACTAGTCGACAGAGGACAATGGTTACGAGAAGTAAACCGTGTTACCAACCGCTGACAACACTACGCCAGTATCGAAACGAAATACTACCGATCCACGACCACGAACTTTTACTCAGTCATCTAACCAACCATCAGGTGACCGCATGAAAATAAATGTTTCAAGTATTAACGAATCGGACACGCAGCCGAGATTTGCTGCTCCCAAAATTTTCTATTCACCAACCAAGGAAAGGTCCCACCTCAAGTAAACCAAACAACGAAGAAAACAGAAAAAACGATCTAGAGTCAACTGCATCACTACCGGAAGATTATCGTCAATCGTATTGTAACGAAGAAACAGAGAAAGAGCCAGATTCCTCATCGACTCTCCGTTATAACACTCTGGACGCAGTTACACACATATGAGTATGAGTAGTGTGGGGTATGTGCGTGCGCAGCGTCTTGTAAAACAGAAGAATGCAACTGTTTCGTACGCATGGCGGTAAAAAGGATGGTACGACAAATAAGAATGCTGAGATGCGTGCAATGTGTATCTACGAATATCTTGTAAATCACATATTAAATAAATATCAAACTATTTTAATATCACTTCTACGTGTAATTTGTGTGTTCCTATACATTTATTTCGTCGACTAAGATTCACCATTCTCAACATGGTAACAAAAGTTCCTGGTTGCCGGAATTTAAGGTTATGGAACTACGTGTAACCGGGAATGAATACATAGAACTTGATTTAAAAAGCTTGAAAATAAGTCCTGAAAAGGTAAAAAGGCTATTGGCAGAACAAATAAAAGAAATCTGGGTATTATAGAAAATTATTTGTGAAAAAAGAGAAAAAGGGGTGAAAATACAAAACGAATCAAGATGTGAAAGGAGGATGAAATCAAACTTCAAATATTCGACGGACGTGATTACAAGATATGGAAGAAAAGATGTTATTGTGTTTAAAATGGAAAAAGTGTGATAAACTGACTATACGAGAGAAAGTGGACACAGATACGCAAGCCTATTGAACCTAAAAGCGATGAACTCCATCTATTGTAGTATAACAAATGAACAATTGGAATTTGTTGGTGACCCTGCTTTAAGAATAATGAGAAAATTTGATGAAATGTATTTGAAGGAAACAACAGCATTGCAGATTTACATAAGAAATAGACTCGACAGAAAGAAATTGAGAGGCTTTGAAGATTCAAATTCATTTTTCACGGAGTTTGAAAAAACGATTAACGAGTTAAAAAGTGCTGGTGCAAATGTAAGTGAGCGTGAAAAGCTAGACTACATGCGGAAAACGCTACCAGACCCATTGAGATATATCGGTGATTTAATCGACTTATTGAAAAAAGTGATCGCATTTGTAAATTTCTAAAAAATAAAATTACTATGTGGGAAACGCGAGGGCAGATTGAAAGTGACAAGAAAAGGTCGAGTGTATTTAACGTTGAAAAATAGGACATAAAGTGCCGTGGCTGTGGAAAATACGGTTACATAGTGAGAATTTGCACAAACACGTGGAAAGATGGAACCAGTAGTAGAGCGAAGTGACAAGGACGTGCATATCAGCCGTAGCAGAATAAAAAATGTGGAAATTGGAGACGGACGAATTTTAAAAGGAGCAAAAGTTAGAAAACTTTTGACTTTGTAGTAAACAAAATGAAAATTAAAATCACAATAGCCAATGTATTTTACTTAGAAGAAATAGACAAATACTTAATTAGCTATGCTAGAGTAATGGGTGAAAATAAGATTACTTCAGTAAGAAATACGTCAAAAATTTATAACAAATACAATAACTTGATAGGAATTGCATTCAAAGAACATGGTTTATACAAAATAAATAGTTATATTGAAAGGCAAGAGTCTCATGCAAAAAATGTAAAAGATGACACTAAAAGATAAATTTCACAGAATCTTGGGACATGTAATAGTTTTAATTATTTAAATACGACATGTAAGAAAAACTTAATTGAGGGAATGCCAGAAAATTGTGAACAGAATAGAATTGAAATGTGGAACCTGCATCCAGAATAAAATGCACATTTTGCCTTTCCAAAATAACCGCAGTAAAGCACACGAAATTTTAGAATTGGTACATACCGATTTAACCCTTTCGCTGCTACGGGCGACTACAGTCGCTCTGCATAAAATGTCACTGACGTACTATGGGCGAAATAATTGCTCTTTGTAAAATGCCGTGTACTGTACATACGACGAGTGATTGAAGTTATTACACATCAAGTATCTTACTCTGGACATGTAGCGTTAGTATTTTGTTTTGCCTCATTTCTTTCTCGCGGACGAAATACCTCAAACACTTCAACTGAATGTGGAAAAGATACCAGAGAAATTACATGGACTAACGAATTATTCCGGCCAAATATTCATAAATTTAATTGTGAGCATTCGGGAATAAAAATATCAATTAGTTATTCGGCACCAGTTTTAGATTTTTTTCAATTGTTCTCTTCTGAAAATTTTATAAATTTCATTGTTGACACGACAAACGATTATCGGAGCAGAATTGATCAAGATGCTAATGCGATAAATTCCCGAAACACTTCTCTTCCAGAAATTTGTTGCTTTCTCGCCATCAAATTATTAATGCCACGAAATAAAAAAGTGTCATATTGTGAATATTGGTCTAACGATGAATTGTTCAAGAGCAAAATTTTTGGAGGAGTTATGAATACAGCAATAAAATACGGCAAATTTGCGATACGCCCAGACAAAGTTTTCAGAAGGCATTTTACCCTTTCGAAAACTTGTACCTTGATGAGGATTTACTCCTTTGTACAGGAAGGTTATCGTTTAAACAATACATTCCCTCTAAAAAAAAAAAACAGATTTGGGATAAAATTTTTTATTTTATGTGATACCCAATCTGGGTATGTACAGGGTCTTATTATTTATAGTGGATCATTGAGTACTGTAAGCAGCGAAAATGAAATTATCTGCGAATCAAAGACTATAGTCGTGTAACTATTGAAACCTTATTTAGGCAAAGCCCATACATTGTATCTGGATAATTGGTACATAAGCCCAGCACTTTTTATCTTTTTATATAAAAATGGAACCTATAGAACTGTAAAGGAAAGGCGAAAGGGCACCCCAATTACCCAGAAAAAATTAAAAATGGGTGAAGCGAGTTTCCGCTCCTCAAGTCTTTTATTAGCAATGAAATGGTGTGACAAGAGGAAAGTGTATATGTTGCGTTCTTTCCACAATGAAAAATTTGTTCACACGAAACGTCATTATCGCACGCAAGAAATGATTAAAAAAGCAGAGCGTATTGTCGATTATAGTCGGTTGATGGGAACTGTGGACAAAACGGACATGGTTATCAACACCATTCATTCAGAGCGAAAAAGTATGAAGTTGTATAAAAATATTTTTATCATTTAATAGATATGTGTGTTTGGAACTCTTATTGTTTATATGAATTAAAAACTGACAAACAAATATCAATGGCAAAATTTCACCTGGAATTAATTCACCAACTTTTAAGTTATTATATACAAGGAAATAACAATAACATTTCAACAGTTTTGGCACGGCGGCTCGTTCAGCGGGAGCGCCTCGCCGGAGAAACCTCCAGTGGCGAAAGGATTAAATGGGTCTCACACTAATACCGGATATGATGGATCAAAATATTTTTTGACATTTATAGGCCACTACAGTAAAGGCGCATAGATCTATACATTGAAATCAAAAAGTGAAGTTTATAATTGTTTCTTGATTATATAAATAAAGTTGGGTTTTCGGTTCGGTTCGGAGCGAGGGTAACACGCGGACGGAGACCTCTGCGGAAAAAGTTGAAACAAAAAAGGACAGGAACTTAAGTAACAAATCAGAAGGGAAACTTGATGATAAAGGAAATGATTTGAGACAGTCAGAACGGGAAAGAAAGAAACCTCAAAGATACGGCCAAACGAGCTCATATCTCATTTACGTGAATGTAGTTAGCGCAGATAGTCCTAAAATCCATGAAGAGACTTTAAGTGAGATGGCAGCGATTCACAGAAAGAAGCAATGGATCGAGAAATGAATTGTTTAATTAAAGATAAAACTTGACAATTAGTAGAGAAACTAAAACACAAGAAAATATTATATTTGAAATGGACATATACGAATAAATCTGATAATCGTCAGAGAGCGAGACTAGTTGTTCGAGGCTTCCAACAAAAATAAGTACTGGAAGATTTATACTCTCCAGTAAAAAAAATGCAGGCGTTGAAATTACTATTATTTTATTGCTGTCAATATGGTTCAATAATTATGCAAATGGATGTAGAGACAGCATTCCTAAACGGAGCTGTAAAGTCGGAAATACTTGTAAAACAATCTATGGGTTACGACGACAAAAGCGGGGAAGTATCTAAGTTATCAAAGGCATTATATGGATTGTGTGGAAGTTCAAGAGCTTGGTATGATTGTTTCGACGATTATATGAAAAAATTAGAATTTCAAAGAAGCGAGAGTGATTCTTATCTCTATGTAAAGTATGAGATTAATGATGTATACTTAGTTGTATTTGTAGATGACTTATTGATATGTGGGGAAAAATTAAAGGAAAATCGATGTGGTTAAAAACAAATTGTCAAACAAATTTGCGATAAAAGATTTAGTAGAAGTAGACTTACTTAGTGTTGAGATTATTAGATGTATGAACAGAGGAACGCGTGGATAAATTGTAAAATAGAAAATATATTTTAATACAGAAGTGTAAGTACAATTCGGATTACTTCTTAAAATGGGTTGATTGGTCTATAAACAGTATAAGTTATTCAAAAGGTAAAATTATCGTTTAAGCTCTACAATAAAAATTGAAGAGGGAATTTACGATCTATGTGAATAAAACAAATTAAAAGGAAATGAATATGTAGGACAAAATTAAGGAGGTGAATTGAAATATGTAGTTTTGTGCGCTACACCGGATCAGCCGCGCAGTAATGATTCACATATATGTGTCGGGTTTACATTAGAATTAGGGTTAGGGGCGTGAAACGAATCTTCGTTTGGGTTACACGTCGTCGTTATGCAATAGAGAAGACATTGACTAGTGCAAATACGATTATTATAGAACCGGACAAGTAACCGTGGTAGTTAGGCACTCGAGAAACTAATGACAATGATCCTAGGTTCAATAACGAATCCGCTGTCGACGGGATGATAGATGAACGTACTCACAAAATCTAAGTCGGATGCGTGATATTCACTGGTCGTAAAGGGTTACTCCTTTCATCAGTGAGATCGCGAACGAGAATGCCTTTCCCGTCCCGATGATGCCACAGAGGAAAGCTATAATGGGGTGTGTCTAAGGACACAAGATCATCGGATTCGTCGAGAAAAGCCTTCGTTCAGAATGTAAGGGAAATTGACGTTGCTGCTAATTGGTCAATCTCCATACCGATGGTTAGAAAAAGATGCTAGCCGCCCTCGAGGGAAAGTTGCTAGTGGGAGACGCCGCTCGTTGAAAAATTGGTCTCCCCTATTTTCCCGTAGTGGGGACAAAGATTGTTTGTCTGTTTGATGGACTTTAGTTGACTAAATCTTAAGATTTATAACGGGCCCTCGGGCTAGCCGAACATGTACTGCGGAGACGCATCGACATGTGGCAATCATCTTACTCGAAGAATAGGGTCTGCGTGTGGCGAGCCACGGGACAGAAACCGTTGGAATGTTTGCTGTCGCGTGTCGCCACGAATATTTCCTTTAAGGAGAGCTATAGAATTACTCCATACCTTTGCTAGGCAAAGCGTTCATCCCGTGACCGCGGCTACGTTCGGCGACTGACTGTCGCCTCGAGCCCAAGCTCACTATCACAACTCTCGAACAATTACAATCGGATTGAATAACTACAATTGTTCAATTACAGCTATAGTAGACTCTAGGTTACAATGTTGCGGGATTATCCAAAATTCCAAAGGCTCCGGTGTTCTTTCATCTCCGACATATGTATATGAGTATGATATAAGTATGTGTATGAGTATATGTGTGAGTATATGCGTGCGCAGCGTAGAACAGACGAATGTCACTGTTTCGTACGCATAGTAAAGAGTGAGACTAGAAGAGTACTGAAACGTGTGCAATGGTTATCTATAAATATCTTGTGAATCACACATTAAATAAATACAAAATTATTTTATTATCATCTCTACGTGTAATGTAAACGTTACTACATATTTATTTCGGCGATTACGATCCGCAATTCTCAACAATAACTATGAAAGCTGAACTATGAAGATTGGTCAAGCATGAGCATGTACGTGACGCAGGTTAGTCTTTGTCGTTCGATTGCGACAGCAAGTGTACGCGTCCGAACACTCACGGATTCGCGAGCAGTTTGAAGGGGGGAAGGTATAGGCCAGAAAGTTCATCACAATGTGAACTGTGTTGGCTTATGGATGCGTGGCTATTAACTCTTTGCGATCTGGACCATCAACGAATCCGCTGGTTCCGTGCGTTAGATACAACTATCACTAATTTTCCTCGGCGACAGCACCATCATCACCGAAGGATGATAATTTTCCAATCTTCAATCGGTCAACATCTTAACTTGCTAGTGACTCTTTCCGTGTATACTAAACACTGGAAATAAATCAACTAAACACAACATTACTCTGCATCTTAACTTGCTAGCTTCTCTTCATGTACAGAGTGCAAATAAATCAACTAAACGTACTACTACTCGGTATCTTTAATTTACCTCCACCTTGAGCGTTAATATCGTTCACGGTTTGTGATATCAAGCGATCAGTTGCAACCTGACTGATCGCCAGTTATTTGAGACTTCGCATCAAAAACATCAAGAGGAAGAATACAAATGAATAACGTAATCATGAAGAAAATAAGGAGTATTATTGCCTTGTATACAATAATTCGTATAATTTCAGCAAAGCAAATAAAACGTACGCCGCGGGGTATAGGACGATTGTAACATTCTCTTCGATTTCTATCTTTTTATTAACCCCTTAACCTACAACTGCGGGCATAGCCCGTAGTACGATAATCGGGTCAAATGTAAACGGGCAGTGGTATGATGTATGATGATCGGGCCAAATATAATATATAATGTAATATGTAATAGCTTGTTTACGTTTTCGGTCCAAAATTCTCGAACGTAAATCGTAGGTTAAGGGGTTAATAGCTTGGATATTATTTCTCATAAAGCGAAATTGCTGTCACTCGATAATGTCATGTAGCTATGTAAGTTTGTGGTATGAAAGTTTTTGTTGCAAATGTAATAGCTTTTGCGTAATTTAAAGTCAAATTGTTACTTTCGCCAGTCTTCCGCGTCGCTGAAATATTATTGGTAGACTTGAAATTCTGGAAGTTTGGTTCTAATATTTTGAAAACGGAAATCGGCTGACTTCTTCGTGGTTGCTGGTTATACCAGGAGAGAAAATACAAGAGATGTTGAAATAATATCATAATTCTTCAGCAACGGAAGACTTTGGTTTAAATAAGACTTTAGTTAAAGTTTGACAACAGCTTTACTACGTTTGTTTGACTATCGCGATAAGGGAGCTGAGTCTAAAATGTACAAATGCTGAGCTAAAAATGTACAAATTGTTTAAAAGCTTCTGACTCGTTATTTGTAACATTCTCTGTGAAAAATAGAAAATATGTAATAAATATATGGTTATTAATGATATAAAAATTATTTGTGGGACCAAATTTATCATCCCAAGTAAAAGAAATTTGTAGCTGCACCTCCTATTGTAAATGGTGTACAAGAAGATAGTCATCTGCTCAAATATTTATTTTGGATGTATAGAAACATGCTAACATGTAATTAGGAAAATCTCTCAGAAAGTAAACTGATTTTCAATTGTAATAATTTTAACAATACTATTTCATAATTTGTTTCGTTACAATCTTCTTTTAAACTTTCTTACTACAATCATTTTTACTACTCATCCAGTATATTTCTTGACATATGTTGATAGTATTAACAAAAAAATGCAACTTAATCTAATTAATATCATTAACGAGAACAATATAAAACAATCATTTTATCTTTCACTTTTCTTAATTACATTTTAATGGTGAAGATGATTAACAATTGATATATCGTTACGTTATTGATATATAACGTCACGTGTTAGTGTAACTAATTGTAATGTCCATCAGATATTAAACCTTCTTCAAATAGATGCCGGAAAATCTAAATAACAATTATTATATGTTACTGATGGATAAAAGGCTAAATTCTTTGCTTACTTATTGCAACTTTTGTAATTTTTTTTTTAAATATAGCTTCGTTAACACTGATATTTGTTATTGTATAACATTATTATCTACACTAGTACTATTTTTCAGGATCTTGAAGAACATGCAGGGCCTATACAAATATTAAGAAACTACCCAGCAAAAGGATTTTGTATAAAGTATTCCAATGTCCAGAATATGGATGACTTTGTTAATTGGGCATTTTTGATAATAGACTATTTGCAAAATAAACAAATAGCACACAATATATATATTACGAGAGGTAAATCAAATATTAAAGAAAATAAAGAGGAGTACAGAGACGTAAGAATTTATATTTGGGCCAGAAAATCTACTCAAGGTGCAAAAGATATTCATGCGTTTAATCTGGCAGCTTGCGAACTTTTTGGACACTTGTCAATGAAATGTGAGTAATTGTTACTATATATACGTATATATTCCTAATCATATTCTTATCAGTTTCCTAGTATATTCATAAAAAATTATTGTTCATTCATATTATATTTTATACTTAGTAGCCACAATCTATAATTTTTTAAAAATGATACCTAAGTTAATCTATAACTTGTGTCGAGATGAAAATAAATTAACAAAATGGTATCCCGAATAAGATAGAAAACTTTTCGGAGATTTTAGATTACGATAGCAAATACATTATTATTTTCTTCACGTATCTGTACCTGGCGCGAAGCCTTACCAGGTACGGTTTTCATAAGCACAAAGTTGAGGTACGTTCAAACAACGCGCTATAGTTATTCCGTTGTGACCACAGCTACCTGTATGCGGATCCAGTTGCAGGATCTGCAACCATTACAGGAGACCGCTGTCAGAGGAAATGTGCTGCTCACACGCTGATGTTCCGCAGTTGTAGAAAATCTCAAAAATGTGGTAGAAATTCATTTCCTACGGAAATTTCACTTGAAACATTCACGTGGCAATATTGAAATAGGTCGGTCGTAAATTATAATATACCTCAAAGAAAAGACTGAATTGTCAAACTGCAAAAAAGCTACTTCACCACCGATTTTTCCTAAATACGTAATCGACGGTCTCGCTTAGTTTCCGAGATATTCGCAAAAAATGATCGGTACAATGAACTCAATCCATAGCTGTATGTGTCCATGGCAGCGTATTGCGCGTTAGTATCGATGGGCTGTAAAAAATGTTTATTATTGTTGAGGTTATTTGATGTATAAACAGAGAAACTCGTGGATGAATTGTGAGATAGAAAATATATTTTAATGCAGAAGTGTAATTATAAGCAAGAATACAATTTGAGTTGGTCCAGATCCGCACGCTAGCTGTGTTACCCAATAACTAAAAATCCCGAAGCCAACGTCGCCTGTCTACTGTTTATGGTCTGACTTCGTCGCAGTCTTTTACCTATGGCTTTGTGGCGGAACTCGACAACAAATACCGTCACTCGACAGTAACTACAACCGGACCACGGTGGGGCAGTGGTTAGCGCCTTAGGTCACGAATGTTCGGGACTCGGGTTCGAACCCCGGCGCCCGTGTCCTACCTTTCTTCCACGCATCTAAATTAGAAGAAAAATAGCAGTACCTCAGCAGCGACATCTACAGCCAACGCTACAAGTATCACGGACAACAACTACATCTCAGCTTCAGTGCTTGAGAAAACTAAAAATCCCAAATTTTTTTTTCTTTTCTTTTTTTTTTATTTAATTGTTTACATTCACAATTTGTCCAGTTTGGACATTTGGTAGAGTTTTTTAGCTGTTAGATTATCATGTGGGTGACTGCCCCAGGTGGGATACCATTTCGTGTTGGTTAGGTTGTGTCCTTTGTGAGGTCTGTTGGGTGTTTCCTTTTCAGTCTTCTATCCATGTTTGAGGCGTTGATTGTTTCCACAGCTAGCCGGTTTGGGTGTGTTCCTATTCTTTCTTTATATTTTCCTGCGTGTCTGCTAATTTCCTCTATGACCGTTGGTATTCCCAGGTCCTTCTATATATCCTCGTTTCTAAGGTACAATGGGGTGTTTACTATTGTTCTAAGAATTTTAGCTTGTACTGTCTCTATTTTGTTTATATGGCTCATTGCTGCTGTCTCCCCATAGTGGTATTCCGTACGTCCAGATTGGTTTTATGATCGTTTTGTATATTTTTAATTTATTTTCCATGCTTAATTTCGATTTTCGACTTGTTAGCCAATGCATTTGTGTCCTTGTTGTCTGTATTCTGTCTGTTATTGATTTAGTATGCTGTTTTCATTCGAGTTGTGTTTCTAGGTGGAGTCCTAGCAATTTGACTTGCCTTGTTTGTATTATGTGCGTGCCGTTCAGTATAATGTTTGGTGGTATCTGTTTTCGCAGTGTGAATGTAACGTGGTTGCATTTTTCGGGGTTTACTTTAATTTGTTTAACTTGCAACCACTTTTCTATTTTTGTGATATGTTCTTGTAGTAATTTGACTGCTGTTTCTGGGTTAGTGTGCCTGACTAGTACGGCTGTGTCGTCCGCGAATGTCAGTATTTTGCTATTGGTAGTTGTTGATATGTTGGCCGTGTATAGCGTGTATAGTATTGGTCCTAAAACGCTTCCTCGCGGAACCCCTGCCTTGATGTCTTTGACTTCGGAGTACTTCAGAGTCCTTGATTTTTATTACGAAGGTTCTGCTACTTAAGTAAGATTTTATTAATTGGTATATTTGCTCCGGGAATTGTTTCCTGATTGTTTGTAGAAGGCTATTGTGGTTTATTTTGTCGAATGCTTTCTCTATGTCCATAAAGACGGCTGTACAGTATTTCTTGTTTTCTAGTGCTAGTATTATTTCGTTGACCAGTCTGTGCATTTGCTCTATAGTGAAGTATTTGTTTCTGAATCCGAATTGGTGATCCGGTATTAATTTTTCCTTCTCTATTATTGGTTTTATGCGATCGTATATTATTTTCTCTAGTATTTTAGAAAACACAGGAAGTAGTGATATTGGTCTGTATGATGTAGTTTGATGTGGGTCTTTGCCTGGTTTAGGAAACACTATGATCTGTGCCAGTTTCCAAATTTTAGGAAAGCACACAAGTTCTTAGTATTACGTTAACTATTATTGTAATTTGTCTTATCGCTTTTGGCGGACAGTTTTTCAAGATTTTGCCATTGATTAGGTCGATTCCTGGTGCTTTATTATTTTTTGTTTTCTCGATTATGTTTCTAATTTTTTGTGCTATTGTTTTGGGTATGGTGTAGTGTTTGTCAGTTGAGGTACTAGTGGTTTGCGCATCCTCGTCCGTATGACTATTATGGTTGCTGTTGTTGATATTATGTGGTGTAAATGTGTTGTAAAGGTGGTTGGGAAATTCTTCAGCTTGATCTTCGCTGCTTTTTGCCCATGTGTTGTCTGCTTTTCTGATTAGTGGGACTAGTTTTGTTGGTTTCTTTATTTTTTTCGTGACTTCCCACAGGGAGTAGTTGGAGTTCTCGTGTGCAGAGAGTGACTCTATGAATTTTGTGAATTCGTTATTGTTGTGCACTTTTATTTTGTTTTTTTATTTCCTTTGCAAGTCTGTCTCGGTGTATTTTGTTTTCTCGTGTTCTATGTTTTTGCCATTTTGCTTTTGCTTTTCTTTTTTCTCTAAATTGTTCAAGTATGTCTGGTGGAATTATTTTCGTTTGTCTGTTGGTTGGTTCAGATATAGTAGTCGTCCATGCTGCTTCTTGGATAGTTTCTGTGAGTGCTATTACTGCCTGTTCGATGTGTTCGGGTGTTTTCAATGGGATGTTGCAGTTGGTTTTGCTCTCGATTATTTCTTTAAAAGTTTGCCATTTGGTGGTTTTGTTGCGTAGTGTCTCTGGATTGTTGTAAAGTATTGGTTTGTTTCTGTATGTAATTATTATGGGTGTATGATCGGAGCTAAACTCGAGGCTGGGTGTTATTTTCAGTTATGTTAGACCAAATGTAGAGTTTTCTTAGAAGTGGTGGTGACCTCTTAGGAGTGGTGGTTGCGAAATTCTCACTATTTGTTTGACATAAGACCATTATTATGACAAAAATTGATAACATTTCTGTTTACGATTTTTTCAAAAATTTTGCTAATATTAGGAAAAAGTGATACGGACCTATAACTAACTGGGTCCGATTGATCCTTATTCTTCTTCAAAAGCGGTTTTATTTTAGCCACTCACCAGACTTTCTGAAAACGAGCTAGGCTTAAACGGTTGTTAAACAATATTTCTGATGTAATTCACAATATACAAGGTGCTTCACCTAAAACAGGCCACGTAAATATTTTCTCGATCTGCGATGATATGAGAATTACTTTCACGAAATTCAAGTGATTTCGGGAGATGAGCCAGATGTAGGAAACATTTTTTGTAGTGTCGTTTTTTAATGAAAATATTAAGGAACTACATATGAAATCATCGGAAAAGCGCTACAATCATTGTCCTACGCTGTCATTTTCTTACCTATTATATACCGCAAACCAGGACAAAAAGAATAAAAACAAAATAACGCATATGCAATACGTAATGCGTAAAGTACAATGTACCAAATCATTACAAAGAACATAAAAATTATGATATTAATGACATGTACTTCCACTAGTACGCTTAATCATTTCCAATATTCGATAGTCCATATTACAAATTAATTTTTTAAATATTGTAGTATAGTAACATTATTATATTGTTTGCCTCTCTTATATACGGCTCTTGATAGCATTCCGACTAAGCTTTTCGAAGTCCGGGCAGCGTGAATACCACTTTAGTCTCCAATCCTTTTGTCGAATGTTGAAAGATAACATTTTCTTCGTGACTTTCTTAAAGGATCGTAATCAAACAATCATCTAATAACTCTATGTATTGTTCTGAATTTATTCTTATAGAGATCATACAAATTGGTGCTTTTTAGAAATAACTGAATGTAATCCACACCATCGAACTTCCTTCACCGAAATTTAACCAAAGAGTGTCAATAATGTTTAAATCTGCCTGGACTGACTAAATTAAATTTTTTTTCATCAGAAAATGTAATATCTTTTCACTTCTCACGCTATGACATGTGATTTTGAACGAATTCCATTCTTACTCTCCTTATGCTCCTGCTCAAAAGGTGGTTTCAATGATTTTTTGGTCTACTTTAATCTTCTATTTTGCCACAATATTTTTTAGGCACGTTGTGCGATCACCGGAAAGTCCAAAATTCCCAATAACAATTTCTTTGAATATTCGTAAACGATCTTCTTTTGTTAATTTAGTATTGTCACCAGTATAGTGGTTTTTACCGTACTTCTTCGGCATTTCCAGGGAATTGTAAATAGATGCAGTGGACTTATTAATTTTTGTAGAGATCTCTCCGATAGTTAAGTCAACATCGTGATATGCTGCAATTTTTGCTTCTTCTTCTGATGTTAAGACTTTTGCTCGTGGTATTGCTGCCGTTGTCACGTGGAAGAACAGGAAATCACGAAATCAACAGATCACTGTCAAGATCAATGTCAAAAATATTATTAATATTTGTTGTAATATTAGTTCTTAATTTACATAGTAAGTGAATGTAGTAGTTATAGTTAGTTATTACTGCACAGCGGTATATTTCACAAGTGGAAGAATAATTTGCTGTTATTTGATTGCTGAAAAATTTGATTCGCCACATTTATGGTTCTAATGTGCGTTAATAAACAGTCAGACAATAATCACTTACTTTACATTTTTCTTTGAAACGTAAACGTTCTGTAGATTACGATGGAACTTTTATACTAGTTTTTGAGAGAATAATTGGGTTATAACGTATGATGATATCGATACATTTTATCCCCATTAGAAATACGAAGGTTTGTAATTATCTGTAAAAGTATTGTTTAACTTTTTTAATATTCAGTATGACGAAATAGCAAACTGTCTGTATCATTAATTACATAATTATCGCATGAAAAAATAAAGCGCCGTATTTGTTTATTTTTGACGCTTTTGTTATTAATGTGCAAATGGATGATTAGACATGTTTATTAATTGAATATTGGTTATTAATTGGAATATCTCTTTGTAACTTTAAACCAGGATAAATAATTATCATTTCTCTTTATGTATGTTACAGCCAAAGAGGCATACGAGAACGTTACGGAGGAATATGTAACACGCGCTTTGCGAGAGGCAACTGAAGAAACTTTCTCTTCCGTCGCTGCTGAAATTAAAGCGTTAGTAGAGTCCCAATAAATGCAGCTGCAGTACAAAAACAGACAGTGTAATACTTTCGAAATCTATAACTAAGCAAAAGCATATAAATTTGGAAATGGAGAAAACAACGCGGAGCTAAAATAGTGTCCCCAGTAACATTATGCTTAAACCATTTTATATTTGCGAACTATATTCGGTTATCTTTAAATTAGCAAAAAGAAATTGTTTCCAAATCCAATTTCGCCGTTTGAGAGATGCACATTCATATACATATACATATACATGTATATGGATGTACATTCGTGATCTCTGGCATAGTAACATAACATTCCTATTGAACGTAGCAACCGCGATTCGCACGGTGTCAATTCAGACCACTCGTGTTCTGGTATAGGCAAATTAAAACAAAATTGATGTAATATTACAACTTTACTGTGTACATTTTTTCATTAGTATAAACAACTATTACTATAATAATGTTGAAGAAAATATTAGGTTGGTGTGATTACTAGTTCCTACATACAAAGTTGGTACGACTTCTAACGACGCTCTTTTGTTTTGGCGTCCGCCACGTGTTAATCATCTGAGTGTATCTGGTGTGTTTATATGGCTGTACATGGTGGTGAAATACAGAACGTAAAAGCTGAATCTGTGTGCATCAATAAATATCAAACTCCAAAACCTATTTAATAACAAATAATATAACAAATTAAGTAATATGCTGTAGACTGTAAAAAACAATAATAAAATGTATGTTTATATTAACACGTTGAATGCCATGGTGGTTGTCACGTAAAATAGAAAGAAACTTAAGAAAAAAAGGAACTTTATTTTTTTCTGGTTTACAATACACTTCCGAGCTCTAGGCGTGACTGTTCAAGACTGACTTGGATGATTTTAGGGGGAGTATTTAAATTCTTTTATTCGTGGGAGTGGGAAAAGGCTTCGATCATATATTTCTGAGAACGGGTAGAGTGACCGGATGCTACCCCGGTAGTCACTCATGCTAAGGCGCTTGGAATTTCGCTATCCTATCGTTTTGTTTAGTCGGATTTCATCTGTGACATTCCCCCCTTCTTAGATTGAACTTGGTCCCTCAAGTTTTCTTCAGAAGACTTTCGTGGAATCGGACTCGGCGTGGCTTGAAAATCACAGCTGATTCCTGTTCTTCTTCGAGGTGGTATGAGTTGGTCGGGATATAGATGTCGGATGTTGCGACCGGGGAGCTTGGTGCTGGTGGGGATGTCCCATTATGGCTGTTGATTACGGTTTCATTTCTGCAGCAAAATAAATTGATACATAAACTATTCGGTATACATTTGAATACTCCTATCTTGTTTTATCCGTATATATCTAGCATGCCTGATGCTATGTACCCTAATATCTGGAGCGTGGTTAGCACCCAATACTGTATATTTTTTATTCTATGTTCGAAACTAAGAGTTTTTATCTCGTCGCCTATTTTATAGATCGTGGTCTTATAGTCTTGTAAATTATCTATTACCTTTGATGTTCGCTCGAGTTTGTCTAACAGATTAGTGAAGCTATCGTTTGTTTTGAGCGCTAGGGTTTTAGTTTTGATTTCGCATTTGACTTCGTTTTTTGTCTCGAGTATACTCATGTGTTCATCTTTGTACAATATATCGCAGGAAGTGTTGGATCTTATGATGGAGGGCTTGTCAAGTTTTTGCAAGGTGTGTTTCGTTTGGCAAATTGTGCCCATTTCTATCGGGTTTGCCGGTATTGCGATGTAGCTGTTGCTAGTTCTGAGCGATATAAAGCTAATGTCTTCAATCTTAAACACAGTTATTTGACAATGTTCGATAGGAGGTTTGAAGTTTATTATTTCGCTGTCATGGATTGGTAGTGTTTGTTTGCATATAGTGGTTCCGGCTCGATTCTTACAAAGTTTGTTGAAATACTCGATATCAGTGTTCATAAATGAAAGTCCAGAAGTTAAATATATTTGATGCTGGACTACTGGAGCCAAAAATACTCCATTTCTCTTACTCGGAATAGGATATACCTGTAATATATTCCATTCCGTTTTAGAGACTAAAGGTACTATGATTTTAATATCACTGATGTCGAGTATAAACTGAAACTGTTCGGTTTTGGCAGAGATAGCGGTGTTGCACGTCTGGTTGTCTATCGCTTTGGTGTAGTTTTCTATAAATTCATCGGGGTCGAGTATTTGTGGGCTAATTATTCCGTGTTGCCTAATATTATGACGTTAAGTATCTCGTCTAACTGAAAGTTTAAAGTTTGCATCGCGGTGTCGAGTTTCATAACCATTTTAAGCATAAATCTATCGATATTTGCCTGCTGTTGTTGTTTTAATACATCGTTATATGATTTCTCTAGGTGGTTTAGGTTTTCCGAGTTTACAATTTTTCTAATAAGTGCTGTTTGATTAGCTATTGCAGTCTTGATTTTATTGTTGTCATCGAATAGTTTGTCCATGTTTTGGTTTATGAGTGTAAGATCGTCATCGTCGAGAGTTCCGAATAGACGTTTCGATACGGAACCTATGATGTTGAGTAAACCTCATTTGCTTCGGGTGTGTATTAACGTTTTCAAGTGTTTTGCGAGTTGTTTCAGGTTATTGATACAGTTTTGTAATCCTAATCTCCTAGTTGGCTTAATATATCTTCTATGTCGGGTAATGCATAGGCGTCTTGGTCATTCAGTTCGTTTAGTTTTCTGAAGTCAATAACTATTCTCCACTTCTGTTTTCCTGATGCATCTAATTTCTTGGGAACAACCCATACTGGTGAATTGAACGGAGAGTCTGATTCTTCTATAATGTTTTTATTTACTTTTCGTTTTTCGTAGATTTCGTTTTTGTGGCACTCTGGGAGTCTGTATGGTTTGGTGTTTATGATTTTGTCTTGTTTTAATGTGATTGTATGTTTTGTTAGATTAGTACATCGTAATAGGTCTGTTTCTAAATTGAATGCGTCAATGTAATGTATTAATATTTTCTCTATGGGTTCGCGGAGTTCGCGTTTAATATGATTTGTTCTCACTATGGTTTTAAGTTTAGCAATTTGATCTAATCCTTTACTGTTATCAATGTCGTTAGAAATTTCATGATTTGTCTCATCAGAATTGAAGAAGCATACTCGCGTTGGTTTGCCTTCTAGGTAGATGGTTCGAACTCACTTTTCGCCTGGTTGTATCGTTTCTGGTTTCTGAAAGTATAAAATCTTATTATCAAGTTTTAATCTATCGTTGGAAATTTCATATTGGTACTTCTCTAAACAAGGTAGTCCTATTATTCCATCTTCCATTAGGGGAAAGTCTTCCGGTACTATAAAAAATTTATGTTCTTTGCAAACATTTTAGATATAATAAATTCGTTAGTGGTATATTTGTCTTGTCCCATGGAGAACATTCGAGGTTCATCGGCTTTGAAGGTTTGAGAGTCTACTTTGTCATTTTCAATAGGTTGATTCCTGCTTCTGCGTCGATGAAGTGTGTTACATGTCCAGTTTTTGTGTTAAACCGCATTGTGAGAAGTTTGCCTGTAGGGTAGTGGCGGCACTTGCTCCGGAAGGCTGGTGACCCGCTTCATTTATTTTCGGGGCTCAATGGTGGCTTACCTGACGGAGACATCGGCTTCTCCTCGTAAAAGAAAGGTCTCATTTCGCTTCGTAATTGATCCGTCGTCCTGATGTCGCTCGTGAGTGCTAATCTCATTTCTCATTTTGGAATCTGTAAGTACTCAAGCAAGCCCTGATGCATTTTCTTTCGAATATGCGAATTTTTTCCATTTGGGAGGCTGATATGTTGTACCAGATTGGGCAGCCGTAGGTTATGATCGGTCTGATTAGCGCTTGATAGCATAGAATTTTTACTTTGCTGTCGAGATGTTTGGAGTAGAATAGTTTTTTTATTTTCCAGAATGCTTTATTGGCCTTAGTAAGTTGAATTTCGGTGTGCTGCTTGTAGTTTAATTTATAGTCTATACCTATACTCCTAGGTATTTTACGCAATTTTTGTGTGGTATGAGAGAGGTATTCTCTTTCTATTGGGCCGATTTCACTTGACTTGGGTCTAAACAGTATGGTTTCGCATTTGCTTATTGTTGCGCATTGTTGATTTTTAATTTCCATGCGTGGTAATAGTCGTTTATTTTCTCGAAAAGTTCTTGGAGTTTCGTTTTTATTGTTTTGATTTTGCGGCCTGTTACGTAGATGATTAGGTCATCTGCGAAGGCTATGGAGCGTTTATGGGTGGATGTATTGAGATTAAAGAGATTTAGTAAGTCACTGTTGTAAATACTGAAAAGTAACGGGGAATTTATTGCACCTTGTTGTAGACCGTTCTTTATGGAGAATTCTTTGCTTGATGAGTGTGAACCTTCAGTCATTACGAATGTTCTGCTTGTGATCATGTCCCAAACTATTTTAATCAGGTATTTAGGAAAATTTTTCTTGATCAATTTGTATATGAGACCTGGGATCCAGACTGTGTCGAAAGCTTTTTCGAGGTCTATTAAGCAGGCGGCTACTCGTTGTTTTGCGTTTTAGAGCCCAGCAGATGTCCGACGTAAGTTTGTTTATTGCGTGAATTGTGGAGTGTTTGTGTCGGAAGCCGAATTGGTTCTCTGGTATTATGTCATTTTTTGTGCAGAAGGAGGTTAGGGGGTTAGGTTGTTTATGATTATTTCAAATAATAATTGCTTATGTTGGGGAGGAGACTTATGGGTCGTAGGTTTTCGGGCGATGAGCCGTCTTTATCTTTTTTTGTTATAGCTATCAATTTGGCTTTTTTCCATTTTCTGGGGAAATATGTGTTGTTTAGAGCATTGTTGAAGAGTACTGTGTAGTACCATTTTATTTTGTTCGGTAGGCGCTTGAGTAAAATGTTTGGGATGCCGTCGAAGCCGGAGGATTTTTTGTTGTTTAGTTTGGAGAAGATTGTGTTTAGTTGATTGTAATTTGCGAAGTAGTTTATTTCTGGATCTGGTTGTTTGGGGTTGTCTGCGGTGTTTTCGTTTGAGAATGTGCAGACTGTTTTGTTTAGCGTTTTGTCTTGTTCCATTTCATTTTTGAGTTTGTTTGTTTTGGGCGATGATAATTCTGTTTAGTTGTTCTCGGCCCATGTGTTCGTTTTGCGTATGTATTTTGGAAAAGTGGGTGCCGATGATGTCTAGTTTTTCTATTGTTTTAGGTATTATGAAGTTACCCTCGGCGTCTTTGATGGTGTTGTGTATCGTTATACCTGCTTCTTGGACGAGGGAGGCATTTTCTGGGGGCAATTTGAGAGGTGGGATGGGGTTTTGTTCTTTTGGTCTAAAGATTTGATTTATTTGTGGGAACATGTTGGCTGAGTCGTTTTTGGAGATGTTTTTTATTTTGTTTGTCCAGTAATGGTTTATAGAAATTGCGAATTCTTGTTTCAGTTGCGCTTTTATTCTGTGTAGTAGGAACTTTAGGAATTCTAATTCTTCTCTTTTGTCGTAAGAATAGTAAAATTTTATATTGTTTATTTTGGAGAGTATGTAGCTTTTATCTCGCTGTAGATCTTTTATTTTATTGTTTATATAGGGCTCGCATGAATTTTTTTGTTTTATGATTGGCACGGATTTTTGGAGAGCGATTTGTGTGTGTTTTTCTATTTCGTCTAAGAATGAGTCGATTTGTCTGTTTGTTAGGTTGACGTTGTTGTAGATCTTTAGGTCGCAGTTTTGTTCGAGTGTGTTTTGGAACTTTTTCCAGTCTGTCTTTTTGTAGTTGTACCTGGGTGTCTCGGTCTGGGTTTCGAGCGTTAGGAAGTCAGATGTGTTTTTGTTAATTTGAAATACTAGGGCGTTATGGTCACTGTCATAGGCTAAGGTGTTACTTTACGGTGTTATTTGGACGTAGGTTTTGGAATTTTAGTCGCGCATCTGCTAGGCATATGTCCAGGTATGAGCCTCCTTTTGGGTAAGAGGGTAGCTCGGAGCTGTATAAGTTTGTTTTGTAGTGGATGCTTTTATTGTCTAGCCAGTTTCTAATGAAGTTGCCTCTCGTGTTGTTTATTTCGTTTTTCCAGCTTGTATGTTTCGCGTTAAGGTCTCCTGCTATTATATAGTAGTTTTCCGGTTTGTTGAGCTGCAAGAGTTCGAAAAGATTATTGAATTCGTAGTTAAATTCTTTCTGGTTTCCGTAGGTTGCGTAGGCTGCAGTGATGAATAAATTTTCCTTATTGCTTATTTTTATTTTTATGATCGTTGTTTCTAAGGTTCTGAAACTTATTATCTGTTATTTTATCAATTAGGATCGTTTTGTATTTTATAGGGTTTTTTTTTTTTATCTTTTCTTGATCGCTGTTCCTCCTCCTTGACTGGCGTTCGGTCTGTCGTGTCTTATCATGGTGTAGTTTTTGAAGTGTACATTGTGTCTTTTGTTTAGTTTTGTTTCTGAGATGAGTACCATATCGGGGGCTTCTTTATTTATTTATTTATTTATTAGGGTTAGCATACTGTATCTTTTTTGGTTTGAAATTAAAGAGTTGGCATTTATTGCAATTATTTTCAGATGTTTTAGGTTAAATTTATGTGTTTTTTGCTGTGATTGTCGGTTTGGCGTGATTTGGTTATTCGTCGTCTGTACTATTGAAAGTGCTGAAGATGGCGTCGAACCTTTCTTCGTGCGTTGATAGTGTATTTTTTATTTCGTTTAATTGCATTTGTTGTTCTTTTATCGCTTGGAGAATACCTTTTTTAAAGTCTTCGATAACGTTTATAATGTTTAGATGGGGGGAGTTATCGGTTGTGATTGGGCTTTGGCTTGGACGCGGATCTAAGTTTGCCGATTGTGGGAAGATTTTGGTTATTTGATTTAGTGTTGTTTGCTGCTTCACTACGTCAGAGAACTTTAGTTCTGGGACGTATTTGCGGCTTATTCGGGCAATTCGTTGTGTCTTTGCTTCCTTGTCTTTTTTTATTTTATCGGCTAGCTTCTTACGAAGCTCTACGAGTTTGGGGCAACCTTTGTATGACGCGGGGTGTCCGTAGTTTTTACAGTTGACGCAGAATATTTTGTCTTTGGTTACTGCGTTTTCCCTTTTTATTTTGCAGTCGCCTGGGCCATGGGGCTCACTGCATTTAACACAGCGGTAGTTTAGGTTGCAGTTTTGCGCTGTGTGGCCTAGTCGCTGGCATTTGTGGCATTGAGTTATGTCATCCTTTTTTTTTTTTTTTTATTATTTCTTCCCATTTTATCTTGTAGTAGTTAAAATAGTTTATTTTTAGTAGGTTGCTTGTATTATGTAAATAATACGGGGGATAGCTGTATTATGTAAATTGGGAGCAATATGTTGTTCTCCCTTGATCTTTTTGTCGTGAATCGTGTGACTTTTAATGAATTTTACGTCGTCAATGTGCAAGGCTTGTAGGTCTGTAAGTATTTCTGTTTCGGTGTAGCTATTGTCTAAACCTCTTTTAACAAGTATGTATGGTGTTTCTCTGTTTCGGGTGTATACGTGTAGAAGGTTGTGTTAGCTGAGAGGAGAGTTTGTTTTGCTTTATGGAAATCGGGTAGGTTTTGGAGGTAGAGTGCGTGTTTACCTGCGTGTATTCTTTTAATGTGAAATTGTTTAATGTCCGCTACTTTCTCTATGAGCGTTACGGTGTCCTTGGGGTCTTGTAGGATTATGTTGATGGGTGGCGGCCTGTTGTCTCTTGTGGTGGGTGGGGTGCTCGTACGCTCCTTCGCGGAGCATCCGGTGGGGCGTCCGTCAGGTGCTCGGTCCCCCCTTGGCGGTGTTGGAGGCGCCGGGCCTCCTGGGTTGTACGGTGGGGTGCGTCGCCCCTGCTGCGCCGATTGTTCCGGTGGCGTGGTGGGACCGTGTCTTCCCGTTTTGCCTCGTAATCTTTCGTTTTTCTTTCTTATTTGATCTAGCGTTGAGTTCCAAGTGGAGTAGTTTGATGGTCCCGGTTGTGGATGAGGCTCTGGTTCAGATTGTAATTTCGTTAGCCTTTTCTTCTTGGCTGGGGTGATAATCTACAACTGTGTTTCCTAGGATGTTTGCTAGACTCTTTGCCCTGGCAACCAGGTTAGGTTGTGGGTTGAGTTTCCGCGTCTTTTGAGCGGGGAGTCTTAAGATACTGTTGATTTCCCTGGCTGTTTTATGTGTAATTATTTTTCTCTTGATGGCTTTTTTTATTGGGTCTACGGTGGGTTCCGTTTCGTTGCTCTTGGCTTCGTTATCGGTGGCTTTTATTTTTTTGTACAGTTTTATTTTGTCTTATCTTATTTTATTTTCTTTTTGTTCTTATTTGTATTTATGGAGATGATGTGGATGCAGTATTTTTCACTTTTTTGTCACTATTTTGTCACTTGATCCTTCTACTTTAGTGGATGTTAGTCTACTCCGACGCGCGCTCCGAGGGGTCCGTCCCGCTCGGCGGTCAACAGTCGACTCGACGAGAACGAGTGCACTCAGCGCGGTATGAGCGTTGGCTGAAATTAATAGTTTTCTTATTTGTTTTCCATGGTCAAAAAATAGAATATTTAAAGAAACATAGGTGTGTGCCAAAATGAGAATGATACAATATGCATGATAATGATCGCGTAATGCTAAAACATTTCTCTTTCTCGATGCTTCGATCGTAGATTATTAAAAATAGATTGTCAAGAAAAGTAAAAAAATATTGGAAAAATAAAAAAAAGCCAACACCACACGGAGTTCCCAGGCGGTCACCCATCCAAGTACTATCCGTGCCCGGCGCTGCTTAACTTTCGTGATCGGACGAGAACGAGTGCACTCAGCGCGGTATGAGCGTTGGCTGAAATTAATAGTTTTCTTATTTGTTTTCCATGGTCAAAAAATAGAATATTTAAAGAAACATAGGTGTGTGCCAAAATGAGAATGATACAATATGCATGATAATGATCGCGTAATACTAAAACATTTCATTTTCTCGATTATTCGATTATAGATTGTTAAACATTGTTTGTTAAGGAAGCCGAATTGATTTTTTATTAGGATTACGTTATTTATTTTTTTTTTTTTTTTTTTTTTTTTTTTTTTTTTTTTTTTTTTTTTGTTCAAAAGGAGACTAGGGGGTTATTTATGATTATTTCGAATATTTTGGTTATGTTGGGTAGGAGACTTATATATCGCAGGTTTGAGGGTGAGAAGCGGTCTTTATTTTCTTTTCTTTTGTGATGGCTGCTAATATTATTAAAGAGCACTGTTTAATATCATTTTATTTTGTTGGTTAACCGTTTGAGCAAAATGTTCGGGACGTCGTCGAAAGCGGATGATTTTTTATTGTTTAATTTAGAGGAAATGATTTTTAGTTGATTATAATTTGTAAAGTAGTTTATTTCTGTGTCTGGTTGTTTGGGGTTGTCCGAGGTGTTTTCATTAGAGAATATGAAGACTGCCTTATTTAGCGATATGTCTCGCTCTATTTTATTTTTCAGTTTATTTGTTTCGGAGATAATAATTCTCGACCCAGGTGATCGTTGTGTGTGTCTGTTTTGGAAAAGTGAGTGCCGATAACGTATAGTTTTTCCGTTGTTTTACATGTTGTGAAATAACTAGACTCCATGTTTTTATCGATGTTCTGTATCGCTATACCTGCATCTTGGAGGAGGGGAGCTTTCTCTGGAGGTAGTTTGAAAGAAGGGATAGAGTTAGATTCTTTTTACCTAAAAGTTTGATTTGTCTGTGGGAACATGCTAGCTGAGTCTTTTTAGACATATTTTTTTTTATTTTATTTATCTTCTCTTTTTGTCGTAAGAATTTTGTTGTACTTTAGATTGTTTATTTTGGATAGTATGATGTAGCTTTTGTCTCGTTGTAGCTCGTTGTTGCTCGCTTTCGCAGTCAAGGCGCTATTTTAGAAGGGTACTCCAATAGCTAAAACGATTCTCTTCAACATTCGTAGCAGTATTTCTAATTTCCTACGCTACGAGTTTCTTGTAAGGATAATTGACGGATTTTAACGGCCCGAGCGGTCGAGCGCCGCCACTCTTACCCAATTACATCGAAGCCTCGCATTCACCCAGGTATCGTTCACGCTCTTCCAGCGAAGGATCTGCCCCGCACTTGGAGCGTATTCACGCAGTAAACGCCATCTTGCGGGCGAATATGCCGCGTGACGATTTTCTTGAAAACCAATCAGCGTGCGTATTTGGGGTCCTCCGTTTCGAGCCTTGTTGGAGTCTAACAACGGTATCGGCAGTCTCGTTCGAGTAGTTTAATCGTGAACATGTAGCAGCGAGTCAGTTTCCGTGCGTTCGAATCGCTAAACGTGGACTAAAGAACCGTTTCAATCTCTTAGCGCTCTTCAAGCGCTCGTGCAGGTGAAATCGTTTCGTCAGTCGCAACGATCAGTGATACTTTTCTGTGCTAGCTTCTTCGATGAGTCAATATCTTGAAGCATTCGTGGACATGGCTGCAAGCGTTGGTGGAGACAGAGTCGTTCCATCAGGCGTGACGATCAGTGGACAGTCCTGTGCGAAATCTTCAATTGTGAACAGTATCTCCAAGCATACGCGAAGGTAAGTATCATTTTAGTGAGCGAACGATTAGTAAACCGTCTCGTGCTGGTCTTTCAATTGCGAGCGGCATCGTCACGCGTGTATCGTTAATCATTCGTATCGTCGTACGATAATTCAGTCGCATTCGTTCAGTCGTACATCGCGTCGCGGCATTCGCTTCAGTTGCTTCCTATCGCATAATCGTCCGCAGTAAGTATTCCTAAATTTCGTCTTAATCGTCGAAAACAATTTGAAACTTTCTCATTGTTTGTTCTTTTTTTCCTTTTTTTTTTCTTTTTTTTTTTTTTTTTTTTTCCCAGTTTTAACTTCGTCAATTGTTCTTCGCGCATTGAGTCATTACTCTCCCTCGTAAATCTGTCACCCAAGATTAATTCGACGGGGAACGAGTTACAGAGCGCGGTATCGTCCGATATCAGAGACACGCGCGCATGTTAGACATATCGTTGTTTCTTTAACCGATTGAGTACCAAGCAGCGTGATCGCGGTGTTTAGATTTTATGTCGAAAAGTCCCAGTACATTTGAACGCTACGGACGACTGACGGTATTTTGTGTATTTCATTGTTATCTTAATAATTTTTATTGAACAAAATTTGGAATATTTATAAACTAATAGTACGCATATATAAAAATATAGATGTATTTCATAAAAATAACACATATGACGAGCGCTATTGTGCCGCTTGTTTCTCTCGCAATCGATTAAGAGGTTATCCTGCCGTTCCGGACTTTTCCACTGTCACGTAAAATAACAAAATAAAAAAGAAATTTGAGGTGAAAAATAAAAAAAGAAAACTTTATTTTTTTTTCTTTCTAACAACAATACACTTTACAATCTACTTCCGAACTCTAGGCGTGACTTTCTAAGACTGACTCTTATGATTTTACTTTCGATCGGATCCGATTACTTTCTTTTGTCATCCCTCAACATCCCCACCGTCCATGCATTTGCTAGGCGTCCGCGATCGTTGCCACGTGCTCTTTCTTCTAGAACCTTCGGTGGAAGGACCGTTGGGATGTTGATGGTTCATTAGGCACTTCAGCGATATACATTGTCGCCGAGTGCCGCCACATCTTTATCTCTATCGTCAGTCCGTCGGATTTGAAGTATGCCGATCGTCACACGACCGTGGTTTTTCAAAGACCCCTGGGACTCGAACGGTTAAATTATGTCAATATTATCAGCAAATAATTATTTTTCTATTTACTCTATATGATTTTCGAAACATTGAAAGATCACTATTACTCGACTACTTCAATATTGATTACGATACTTTTTTAATTGCGGTTAAATTTGTCACTACTGGTGTGAGAGACTGTAAAATTGATTCGAAATAGTATTTTACAGAGACTGATGAAACCGATGAGTCTATATATGTCGGGTCACGATTCGAATTTTGGGCGCGCGACGACTCTTCATGTGGACTAGCCATCGTTTCACAAAGCCGAGATTTTATTTACACGTATATACAGGTCTATCACTAAGCTTAACAAATAATAAGTACGACTAATAATAAGTCTAACAAACACTAAGCCTAATGAATAATACGATCTACGAATAATTAAATTAAATAGTACTATTAGCAATGTTTGAGTTCAAACGAATCCACGGTCACCGGGATAACTCCTTACTAAGCGAAACTAACTTAGACGCAAATGCGATCGTCGAAAATGCTCGATGTATCACTCTCCAAGGCAATCGCAAGAATGCCAGCCTCGTGGAGATTTTTCTCCCTGTACGATTGCATTTTGTTTTCTATATCCGTTTGGAAGCATCGAGAAGGTTCCAAACGCCGTTGCTAGGCACGCTCGTTGGAAGCATCGAGAAAGTTCCAAACGCCGTTGCTAGGCAGTTTCTGCCTGGAGTTTTGATTACTAATACAATGTATGTCCCATTGCATCGGCACCTCCGAGGCAACATCACACGTGGCTCGGCCCGCTCTCGAGGCCGCATGCCGCCACAACCACATTTCTCGGAAAACACATACAACCACTCCAGACCTCCGTTAGATAAAACATCCATCCCGTGACCGTGGCTACGTTCAGCGACCGATTGTCACCTCGAACCCAATCTCGCTTATTACAAATCTTAAGCAATTACAACTATAATAAAGTCTAGGCTAAGGTACTAGAGGATGTTCCCAAAATTTCCAAGGAAAGGCTTCGGCTTTCCTTTCATCTCCGACACGGCCATCCTGACTATCACACGTCCTCGGGTGTACCTTCGTCAACAAAACAAAAGGAAACAGGATTAGTATCATTGTGATTAGCATTCAAAGTGCCAGTTGCATTCTGCGTGCTTTCAGTCGGGTCGTAATGACATGACGGACCATTCTCGATTTCACACCCAAATGGGTCTCATCCTTCGAATCGCACATACTCTCAAAGTTCGTTACATAACCAGCTTCGTAACACGATCGCTGTCAACACTAGACCGCCTCCAGCCTCGTGACATTGTCACTGCCGGTACTAGACCGCCTCCAGCCTCGTGACATCGTCGCTGTCGGTACTAGACCAGCTCCAAATCCGTGACATTGTCGCTGTCGGTACTAGACCAGCTCTAACCTCGTGACATTGTCGCTGTCGGTACTAGACCAGCTCTAACCTCGTGACATTGTCGCTGTCGGTACTAAACCGGCTCCCAGCTTCGTGACATTTTCGCTGTCGGTACTAAACCGGCTCCCAGCTTCGTGACATTTTCGCTGTCGGTACTAAACCGGCTCCCAGCTTCGTGACATCGTCGCTGTCGGTACTAAACCGGCTCCCAGCTTCGTGACATCGTCACTTCCAGTGCCTGACCGCACTGAACTCCATCCCATGGCCGCACCTGGGCTCATATAATTCTACGATCCTCTGGGATCGGGGTACTCACATCGCCATGGTCACTGTTCTCGTCATCACAACAGACATCCAACTCCGCAGGAATGCAACTATCCGGCATTTTCCTTAACCTGTCATGACTGTACTTGTATGACCTTTTCCCATCCAGTGTTTTCAAGGTATATCGGTCTCCTTCCAGGACCTCCGATATTACAAACGGACCCCTGAATTTTGGATCCAGTTTTGTCTGGTTCCTTTCTTCATTTTGGCGTAGTACCAAATCACCGGGATTAAACCTAACTACTTTAGCTTTGGTTTTATCGAATCTCTCTTTGGCATACCTAGCACTAGTTTCCATCTCTTTTATTGCCTGTTGTCTTACACTGGAGATATCTATTTCTTTTTCCTCGATGTTATCAGGTAGTAATAAGTCATACGGTCTTGCTGCTCTACCAATCAATAACTCTAAAGGACTCGATTTGGTTACGCGGTTGATGGTGCAATTCAAAGCCAATTGCATCTCCCCGATCGCGTCTTGCCATGAACGCCCGGTCGTTTCTACCGTTGTGAACATATTTTTTAACGTGCTCATAACACGTTCTACTTGGCCATTGGCCCTACTTGCACCGGTCGCGATCAAATGAACTTTGATTTGTTTGCTTGCACAGAATTCTTGAAATTCCCGGCCCGTGAAACATCTACCCTGATCTGCTATTACCCGACAGGGACTACCGAACAAAAACACGGCGGACTTAAGTGCCTTGATAACGCTAAGCGAATCCAATTTGCGTGTGTGATGTAAGTGCACGAATTTCGTAAAGGCATCGATCAAGACGACGACATACTCTTTCGAGTCATTCTTGCCACTCAGCTTGCCCGTTATGTCCATGTGCACCGTATGCCACGGTATGCCGGTCTTAGGTATAGGATGCAGTTCAGCCTGTATTTTACCTGAACTAGCCTTCGAAACTCTACAAGCATGGCAGTTCTCGACAAATTTGCGAACGTACTTCGCCATTCCCTCGAACCAATAATACTCATAGAGCTTCTCGAGCGTTTTATCCCATCCTAAGTGCATAATTGACTGATGCACATGGTTGATGACGGACCATCTAAAACCTCTCGGAACAATGGGTAAGCAAAGGGTTCTGCCCTTTCGTTGTATTTTACGGTAAAGTGTACCGGATCGCAGTTCGTAGGTATTCGCGATATCTTCCGCGAGCTCTTCGTTCTGCAAATTATTAACGATTTCGGAGATTTGCGGATCGCGACGTTGTTCCGCTAATAGCCAATCCTCGGAGATCTCGGCCAGATTAATCTCTTTCTCTGCGACCTTGTCTATCATACGGCGATTCAAGTCTACGGGGTTTCGCGAAAAGAAATCTACGTAGGCCATTCGTTTACCCTCTCGATACATGATGTCAAAATCGAATGTTTGCAAATAAGCCCACCACCTATAAACCCGGTCGTTTAAGTTTACTTTGTTGCTGGAGGCTTTCAAAGAATTACAGTCGGTAACTACTAAGAATTTCCGTCCATGTAAGTAGTGTCGGAAATGCTTGACGGCGCTTACTACTGCTAGTGTCTCCAGTTCGTACGAATGATACCTAGATTCCGCGGGACTGGTCCTTTTACTATAATATTCGATGACTCTGTTTTCCTTTTCGACTTTGTGCATTAAAATAGCTCCATACCCCTCCGAACTAGCGTCGGTATGTAGCTCTATGGGACGATTGGGATCAAATATCATTAACACCGGCGCGTCGGTCAGAACGGAAATTATCTGTTGTCTTATCTTTTCGTGCCTGTCCGTCCAAGTTACGTGCTTGTTACTAGAAGTGAGTGCGTACAAGGGTTTCATCACTTGTGAAAATTTAGGAATAAATTTTCGGAAGTAAGAGGCCAAACCTATAAACTGCCTAAGCTGTGTGACGGTCGACGGTGCAGGTAAAGAATTCAAAGCTTGTATTTTTCCCGGGTTTGGACGAACTTCTCCGTTACGAATTACATATCCCAAATAAAGTACCGACGTTTTCAGAAAAGAACATTTAGCGAAATTGAAAGAAAATCCGGCGTTTACGAGAGTGTTTAGTACAGTGTGCAACCTTCCTAGAGCTTGATCTATTGAGTCGGCGATTATTAGAACGTCGTCCAAATAAACAACGACATACGAATAAGCGAGGTCGCCTAAGGCCTTGAAAATGGCTCTCTGGAAAACGGCTGGTGCATTTTTCAACCCAAACGGCATCGTCACGTATTCGTATTGACCGTCGGGGGTAACGAACGCAGTATATTCCGTCGAGTTAGGATGAATGGGAATCTGATGAAATCCGCTAGCCATGTCCAGGCTAATGAAGTATCTCGCACTCTGCAATCTCGCGATTTGGTCAGCAATAAGGGGTAAGGGATACCGATCCGCGACCGTATTTTTATTCAGCGCTCGAAAGTCTACACACAATCTGTCTGAGCCGTCCTTCTTCTTCACGAGTATCATAGGGCTCGCGAACGGCGAATTACTAGGTTTTACGATTTGTGCTTTCATTAATTCGTCTATTCTCTCGCGTACTATTCTTCGCTCTTCCTCGCTAAGCCTGTAAGGGCTTCTCTGCACGGTGACGTTGGGATCAATTAGCCGTATTTCCAACTGACCCGTACTGACGCGAGTACGCGGGAAACCCGTAATGAATGATTCTTTAAATTTTTCGAGAACAGAGATTAATCGATCTTTGTCGTTACCGATCACATCAGTGTCAACCTCGTTAATGTTGACCGCATCTTCCGCGACTTTACCACAAGCGTTAACGACCTTTGTTTTACAAATAACGAGGCTATTTTGCGTGATATTTACGTCGAATCCCTGGCTCAAAATCTCGCGACCAATCATGATGTCGTATTTTAGGTAATCGTCGGCAAGGACATGAAAAACTATCTCCAATGTAAGACCGTTAATACAAACAGTGGACAAAATCTGAAGTGTACTCTTAATACAAGTATTCCCGATCCCCCGCATCACTACCACATCGGTTATTCTCTTACCCGAAAATTTCGAGGCTAGGGACTCTTTGATTAACGAACACTCGGCCCCAGAATCAAAGTAAAATGGATACGACTCACCCAGATGGCTTAATCTACCAGCCGGAGCTTCCACTACACAGGAGTCGATCCGGCGTTCGTCAATGGAATCGTAGTTTCTTTTCCGCGATGATGGGCAATTAGGCGCGATATGTCCCTCCTCGTGGCATTTGAAGCAGGTCACCTTCGACGATGCGGCTGGTCGTTTTTCCTTCGGGTTTCGTATATCCTGCTCCTTCCCCGTTTGTATTTGCAGGCGACACTCCGTTCTCTTATGTCCGAGAGCACCACAGCGGTAGCACTTAATCCGAGGAACTGATAGCCTGCTTCGTTTAGCTTCAGGTTCCGTTAGTGAATTTCTTGGCGAAAATGTCGGCTGATCGTTGTAAGGGAGAATCCTCATTTCATCATGAAATTGGTCCTCCGTCCTGATATTATTCGCGAGCGTTAGTCGCCGAAAGCGTCGATCTTGTGAACTCAGCATATAAAGGGCGAAGGCATTGATCACTTCGGGCATCGTTAGATCTTGCAACTTCATCTGCAGCATGGAGCGGAGGCGACTACCGTACGCTCCCGGGGATTCAGTCTCCGACGGTCGTTCTCTGGATATCCTTATTAACGCCGAAGCGGCTGTCTCTCTGCCACCAAAACGCGAAAGAAATTGTTCCTTAAACGTTGGCCAGGTAAGCTTTCCACCGCGCACCATTTGTGAAAGCCAATGCGCAGCAGGACCCCTTAGGGCGCGATTTAGAGCGGAAAGTAACGCACTATCTTGCATCGGGTGGTCTTTCAAAATCAAATCAGCATGAGAGCACCACGCGGATGGATCGGCGCCCGCACCTTCGGGGTCAAAACGTGGTAACGTTACATCCTTAGATTCCGTACTCGGTCTTTGCACCTCCGGTTTGTGCGCTAGCGTCTGAATTAACTCGCGCATAAGGACCATTTGCTCTTGTAGCACTTTAAACGGTTCTGATCCCACTTCTGATGTCGGGTCACGATTCGAATTTTGGGCGCGCGACGACTCTTCATGTGGACTAGCCATCGTTTCACAAAGCCGAGATTTTATTTACACGTATATACAGGTCTATCACTAAGCTTAACAAATAATAAGTACGACTAATAATAAGTCTAACAAACACTAAGCCTAATGAATAATACGATCTACGAATAATTAAATTAAATAGTACTATTAGCAATGTTTGAGTTCAAACGAATCCACGGTCACCGGGATAACTCCTTACTAAGCGAAACTAACTTAGACGCAAATGCGATCGTCGAAAATGCTCGATGTATCACTCTCCAAGGCAATCGCAAGAATGCCAGCCTCGTGGAGATTTTTCTCCCTGTACGATTGCATTTTGTTTTCTATATCCGTTTGGAAGCATCGAGAAGGTTCCAAACGCCGTTGCTAGGCACACTCGTTGGAAGCATCGAGAAAGTTCCAAACGCCGTTGCTAGGCAGTTTCTGCCTGGAGTTTTGATTACTAATACAATGTATGTCCCATTGCATCGGCACCTCCGAGGCAACATCACACGTGGCTCGGCCCGCTCTCGAGGCCGCATGCCGCCACAACCACATTTCTCGGAAAACACATACAACCACTCCAGACCTCCGTTAGATAAAACATCCATCCCGTGACCGTGGCTACGTTCAGCGACCGATTGTCACCTCGAACCCAATCTCGCTTATTACAAATCTTAAGCAATTACAACTATAATAAAGTCTAGGCTAAGGTACTAGAGGATGTTCCCAAAATTTCCAAGGAAAGGCTTCGGCTTTCCTTTCATCTCCGACATATAATTAAAAGTTATTTCTATTTCTGAATTTTCTTTCTGAATATTTCTTTTAAATACTATCTTAAGTAGTTGTTGGTCTACAGTACGAATAAAATATTTTGAATATGTAGTAAAAAATAAACTATCTTTATTTTCACAATGTGGTATATAAAATAAAGTATTTTATCTTTGTATTGTAAATAGTGTTTAAAATGTTTCTTAACGATGAAAATAGATTAAGCAGAAGAAGGTTAATATCAGGATGCAAGAAACCAAAATATTTAGAAATTAAATTCATGTTGTTTTTAACCCTGCTGCCGGGTCTCCGGGTCTCTTTGTTCTTACTGCTCTCCTTTCTTTCTCTAAGAACTTCTGTATTCTTTTGAACGTATAGAGCAAAATTTTATCTGACTCTTGAAACCGACATATTTGAGAAAAAAAAAAAAAAAAAAAAAAAAAACGCGCGATCATAGCAAAATTTAGGGAACGCACTGATACAAAATTATATTATAAGACGGTAATATGACCCGCGTAGGAAAGCTGCAAAAGAAATAGCAGAGAGTGTTATAAATACATTGGAACATTTCAAAGAGAAAATAAGAGTTTGTAGAAATTTCACTAATGCCAAGATTTTCTTTGCGATAATAGAATGTACCGGTTCTTTGCAATGAAAGTTATTATGAAGGATACAGTAACGTACCGCTACATTTCCCCGGTCCTTAGTTAGAAGATAAAATAAAGAAAAACGAATCTTTGTATGCAAAGGTAACTTTCTTCTTCAAACTCTTACCGAATAATTTAGTTAAATGGAAGACCGCAGCAGGGTTAAGTGTGGTTATTCGCAAGTAACAAGCATTATAAAAAGTTTTCATCACTTTGATTACTCCTTTATGGGCAAACATGCAATCCGTTTCTTTTTTTCTTTTTTTTTTTCCATTTATTTAATTTGTACTTTACAATTTGGCTTGGACGCGTTGCCGTTCTTTCCTTGTATTTTTTTTTTTCCTTTTTTTTTTCCTTTTTTTTAGTACTTGCCGATTTCTTCTTTGACCATTGGTATTTTTAGGTCTTGCGTATATCCTCGTTTCTGATATTCCATGGGGCGTTGACTACTGTTCTGAGTATTTTCTAGAAGCGATTCTGGTTTAGTTACCTTATTATCCTGGTTTTGGATATTTTCAATTTACTTTCTATGCTGAGTTTACAGTTTCGACTGTCTCCTTTTTATCCGTATTTTGTCTATAATTGATTTGGTATATGTTGCTTTCATGTAAGTTATGAGTCCAAGTGGAGTCTTAGTATTTAACTTGCTTTGTTTGTGTTATGTGCGTGCCATTCAATCGGATATTAGGTGGTTTCCGCTTTCGTATTGTAAATGTAATGTGGTTAAATTGACTGGGGTTTGCCTTTATCTTGCAGTCATTTTTCTATTTTTCTGATAAGTTCTGGTAGTAATATGTTAAGTTTATGTTGTCTATATGTTAAGTCTATATGTTTAAGTTTATAGTTGGCGAGACTTAAGTTTTGCATGTCTTAAAATCTTACAGATGTCCTTGAAACTTAAATTTTGAATGTTCTCGGAACATCTCTCCCGAAAGTCCTACGAATAATTCTTAAAGTTTATATTTCGAATATTTTACTAATATCCATTTCGTAAATCTAAAGAATTAAATATCAGATGTTCTAAGAACAACGGTTTTGTAGGTTTTACAGATAGAAATATCACTTTACAAATTAAATTAAACATTTACAGATTGAACCACAGATATTGCAAGAACAACCGTTTTCTAGGTTTCACAGTTAAGTTTTGAGTGCTGAAATGTTTTTAGAACATTCATTATAAAAGTACAAGGTTTCCAATTCCATGAATTTTTCCAATTTCCGCAAAGTTTCCATGTTTAGGCTATACACGCACTAGAAATTCTAATTTCAGGAAGTAGTAATGCAATAAATTGTGGCGAAATTGACGCGAAGAATCGGTGTCTAACTATTCATAGTTAGAACAAGATGTTCTGGAAAGATATGCTGCCAGACGAAAGTAAATGATTCCCTATTCAAAAGTAAGTCCAAAATGTACAATGACAATTTTTGATACAAAGTTTTGTTTTCGGAAAAATTGACGCTGAAGTTTCGTCGAGTACGCATGCACTTGAAATTTAACGATATCAATCTGTTATCATAAAATTTCTGCATATCAAGAAACGTGACTTCTTTTAGCTTTAAAACATGCAACAATTTATTTGTACGTCTATGAGAGAGTGATACAATGTATGACAATGGTCGCGTAATGCTAAAACATTGCATTTTCTCGATTATTCGATTATAGATTATTAAAAATAGATTGTCAAGGAAAGTAAAAAATATTGGAAAAATAAAAAAAAAGCCAACACCACACGGAGTTCCCAGGCGGTCACCCATCCAAGTATTATCCGTGCCCAGCGCTCCTTAACTTTCGTGATCGGACGAGAACGAGTGCTTTTTTTTTTTTTTGTTTTTTTTTTGTTTTTTTTTTTTTTGTTTTTTTTAAAATATGTTGAGGTGATATGTCGTGATAGGGTCGGAAGGAAAACTCAGATTTACTCAACGATAAATGTTTATTCACTGTAATATCAATGAGTACACTTGGCGCAGGACTCGCGATTATATTCGGTTCGCGAATGCGCGGTTATAAGTTCGAGCTTGGATAGCTATGATTCGAGATGCGCTACGAGTGCGGACAATGATTGCACGAGATGTCGAGAGCTTAGGTAATTATTCGACTCGAACCGTGTAAGTATAACGATCGTGATATGTTGACTCGCTGTAATAGACTGACTTTTTTGTCGCGATGCTGCTGCGGAGGAAGACTGCGTTGGGATGTGTCTAAGGATGCGAAGGCATCGGATTCGTTGAGAAAAGCTTTGGTTCGGAAAGTGAGGGAAATGAAATGTACGTTAATGTTTATTGGCTAATTCGTGTTGGTCGTTGGAAAAGGATGCTAGCTGCCCTTGAGTTGAGAGGGTGTCGCTAGCGGGAAGCATCGTACGTGAGAGATAGCAGATTTCTCGCGTGTCCCCGTGGTAGGTGGTCGACTTCGAGACTGATAAACAAAGACTGTTTGTCTCTTTGGAGGACCTTAGCTAAAATAAATCCCAAGATTTATAGCGGTCCTTGGGCTAGCTGGAAATATTCGGTACGAATGTATCGACATCTGGCAATCATCTTGTCCGCAGGTATATAGGGTCTTTGTGTCGTGCGTCACGCGACGTGAACTGTTGGGAAGTTTACTGTCAAGTGCCGCCACAATGTTTATTAAACCCAAGATACAATTTTAAATACATTTTGGTATTGGCAATAAACGGTGAATTTATGTAATGATATCTTAGGCAAAGGTACCGATACGCAACGGTACGACGTAGCCATGCTATAATATGTGTCGGCGCTTTACATTTTTCCTGATTAATATAATTTTTTGGTTTAAGCCGCTGGAGGGAGCGAAGCTTCTATATGATTTTGTTTTTATTTGTTTTTACTGTCCTGAAAACTGGGTCGCAAAACAGGACGCTTCGGTAGTATATTTTTGGGGGCTGTGAAATTTTGGGGAGGGGTGGGATGAGGGGAAGGGGGAGGGGGATGTTAAATAGGTTTCTTTTAAAAGAAAGAGAATTACAATAATTACAATGTTTGCACCTGTGTTGTACGGGGGCAGAATTGAGTTTTATCGGTTCAATGGATTTTCTCTCTTATTTTATTATGGATTCAGTATCCAGCAATATTTTTTTGTATTTTTTCTATGTTTGTCTTTAGTGTCTTTCAGACACTTTTCAGGGCCATGTTGTATCTCCACCTAGTGTCTGCGGTCTGTCCATTTAGGTTTTCTTCGTGAAGTATAGTTTTGATCCCTATTTTTCTTTTTCTTTTTACGTGATAAATTATTGGAATATTATTTTGGTCCTGGAGGTAGTTTTTTTCGTCAAGGTATAGGAAAGCTTCTGGCGGGATGTAGCCTGTTGTCAGAGTGTTTTTGTAATATGCGTCATTTGGAAATAAGCAACTGAAGATTAAACTATTTTCTTTTATCTTTGCCGCTTGCGCGAAGTGGTTTCTTATTAGCTTTAGGATGTGACAGTCTATGCGGTGAACGTTGGCTAGGTCGTATATTATTTTGTTTTTTATATATTTTTTGAATCCGCTGTGTTCGGGGATCTGTAAGTACTCAAGCAAGCCCTGATGCATTTTCTTTCGAATATGCGAATTTTTTCCATTTGGGAGGCTGATATGTTGTACCAGATTGGGCAGCCGTAGGTTATGATCGGTCTGATTAGCGCTTGATAGCATAGAATTTTTACTTTGCTGTCGAGATGTTTGGAGTAGAATAGTTTTTTTATTTTCCAGAATGCTTTATTGGCCTTAGTAAGTTGAATTTCGGTGTGCTGCTTGTAGTTTAATTTATAGTCTATACCTATACTCCTAGGTATTTTACGCAATTTTTGTGTGGTATGAGAGAGGTATTCTCTTTCTATTGGGCCGATTTCACTTGACTTGGGTCTAAACAGTATGGTTTCGCATTTGCTTATTGTTGCGCATTGTTGATTTTTAATTTCCATGCGTGGTAATAGTCGTTTATTTTCTCGAAAAGTTCTTGGAGTTTCGTTTTTATTGTTTTGATTTTGCGGCCTGTTACGTAGATGATTAGGTCATCTGCGAAGGCTATGGAGCGTTTATGGGTGGATGTATTGAGATTAAAGAGATTTAGTAAGTCACTGTTGTAAATACTGAAAAGTAACGGGGAATTTACTGCACCTTGTTGTAGACCGTTCTTTATGGAGAATTCTTTGCTTGATGAGTGTGAACCTTCAGTCATTACGAATGTTCTGCTTGTGATCATGTCCCAAACTATTTTAATCAGGTATTTAGGAAAATTTTTCTTGATCAATTTGTATATGAGACCTGGGATCCAGACTGTGTCGAAAGCTTTTTCGAGGTCTATTAAGCAGGCGGCTACTCGTTGTTTTGCGTTTTAGAGCCCAGCAGATGTCCGACGTAAGTTTGTTTATTGCGTGAATTGTGGAGTGTTTGTGTCGGAAGCCGAATTGGTTCTCTGGTATTATGTCATTTTTTGTGCAGAAGGAGGTTAGGGGGTTAGGTTGTTTATGATTATTTCAAATAATAATTGCTTATGTTGGGGAGGAGACTTATGGGTCGTAGGTTTTCGGGCGATGAGCCGTCTTTATCTTTTTTTGTTATAGCTATCAATTTGGCTTTTTTCCATTTTCTGGGGAAATATGTGTTGTTTAGAGCATTGTTGAAGAGTACTGTGTAGTACCATTTTATTTTGTTCGGTAGGCGCTTGAGTAAAATGTTTGGGATGCCGTCGAAGCCGGAGGATTTTTTGTTGTTTAGTTTGGAGAAGATTGTGTTTAGTTGATTGTAATTTGCGAAGTAGTTTATTTCTGGATCTGGTTGTTTGGGGTTGTCTGCGGTGTTTTCGTTTGAGAATGTGCAGACTGTTTTGTTTAGCGTTTTGTCTTGTTCCATTTCATTTTTGAGTTTGTTTGTTTTGGGCGATGATAATTCTGTTTAGTTGTTCTCGGCCCATGTGTTCGTTTTGCGTATGTATTTTGGAAAAGTGGGTGCCGATGATGTCTAGTTTTTCTATTGTTTTAGGTATTATGAAGTTACCCTCGGCGTCTTTGATGGTGTTGTGTATCGTTATACCTGCTTCTTGGACGAGGGAGGCATTTTCTGGGGGCAATTTGAGAGGTGGGATGGGGTTTTGTTCTTTTGGTCTAAAGATTTGATTTATTTGTGGGAACATGTTGGCTGAGTCGTTTTTGGAGATGTTTTTTATTTTGTTTGTCCAGTAATGGTTTATAGAAATTGCGAATTCTTGTTTCAGTTGCGCTTTTATTCTGTGTAGTAGGAACTTTAGGAATTCTAATTCTTCTCTTTTGTCGTAAGAATAGTAAAATTTTATATTGTTTATTTTGGAGAGTATGTAGCTTTTATCTCGCTGTAGATCTTTTATTTTATTGTTTATATAGGGCTCGCATGAATTTTTTTGTTTTATGATTGGCACGGATTTTTGGAGAGCGATTTGTGTGTGTTTTTCTATTTCGTCTAAGAATGAGTCGATTTGTCTGTTTGTTAGGTTGACGTTGTTGTAGATCTTTAGGTCGCAGTTTTGTTCGAGTGTGTTTTGGAACTTTTTCCAGTCTGTCTTTTTGTAGTTGTACCTGGGTGTCTCGGTCTGGGTTTCGAGCGTTAGGAAGTCAGATGTGTTTTTGTTAATTTGAAATACTAGGGCGTTATGGTCACTGTCATAGGCTAAGGTGTTACTTTACGGTGTTATTTGGACGTAGGTTTTGGAATTTTAGTCGCGCATCTGCTAGGCATATGGTATCTGCTAGGCATAGTCCAGGTATGAGCCTCCTTTTGGGTAAGAGGGTAGCTCGGAGCTGTATAAGTTTGTTTTGTAGTGGATGCTTTTATTGTCTAGCCAGTTTCTAATGAAGTTGCCTCTCGTGTTGTTTATTTCGTTTTTCCAGCTTGTATGTTTCGCGTTAAGGTCTCCTGCTATTATATAGTAGTTTTCCGGTTTGTTGAGCTGCAAGAGTTCGAAAAGATTATTGAATTCGTAGTTAAATTCTTTCTGGTTTCCGTAGGTTGCGTAGGCTGCAGTGATGAATAAATTTTCCTTATTGCTTATTTTTATTTTTATGATCGTTGTTTCTAAGGTTCTGAAACTTATTATCTGTTATTTTATCAATTAGGATCGTTTTGTATTTTATAGGGTTTTTTTTTTTATCTTTTCTTGATCGCTGTTCCTCCTCCTTGACTGGCGTTCGGTCTGTCGTGTCTTATCATGGTGTAGTTTTTGAAGTGTACATTGTGTCTTTTGTTTAGTTTTGTTTCTGAGATGAGTACCATATCGGGGGCTTCTTTATTTATTTATTTATTTATTAGGGTTAGCATACTGTATCTTTTTTGGTTTGAAATTAAAGAGTTGGCATTTATTGCAATTATTTTCAGATGTTTTAGGTTAAATTTATGTGTTTTTTGCTGTGATTGTCGGTTTGGCGTGATTTGGTTATTCGTCGTCTGTACTATTGAAAGTGCTGAAGATGGCGTCGAACCTTTCTTCGTGCGTTGATAGTGTATTTTTTATTTCGTTTAATTGCATTTGTTGTTCTTTTATCGCTTGGAGAATACCTTTTTTAAAGTCTTCGATAACGTTTATAATGTTTAGATGGGGGGAGTTATCGGTTGTGATTGGGCTTTGGCTTGGACGCGGATCTAAGTTTGCCGATTGTGGGAAGATTTTGGTTATTTGATTTAGTGTTGTTTGCTGCTTCACTACGTCAGAGAACTTTAGTTCTGGGACGTATTTGCGGCTTATTCGGGCAATTCGTTGTGTCTTTGCTTCCTTGTCTTTTTTTATTTTATCGGCTAGCTTCTTACGAAGCTCTACGAGTTTGGGGCAACCTTTGTATGACGCGGGGTGTCCGTAGTTTTTACAGTTGACGCAGAATATTTTGTCTTTGGTTACTGCGTTTTCCCTTTTTATTTTGCAGTCGCCTGGGCCATGGGGCTCACTGCATTTAACACAGCGGTAGTTTAGGTTGCAGTTTTGCGCTGTGTGGCCTAGTCGCTGGCATTTGTGGCATTGAGTTATGTCATCCTTTTTTTTTTTTTTTTTATTATTTCTTCCCATTTTATCTTGTAGTAGTTAAAATAGTTTATTTTTAGTAGGTTGCTTGTATTATGTAAATAATACGGGGGATAGCTGTATTATGTAAATTGGGAGCAATATGTTGTTCTCCCTTGATCTTTTTGTCGTGAATCGTGTGACTTTTAATGAATTTTACGTCGTCAATGTGCAAGGCTTGTAGGTCTGTAAGTATTTCTGTTTCGGTGTAGCTATTGTCTAAACCTCTTTTAACAAGTATGTATGGTGTTTCTCTGTTTCGGGTGTATACGTGTAGAAGGTTGTGTTAGCTGAGAGGAGAGTTTGTTTTGCTTTATGGAAATCGGGTAGGTTTTGGAGGTAGAGTGCGTGTTTACCTGCGTGTATTCTTTTAATGTGAAATTGTTTAATGTCCGCTACTTTCTCTATGAGCGTTACGGTGTCCTTGGGGTCTTGTAGGATTATGTTGATGGGTGGCGGCCTGTTGTCTCTTGTGGTGGGTGGGGTGCTCGTACGCTCCTTCGCGGAGCATCCGGTGGGGCGTCCGTCAGGTGCTCGGTCCCCCCTTGGCGGTGTTGGAGGCGCCGGGCCTCCTGGGTTGTACGGTGGGGTGCGTCGCCCCTGCTGCGCCGATTGTTCCGGTGGCGTGGTGGGACCGTGTCTTCCCGTTTTGCCTCGTAATCTTTCGTTTTTCTTTCTTATTTGATCTAGCGTTGAGTTCCAAGTGGAGTAGTTTGATGGTCCCGGTTGTGGATGAGGCTCTGGTTCAGATTGTAATTTCGTTAGCCTTTTCTTCTTGGCTGGGGTGATAATCTACAACTGTGTTTCCTAGGATGTTTGCTAGACTCTTTGCCCTGGCAACCAGGTTAGGTTGTGGGTTGAGTTTCCGCGTCTTTTGAGCGGGGAGTCTTAAGATACTGTTGATTTCCCTGGCTGTTTTATGTGTAATTATTTTTCTCTTGATGGCTTTTTTTATTGGGTCTACGGTGGGTTCCGTTTCGTTGCTCTTGGCTTCGTTATCGGTGGCTTTTATTTTTTTGTACAGTTTTATTTTGTCTTATCTTATTTTATTTTCTTTTTGTTCTTATTTGTATTTATGGAGATGATGTGGATGCAGTATTTTTCACTTTTTTGTCACTATTTTGTCACTTGATCCTTCTACTTTAGTGGATGTTAGTCTACTCCGACGCGCGCTCCGAGGGGTCCGTCCCGCTCGGCGGTCAACAGTCGACTCGACGAGAACGAGTGCACTCAGCGCGGTATGAGCGTTGGCTGAAATTAATAGTTTTCTTATTTGTTTTCCATGGTCAAAAAATAGAATATTTAAAGAAACATAGGTGTGTGCCAAAATGAGAATGATACAATATGCATGATAATGATCGCGTAATGCTAAAACATTTCTCTTTCTCGATGCTTCGATCGTAGATTATTAAAAATAGATTGTCAAGAAAAGTAAAAAAATATTGGAAAAATAAAAAAAAGCCAACACCACACGGAGTTCCCAGGCGGTCACCCATCCAAGTACTATCCCGTGCCCGGCGCTGCTTAACTTTCGTGATCGGACGAGAACGAGTGCACTCAGCGCGGTATGAGCGTTGGCTGAAATTAATAGTTTTCTTATTTGTTTTCCATGGTCAAAAAATAGAATATTTAAAGAAACATAGGTGTGTGCCAAAATGAGAATGATACAATATGCATGATAATGATCGCGTAATACTAAAACATTTCATTTTCTCGATTATTCGATTATAGATTGTTAAACATTGTTTGTTAAGGAAGCCGAATTGATTTTTTATTAGGATTACGTTATTTATTTTTTTTTTTTTTTTTTTTTTTTTTTTTTTTTTTTTTTTTTTTTTTTTTTTTTTTTTTTTTTTTTTTTGTTCAAAAGGAGACTAGGGGGTTATTTATGATTATTTCGAATATTTTGGTTATGTTGGGTAGGAGACTTATATATCGCAGGTTTGAGGGTGAGAAGCGGTCTTTATTTTCTTTTCTTTTGTGATGGCTGCTAATATTATTAAAGAGCACTGTTTAATATCATTTTATTTTGTTGGTTAACCGTTTGAGCAAAATGTTCGGGACGTCGTCGAAAGCGGATGATTTTTTATTGTTTAATTTAGAGGAAATGATTTTTAGTTGATTATAATTTGTAAAGTAGTTTATTTCTGTGTCTGGTTGTTTGGGGTTGTCCGAGGTGTTTTCATTAGAGAATATGAAGACTGCCTTATTTAGCGATATGTCTCGCTCTATTTTATTTTTCAGTTTATTTGTTTCGGAGATAATAATTCTCGACCCAGGTGATCGTTGTGTGTGTCTGTTTTGGAAAAGTGAGTGCCGATAACGTATAGTTTTTCCGTTGTTTTACATGTTGTGAAATAACTAGACTCCATGTTTTTATCGATGTTCTGTATCGCTATACCTGCATCTTGGAGGAGGGGAGCTTTCTCTGGAGGTAGTTTGAAAGAAGGGATAGAGTTAGATTCTTTTTACCTAAAAGTTTGATTTGTCTGTGGGAACATGCTAGCTGAGTCTTTTTAGACATATTTTTTTTTATTTTATTTATCTTCTCTTTTTGTCGTAAGAATTTTGTTGTACTTTAGATTGTTTATTTTGGATAGTATGATGTAGCTTTTGTCTCGTTGTAGCTCGTTGTTGCTCGCTTTCGCAGTCAAGGCGCTATTTTAGAAGGGTACTCCAATAGCTAAAACGATTCTCTTCAACATTCGTAGCAGTATTTCTAATTTCCTACGCTACGAGTTTCTTGTAAGGATAATTGACGGATTTTAACGGCCCGAGCGGTCGAGCGCCGCCACTCTTACCCAATTACATCGAAGCCTCGCATTCACCCAGGTATCGTTCACGCTCTTCCAGCGAAGGATCTGCCCCGCACTTGGAGCGTATTCACGCAGTAAACGCCATCTTGCGGGCGAATATGCCGCGTGACGATTTTCTTGAAAACCAATCAGCGTGCGTATTTGGGGTCCTCCGTTTCGAGCCTTGTTGGAGTCTAACAACGGTATCGGCAGTCTCGTTCGAGTAGTTTAATCGTGAACATGTAGCAGCGAGTCAGTTTCCGTGCGTTCGAATCGCTAAACGTGGACTAAAGAACCGTTTCAATCTCTTAGCGCTCTTCAAGCGCTCGTGCAGGTGAAATCGTTTCGTCAGTCGCAACGATCAGTGATACTTTTCTGTGCTAGCTTCTTCGATGAGTCAATATCTTGAAGCATTCGTGGACATGGCTGCAAGCGTTGGTGGAGACAGAGTCGTTCCATCAGGCGTGACGATCAGTGGACAGTCCTGTGCGAAATCTTCAATTGTGAACAGTATCTCCAAGCATACGCGAAGGTAAGTATCATTTTAGTGAGCGAACGATTAGTAAACCGTCTCGTGCTGGTCTTTCAATTGCGAGCGGCATCGTCACGCGTGTATCGTTAATCATTCGTATCGTCGTACGATAATTCAGTCGCATTCGTTCAGTCGTACATCGCGTCGCGGCATTCGCTTCAGTTGCTTCCTATCGCATAATCGTCCGCAGTAAGTATTCCTAAATTTCGTCTTAATCGTCGAAAACAATTTGAAACTTTCTCATTGTTTGTTCTTTTTTTCCTTTTTTTTTTCTTTTTTTTTTTTTTTTTTTCCCAGTTTTAACTTCGTCAATTGTTCTTCGCGCATTGAGTCATTACTCTCCCTCGTAAATCTGTCACCCAAGATTAATTCGACGGGGAACGAGTTACAGAGCGCGGTATCGTCCGATATCAGAGACACGCGCGCATGTTAGACATATCGTTGTTTCTTTAACCGATTGAGTACCAAGCAGCGTGATCGCGGTGTTTAGATTTTATGTCGAAAAGTCCCAGTACATTTGAACGCTACGGACGACTGACGGTATTTTGTGTATTTCATTGTTATCTTAATAATTTTTATTGAACAAAATTTGGAATATTTATAAACTAATAGTACGCATATATAAAAATATAGATGTATTTCATAAAAATAACACATATGACGAGCGCTATTGTGCCGCTTGTTTCTCTCGCAATCGATTAAGAGGTTATCCTGCCGTTCCGGACTTTTCCACTGTCACGTAAAATAACAAAATAAAAAAGAAATTTGAGGTGAAAAATAAAAAAAGAAAACTTTATTTTTTTTTCTTTCTAACAACAATACACTTTACAATCTACTTCCGAACTCTAGGCGTGACTTTCTAAGACTGACTCTTATGATTTTACTTTCGATCGGATCCGATTACTTTCTTTTGTCATCCCTCAACATCCCCACCGTCCATGCATTTGCTAGGCGTCCGCGATCGTTGCCACGTGCTCTTTCTTCTAGAACCTTCGGTGGAAGGACCGTTCGGATGTTGATGGTTCATTAGGCACTTCAGCCATATACATTGTCGCCGAGTGCCGCCACATCTTTATCTCTATCGTCAGTCCGTCGGATTTGAAGTATGCCGATCGTCACACGACCGTGGTTTTTCAAAGACCCCTGGGACTCGAACGGTTAAATTATGTCAATATTATCAGCAAATAATTATTTTTCTATTTACTCTATATGATTTTCGAAACATTGAAAGATCACTATTACTCGACTACTTCAATATTGATTACGATACTTTTTTAATTGCGGTTAAATTTGTCACTACTGGTGTGAGAGACTGTAAAATTGATTCGAAATAGTATTTTACAGAGACTGATGAAACCGATGAGTCTATATATGTCGGGTCACGATTCGAATTTTGGGCGCGCGACGACTCTTCATGTGGACTAGCCATCGTTTCACAAAGCCGAGATTTTATTTACACGTATATACAGGTCTATCACTAAGCTTAACAAATAATAAGTACGACTAATAATAAGTCTAACAAACACTAAGCCTAATGAATAATACGATCTACGAATAATTAAATTAAATAGTACTATTAGCAATGTTTGAGTTCAAACGAATCCACGGTCACCGGGATAACTCCTTACTAAGCGAAACTAACTTAGACGCAAATGCGATCGTCGAAAATGCTCGATGTATCACTCTCCAAGGCAATCGCAAGAATGCCAGCCTCGTGGAGATTTTTCTCCCTGTACGATTGCATTTTGTTTTCTATATCCGTTTGGAAGCATCGAGAAGGTTCCAAACGCCGTTGCTAGGCACGCTCGTTGGAAGCATCGAGAAAGTTCCAAACGCCGTTGCTAGGCAGTTTCTGCCTGGAGTTTTGATTACTAATACAATGTATGTCCCATTGCATCGGCACCTCCGAGGCAACATCACACGTGGCTCGGCCCGCTCTCGAGGCCGCATGCCGCCACAACCACATTTCTCGGAAAACACATACAACCACTCCAGACCTCCGTTAGATAAAACATCCATCCCGTGACCGTGGCTACGTTCAGCGACCGATTGTCACCTCGAACCCAATCTCGCTTATTACAAATCTTAAGCAATTACAACTATAATAAAGTCTAGGATAAGGTACTAGAGGATGTTCCCAAAATTTCCAAGGAAAGGCTTCGGCTTTCCTTTCATCTCCGACATATAATTAAAAGTTATTTCTATTTCTGAATTTTCTTTCTGAATATTTCTTTTAAATACTATCTTAAGTAGTTGTTGGTCTACAGTACGAATAAAATATTTTGAATATGTAGTAAAAAATAAACTATCTTTATTTTCACAATGTGGTATATAAAATAAAGTATTTTATCTTTGTATTGTAAATAGTGTTTAAAATGTTTCTTAACGATGAAAATAGATTAAGCAGAAGAAGGTTAATATCAGGATGCAAGAAACCAAAATATTTAGAAATTAAATTCATGTTGTTTTTAACCCTGCTGCCGGGTCTCCGGGTCTCTTTGTTCTTACTGCTCTCCTTTCTTTCTCTAAGAACTTCTGTATTCTTTTGAACGTATAGAGCAAAATTTTATCTGACTCTTGAAACCGACATATTTGAGAAAAAAAAAAAAAAAAAAAAAAAAAACGCGCGATCATAGCAAAATTTAGGGAACGCACTGATACAAAATTATATTATAAGACGGTAATATGACCCGCGTAGGAAAGCTGCAAAAGAAATAGCAGAGAGTGTTATAAATACATTGGAACATTTCAAAGAGAAAATAAGAGTTTGTAGAAATTTCACTAATGCCAAGATTTTCTTTGCGATAATAGAATGTACCGGTTCTTTGCAATGAAAGTTATTATGAAGGATACAGTAACGTACCGCTACATTTCCCCGGTCCTTAGTTAGAAGATAAAATAAAGAAAAACGAATCTTTGTATGCAAAGGTAACTTTCTTCTTCAAACTCTTACCGAATAATTTAGTTAAATGGAAGACCGCAGCAGGGTTAAGTGTGGTTATTCGCAAGTAACAAGCATTATAAAAAGTTTTCATCACTTTGATTACTCCTTTATGGGCAAACATGCAATCCGTTTCTTTTTTTCTTTTTTTTTTTCCATTTATTTAATTTGTACTTTACAATTTGGCTTGGACGCGTTGCCGTTCTTTCCTTGTATTTTTTTTTTTTCCTTTTTTTTTTCCTTTTTTTTAGTACTTGCCGATTTCTTCTTTGACCATTGGTATTTTTAGGTCTTGCGTATATCCTCGTTTCTGATATTCCATGGGGCGTTGACTACTGTTCTGAGTATTTTCTAGAAGCGATTCTGGTTTAGTTACCTTATTATCCTGGTTTTGGATATTTTCAATTTACTTTCTATGCTGAGTTTACAGTTTCGACTGTCTCCTTTTTATCCGTATTTTGTCTATAATTGATTTGGTATATGTTGCTTTCATGTAAGTTATGAGTCCAAGTGGAGTCTTAGTATTTAACTTGCTTTGTTTGTGTTATGTGCGTGCCATTCAATCGGATATTAGGTGGTTTCCGCTTTCGTATTGTAAATGTAATGTGGTTAAATTGACTGGGGTTTGCCTTTATCTTGCAGTCATTTTTCTATTTTTCTGATAAGTTCTGGTAGTAATATGTTAAGTTTATGTTGTCTATATGTTAAGTCTATATGTTTAAGTTTATAGTTGGCGAGACTTAAGTTTTGCATGTCTTAAAATCTTACAGATGTCCTTGAAACTTAAATTTTGAATGTTCTCGGAACATCTCTCCCGAAAGTCCTACGAATAATTCTTAAAGTTTATATTTCGAATATTTTACTAATATCCATTTCGTAAATCTAAAGAATTAAATATCAGATGTTCTAAGAACAACGGTTTTGTAGGTTTTACAGATAGAAATATCACTTTACAAATTAAATTAAACATTTACAGATTGAACCACAGATATTGCAAGAACAACCGTTTTCTAGGTTTCACAGTTAAGTTTTGAGTGCTGAAATGTTTTTAGAACATTCATTATAAAAGTACAAGGTTTCCAATTCCATGAATTTTTCCAATTTCCGCAAAGTTTCCATGTTTAGGCTATACACGCACTAGAAATTCTAATTTCAGGAAGTAGTAATGCAATAAATTGTGGCGAAATTGACGCGAAGAATCGGTGTCTAACTATTCATAGTTAGAACAAGATGTTCTGGAAAGATATGCTGCCAGACGAAAGTAAATGATTCCCTATTCAAAAGTAAGTCCAAAATGTACAATGACAATTTTTGATACAAAGTTTTGTTTTCGGAAAAATTGACGCTGAAGTTTCGTCGAGTACGCATGCACTTGAAATTTAACGATATCAATCTGTTATCATAAAATTTCTGCATATCAAGAAACGTGACTTCTTTTAGCTTTAAAACATGCAACAATTTATTTGTACGTCTATGAGAGAGTGATACAATGTATGACAATGGTCGCGTAATGCTAAAACATTGCATTTTCTCGATTATTCGATTATAGATTATTAAAAATAGATTGTCAAGGAAAGTAAAAAATATTGGAAAAATAAAAAAAAAGCCAACACCACACGGAGTTCCCAGGCGGTCACCCATCCAAGTACTATCCGTGCCCAGCGCTCCTTAACTTTCGTGATCGGACGAGAACGAGTGCTTTTTTTTTTTTTGTTTTTTTTTTTGTTTTTTTTTTTTGTTTTTTTTAAAATATGTTGAGGTGATATGTCGTGATAGGGTCGGAAGGAAAACTCAGATTTACTCAACGATAAATGTTTATTCACTGTAATATCAATGAGTACACTTGGCGCAGGACTCGCGATTATATTCGGTTCGCGAATGCGCGGTTATAAGTTCGAGCTTGGATAGCTATGATTCGAGATGCGCTACGAGTGCGGACAATGATTGCACGAGATGTCGAGAGCTTAGGTAATTATTCGACTCGAACCGTGTAAGTATAACGATCGTGATATGTTGACTCGCTGTAATAGACTGACTTTTTTGTCGCGATGCTGCTGCGGAGGAAGACTGCGTTGGGATGTGTCTAAGGATGCGAAGGCATCGGATTCGTTGAGAAAAGCTTTGGTTCGGAAAGTGAGGGAAATGAAATGTACGTTAATGTTTATTGGCTAATTCGTGTTGGTCGTTGGAAAAGGATGCTAGCTGCCCTTGAGTTGAGAGGGTGTCGCTAGCGGGAAGCATCGTACGTGAGAGATAGCAGATTTCTCGCGTGTCCCCGTGGTAGGTGGTCGACTTCGAGACTGATAAACAAAGACTGTTTGTCTCTTTGGAGGACCTTAGCTAAAATAAATCCCAAGATTTATAGCGGTCCTTGGGCTAGCTGGAAATATTCGGTACGAATGTATCGACATCTGGCAATCATCTTGTCCGCAGGTATATAGGGTCTTTGTGTCGTGCGTCACGCGACGTGAACTGTTGGGAAGTTTACTGTCAAGTGCCGCCACAATGTTTATTAAACCCAAGATACAATTTTAAATACATTTTGGTATTGGCAATAAACGGTGAATTTATGTAATGATATCTTAGGCAAAGGTACCGATACGCAACGGTACGACGTAGCCATGCTATAATATGTGTCGGCGCTTTACATTTTTCCTGATTAATATAATTTTTTGGTTTAAGCCGCTGGAGGGAGCGAAGCTTCTATATGATTTTGTTTTTATTTGTTTTTACTGTCCTGAAAACTGGGTCGCAAAACAGGACGCTTCGGTAGTATATTTTTGGGGGCTGTGAAATTTTGGGGAGGGGTGGGATGAGGGGAAGGGGGAGGGGGATGTTAAATAGGTTTCTTTTAAAAGAAAGAGAATTACAATAATTACAATGTTTGCACCTGTGTTGTACGGGGGCAGAATTGAGTTTTATCGGTTCAATGGATTTTCTCTCTTATTTTATTATGGATTCAGTATCCAGCAATATTTTTTTGTATTTTTTCTATGTTTGTCTTTAGTGTCTTTCAGACACTTTTCAGGGCCATGTTGTATCTCCACCTAGTGTCTGCGGTCTGTCCATTTAGGTTTTCTTCGTGAAGTATAGTTTTGATCCCTATTTTTCTTTTTCTTTTTACGTGATAAATTATTGGAATATTATTTTGGTCCTGGAGGTAGTTTTTTTCGTCAAGGTATAGGAAAGCTTCTGGCGGGATGTAGCCTGTTGTCAGAGTGTTTTTGTAATATGCGTCATTTGGAAATAAGCAACTGAAGATTAAACTATTTTCTTTTATCTTTGCCGCTTGCGCGAAGTGGTTTCTTATTAGCTTTAGGATGTGACAGTCTATGCGGTGAACGTTGGCTAGGTCGTATATTATTTTGTTTTTTATATATTTTTTGAATCCGCTGTGTTCGGGGATCTGTAAGTACTCAAGCAAGCCCTGATGCATTTTCTTTCGAATATGCGAATTTTTTCCATTTGGGAGGCTGATATGTTGTACCAGATTGGGCAGCCGTAGGTTATGATCGGTCTGATTAGCGCTTGATAGCATAGAATTTTTACTTTGCTGTCGAGATGTTTGGAGTAGAATAGTTTTTTTATTTTCCAGAATGCTTTATTGGCCTTAGTAAGTTGAATTTCGGTGTGCTGCTTGTAGTTTAATTTATAGTCTATACCTATACTCCTAGGTATTTTACGCAATTTTTGTGTGGTATGAGAGAGGTATTCTCTTTCTATTGGGCCGATTTCACTTGACTTGGGTCTAAACAGTATGGTTTCGCATTTGCTTATTGTTGCGCATTGTTGATTTTTAATTTCCATGCGTGGTAATAGTCGTTTATTTTCTCGAAAAGTTCTTGGAGTTTCGTTTTTATTGTTTTGATTTTGCGGCCTGTTACGTAGATGATTAGGTCATCTGCGAAGGCTATGGAGCGTTTATGGGTGGATGTATTGAGATTAAAGAGATTTAGTAAGTCACTGTTGTAAATACTGAAAAGTAACGGGGAATTTACTGCACCTTGTTGTAGACCGTTCTTTATGGAGAATTCTTTGCTTGATGAGTGTGAACCTTCAGTCATTACGAATGTTCTGCTTGTGATCATGTCCCAAACTATTTTAATCAGGTATTTAGGAAAATTTTTCTTGATCAATTTGTATATGAGACCTGGGATCCAGACTGTGTCGAAAGCTTTTTCGAGGTCTATTAAGCAGGCGGCTACTCGTTGTTTTGCGTTTTAGAGCCCAGCAGATGTCCGACGTAAGTTTGTTTATTGCGTGAATTGTGGAGTGTTTGTGTCGAAAGCCGAATTGGTTCTCTGGTATTATGTCATTTTTTGTGCAGAAGGAGGTTAGGGGGTTAGGTTGTTTATGATTATTTCAAATAATAATTGCTTATGTTGGGGAGGAGACTTATGGGTCGTAGGTTTTCGGGCGATGAGCCGTCTTTATCTTTTTTTGTTATAGCTATCAATTTGGCTTTTTTCCATTTTCTGGGGAAATATGTGTTGTTTAGAGCATTGTTGAAGAGTACTGTGTAGTACCATTTTATTTTGTTCGGTAGGCGCTTGAGTAAAATGTTTGGGATGCCGTCGAAGCCGGAGGATTTTTTGTTGTTTAGTTTGGAGAAGATTGTGTTTAGTTGATTGTAATTTGCGAAGTAGTTTATTTCTGGATCTGGTTGTTTGGGGTTGTCTGCGGTGTTTTCGTTTGAGAATGTGCAGACTGTTTTGTTTAGCGTTTTGTCTTGTTCCATTTCATTTTTGAGTTTGTTTGTTTTGGGCGATGATAATTCTGTTTAGTTGTTCTCGGCCCATGTGTTCGTTTTGCGTATGTATTTTGGAAAAGTGGGTGCCGATGATGTCTAGTTTTTCTATTGTTTTAGGTATTATGAAGTTACCCTCGGCGTCTTTGATGGTGTTGTGTATCGTTATACCTGCTTCTTGGACGAGGGAGGCATTTTCTGGGGGCAATTTGAGAGGTGGGATGGGGTTTTGTTCTTTTGGTCTAAAGATTTGATTTATTTGTGGGAACATGTTGGCTGAGTCGTTTTTGGAGATGTTTTTTATTTTGTTTGTCCAGTAATGGTTTATAGAAATTGCGAATTCTTGTTTCAGTTGCGCTTTTATTCTGTGTAGTAGGAACTTTAGGAATTCTAATTCTTCTCTTTTGTCGTAAGAATAGTAAAATTTTATATTGTTTATTTTGGAGAGTATGTAGCTTTTATCTCGCTGTAGATCTTTTATTTTATTGTTTATATAGGGCTCGCATGAATTTTTTTGTTTTATGATTGGCACGGATTTTTGGAGAGCGATTTGTGTGTGTTTTTCTATTTCGTCTAAGAATGAGTCGATTTGTCTGTTTGTTAGGTTGACGTTGTTGTAGATCTTTAGGTCGCAGTTTTGTTCGAGTGTGTTTTGGAACTTTTTCCAGTCTGTCTTTTTGTAGTTGTACCTGGGTGTCTCGGTCTGGGTTTCGAGCGTTAGGAAGTCAGATGTGTTTTTGTTAATTTGAAATACTAGGGCGTTATGGTCACTGTCATAGGCTAAGGTGTTACTTTACGGTGTTATTTGGACGTAGGTTTTGGAATTTTAGTCGCGCATCTGCTAGGCATATGGTATCTGCTAGGCATAGTCCAGGTATGAGCCTCCTTTTGGGTAAGAGGGTAGCTCGGAGCTGTATAAGTTTGTTTTGTAGTGGATGCTTTTATTGTCTAGCCAGTTTCTAATGAAGTTGCCTCTCGTGTTGTTTATTTCGTTTTTCCAGCTTGTATGTTTCGCGTTAAGGTCTCCTGCTATTATATAGTAGTTTTCCGGTTTGTTGAGCTGCAAGAGTTCGAAAAGATTATTGAATTCGTAGTTAAATTCTTTCTGGTTTCCGTAGGTTGCGTAGGCTGCAGTGATGAATAAATTTTCCTTATTGCTTATTTTTATTTTTATGATCGTTGTTTCTAAGGTTCTGAAACTTATTATCTGTTATTTTATCAATTAGGATCGTTTTGTATTTTATAGGGTTTTTTTTTTTATCTTTTCTTGATCGCTGTTCCTCCTCCTTGACTGGCGTTCGGTCTGTCGTGTCTTATCATGGTGTAGTTTTTGAAGTGTACATTGTGTCTTTTGTTTAGTTTTGTTTCTGAGATGAGTACCATATCGGGGGCTTCTTTATTTATTTATTTATTTATTAGGGTTAGCATACTGTATCTTTTTTGGTTTGAAATTAAAGAGTTGGCATTTATTGCAATTATTTTCAGATGTTTTAGGTTAAATTTATGTGTTTTTTGCTGTGATTGTCGGTTTGGCGTGATTTGGTTATTCGTCGTCTGTACTATTGAAAGTGCTGAAGATGGCGTCGAACCTTTCTTCGTGCGTTGATAGTGTATTTTTTATTTCGTTTAATTGCATTTGTTGTTCTTTTATCGCTTGGAGAATACCTTTTTTAAAGTCTTCGATAACGTTTATAATGTTTAGATGGGGGGAGTTATCGGTTGTGATTGGGCTTTGGCTTGGACGCGGATCTAAGTTTGCCGATTGTGGGAAGATTTTGGTTATTTGATTTAGTGTTGTTTGCTGCTTCACTACGTCAGAGAACTTTAGTTCTGGGACGTATTTGCGGCTTATTCGGGCAATTCGTTGTGTCTTTGCTTCCTTGTCTTTTTTTATTTTATCGGCTAGCTTCTTACGAAGCTCTACGAGTTTGGGGCAACCTTTGTATGACGCGGGGTGTCCGTAGTTTTTACAGTTGACGCAGAATATTTTGTCTTTGGTTACTGCGTTTTCCCTTTTTATTTTGCAGTCGCCTGGGCCATGGGGCTCACTGCATTTAACACAGCGGTAGTTTAGGTTGCAGTTTTGCGCTGTGTGGCCTAGTCGCTGGCATTTGTGGCATTGAGTTATGTCATCCTTTTTTTTTTTTTTTTTATTATTTCTTCCCATTTTATCTTGTAGTAGTTAAAATAGTTTATTTTTAGTAGGTTGCTTGTATTATGTAAATAATACGGGGGATAGCTGTATTATGTAAATTGGGAGCAATATGTTGTTCTCCCTTGATCTTTTTGTCGTGAATCGTGTGACTTTTAATGAATTTTACGTCGTCAATGTGCAAGGCTTGTAGGTCTGTAAGTATTTCTGTTTCGGTGTAGCTATTGTCTAAACCTCTTTTAACAAGTATGTATGGTGTTTCTCTGTTTCGGGTGTATACGTGTAGAAGGTTGTGTTAGCTGAGAGGAGAGTTTGTTTTGCTTTATGGAAATCGGGTAGGTTTTGGAGGTAGAGTGCGTGTTTACCTGCGTGTATTCTTTTAATGTGAAATTGTTTAATGTCCGCTACTTTCTCTATGAGCGTTACGGTGTCCTTGGGGTCTTGTAGGATTATGTTGATGGGTGGCGGCCTGTTGTCTCTTGTGGTGGGTGGGGTGCTCGTACGCTCCTTCGCGGAGCATCCGGTGGGGCGTCCGTCAGGTGCTCGGTCCCCCCTTGGCGGTGTTGGAGGCGCCGGGCCTCCTGGGTTGTACGGTGGGGTGCGTCGCCCCTGCTGCGCCGATTGTTCCGGTGGCGTGGTGGGACCGTGTCTTCCCGTTTTGCCTCGTAATCTTTCGTTTTTCTTTCTTATTTGATCTAGCGTTGAGTTCCAAGTGGAGTAGTTTGATGGTCCCGGTTGTGGATGAGGCTCTGGTTCAGATTGTAATTTCGTTAGCCTTTTCTTCTTGGCTGGGGTGATAATCTACAACTGTGTTTCCTAGGATGTTTGCTAGACTCTTTGCCCTGGCAACCAGGTTAGGTTGTGGGTTGAGTTTCCGCGTCTTTTGAGCGGGGAGTCTTAAGATACTGTTGATTTCCCTGGCTGTTTTATGTGTAATTATTTTTCTCTTGATGGCTTTTTTTATTGGGTCTACGGTGGGTTCCGTTTCGTTGCTCTTGGCTTCGTTATCGGTGGCTTTTATTTTTTTGTACAGTTTTATTTTGTCTTATCTTATTTTATTTTCTTTTTGTTCTTATTTGTATTTATGGAGATGATGTGGATGCAGTATTTTTCACTTTTTTGTCACTATTTTGTCACTTGATCCTTCTACTTTAGTGGATGTTAGTCTACTCCGACGCGCGCTCCGAGGGGTCCGTCCCGCTCGGCGGTCAACAGTCGACTCGACGAGAACGAGTGCACTCAGCGCGGTATGAGCGTTGGCTGAAATTAATAGTTTTCTTATTTGTTTTCCATGGTCAAAAAATAGAATATTTAAAGAAACATAGGTGTGTGCCAAAATGAGAATGATACAATATGCATGATAATGATCGCGTAATGCTAAAACATTTCTCTTTCTCGATGCTTCGATCGTAGATTATTAAAAATAGATTGTCAAGAAAAGTAAAAAAATATTGGAAAAATAAAAAAAAGCCAACACCACACGGAGTTCCCAGGCGGTCACCCATCCAAGTACTATCCGTGCCCGGCGCTGCTTAACTTTCGTGATCGGACGAGAACGAGTGCACTCAGCGCGGTATGAGCGTTGGCTGAAATTAATAGTTTTCTTATTTGTTTTCCATGGTCAAAAAATAGAATATTTAAAGAAACATAGGTGTGTGCCAAAATGAGAATGATACAATATGCATGATAATGATCGCGTAATACTAAAACATTTCATTTTCTCGATTATTCGATTATAGATTGTTAAACATTGTTTGTTAAGGAAGCCGAATTGATTTTTTATTAGGATTACGTTATTTATTTTTTTTTTTTTTTTTTTTTTTTTTTTTTTTTTTTTTTTTTTTTTTGTTCAAAAGGAGACTAGGGGGTTATTTATGATTATTTCGAATATTTTGGTTATGTTGGGTAGGAGACTTATATATCGCAGGTTTGAGGGTGAGAAGCGGTCTTTATTTTCTTTTCTTTTGTGATGGCTGCTAATATTATTAAAGAGCACTGTTTAATATCATTTTATTTTGTTGGTTAACCGTTTGAGCAAAATGTTCGGGACGTCGTCGAAAGCGGATGATTTTTTATTGTTTAATTTAGAGGAAATGATTTTTAGTTGATTATAATTTGTAAAGTAGTTTATTTCTGTGTCTGGTTGTTTGGGGTTGTCCGAGGTGTTTTCATTAGAGAATATGAAGACTGCCTTATTTAGCGATATGTCTCGCTCTATTTTATTTTTCAGTTTATTTGTTTCGGAGATAATAATTCTCGACCCAGGTGATCGTTGTGTGTGTCTGTTTTGGAAAAGTGAGTGCCGATAACGTATAGTTTTTCCGTTGTTTTACATGTTGTGAAATAACTAGACTCCATGTTTTTATCGATGTTCTGTATCGCTATACCTGCATCTTGGAGGAGGGGAGCTTTCTCTGGAGGTAGTTTGAAAGAAGGGATAGAGTTAGATTCTTTTTACCTAAAAGTTTGATTTGTCTGTGGGAACATGCTAGCTGAGTCTTTTTAGACATATTTTTTTTTATTTTATTTATCTTCTCTTTTTGTCGTAAGAATTTTGTTGTACTTTAGATTGTTTATTTTGGATAGTATGATGTAGCTTTTGTCTCGTTGTAGCTCGTTGTTGCTCGCTTTCGCAGTCAAGGCGCTATTTTAGAAGGGTACTCCAATAGCTAAAACGATTCTCTTCAACATTCGTAGCAGTATTTCTAATTTCCTACGCTACGAGTTTCTTGTAAGGATAATTGACGGATTTTAACGGCCCGAGCGGTCGAGCGCCGCCACTCTTACCCAATTACATCGAAGCCTCGCATTCACCCAGGTATCGTTCACGCTCTTCCAGCGAAGGATCTGCCCCGCACTTGGAGCGTATTCACGCAGTAAACGCCATCTTGCGGGCGAATATGCCGCGTGACGATTTTCTTGAAAACCAATCAGCGTGCGTATTTGGGGTCCTCCGTTTCGAGCCTTGTTGGAGTCTAACAACGGTATCGGCAGTCTCGTTCGAGTAGTTTAATCGTGAACATGTAGCAGCGAGTCAGTTTCCGTGCGTTCGAATCGCTAAACGTGGACTAAAGAACCGTTTCAATCTCTTAGCGCTCTTCAAGCGCTCGTGCAGGTGAAATCGTTTCGTCAGTCGCAACGATCAGTGATACTTTTCTGTGCTAGCTTCTTCGATGAGTCAATATCTTGAAGCATTCGTGGACATGGCTGCAAGCGTTGGTGGAGACAGAGTCGTTCCATCAGGCGTGACGATCAGTGGACAGTCCTGTGCGAAATCTTCAATTGTGAACAGTATCTCCAAGCATACGCGAAGGTAAGTATCATTTTAGTGAGCGAACGATTAGTAAACCGTCTCGTGCTGGTCTTTCAATTGCGAGCGGCATCGTCACGCGTGTATCGTTAATCATTCGTATCGTCGTACGATAATTCAGTCGCATTCGTTCAGTCGTACATCGCGTCGCGGCATTCGCTTCAGTTGCTTCCTATCGCATAATCGTCCGCAGTAAGTATTCCTAAATTTCGTCTTAATCGTCGAAAACAATTTGAAACTTTCTCATTGTTTGTTCTTTTTTTCCTTTTTTTTTTCTTTTTTTTTTTTTTTTTTTCCCAGTTTTAACTTCGTCAATTGTTCTTCGCGCATTGAGTCATTACTCTCCCTCGTAAATCTGTCACCCAAGATTAATTCGACGGGGAACGAGTTACAGAGCGCGGTATCGTCCGATATCAGAGACACGCGCGCATGTTAGACATATCGTTGTTTCTTTAACCGATTGAGTACCAAGCAGCGTGATCGCGGTGTTTAGATTTTATGTCGAAAAGTCCCAGTACATTTGAACGCTACGGACGACTGACGGTATTTTGTGTATTTCATTGTTATCTTAATAATTTTTATTGAACAAAATTTGGAATATTTATAAACTAATAGTACGCATATATAAAAATATAGATGTATTTCATAAAAATAACACATATGACGAGCGCTATTGTGCCGCTTGTTTCTCTCGCAATCGATTAAGAGGTTATCCTGCCGTTCCGGACTTTTCCACTGTCACGTAAAATAACAAAATAAAAAAGAAATTTGAGGTGAAAAATAAAAAAAGAAAACTTTATTTTTTTTTCTTTCTAACAACAATACACTTTACAATCTACTTCCGAACTCTAGGCGTGACTTTCTAAGACTGACTCTTATGATTTTACTTTCGATCGGATCCGATTACTTTCTTTTGTCATCCCTCAACATCCCCACCGTCCATGCATTTGCTAGGCGTCCGCGATCGTTGCCACGTGCTCTTTCTTCTAGAACCTTCGGTGGAAGGACCGTTCGGATGTTGATGGTTCATTAGGCACTTCAGCCATATACATTGTCGCCGAGTGCCGCCACATCTTTATCTCTATCGTCAGTCCGTCGGATTTGAAGTATGCCGATCGTCACACGACCGTGGTTTTTCAAAGACCCCTGGGACTCGAACGGTTAAATTATGTCAATATTATCAGCAAATAATTATTTTTCTATTTACTCTATATGATTTTCGAAACATTGAAAGATCACTATTACTCGACTACTTCAATATTGATTACGATACTTTTTTAATTGCGGTTAAATTTGTCACTACTGGTGTGAGAGACTGTAAAATTGATTCGAAATAGTATTTTACAGAGACTGATGAAACCGATGAGTCTATATATGTCGGGTCACGATTCGAATTTTGGGCGCGCGACGACTCTTCATGTGGACTAGCCATCGTTTCACAAAGCCGAGATTTTATTTACACGTATATACAGGTCTATCACTAAGCTTAACAAATAATAAGTACGACTAATAATAAGTCTAACAAACACTAAGCCTAATGAATAATACGATCTACGAATAATTAAATTAAATAGTACTATTAGCAATGTTTGAGTTCAAACGAATCCACGGTCACCGGGATAACTCCTTACTAAGCGAAACTAACTTAGACGCAAATGCGATCGTCGAAAATGCTCGATGTATCACTCTCCAAGGCAATCGCAAGAATGCCAGCCTCGTGGAGATTTTTCTCCCTGTACGATTGCATTTTGTTTTCTATATCCGTTTGGAAGCATCGAGAAGGTTCCAAACGCCGTTGCTAGGCACGCTCGTTGGAAGCATCGAGAAAGTTCCAAACGCCGTTGCTAGGCAGTTTCTGCCTGGAGTTTTGATTACTAATACAATGTATGTCCCATTGCATCGGCACCTCCGAGGCAACATCACACGTGGCTCGGCCCGCTCTCGAGGCCGCATGCCGCCACAACCACATTTCTCGGAAAACACATACAACCACTCCAGACCTCCGTTAGATAAAACATCCATCCCGTGACCGTGGCTACGTTCAGCGACCGATTGTCACCTCGAACCCAATCTCGCTTATTACAAATCTTAAGCAATTACAACTATAATAAAGTCTAGGCTAAGGTACTAGAGGATGTTCCCAAAATTTCCAAGGAAAGGCTTCGGCTTTCCTTTCATCTCCGACACGGCCATCCTGACTATCACACGTCCTCGGGTGTACCTTCGTCAACAAAACAAAAGGAAACAGGATTAGTATCATTGTGATTAGCATTCAAAGTGCCAGTTGCATTCTGCGTGCTTTCAGTCGGGTCGTAATGACATGACGGACCATTCTCGATTTCACACCCAAATGGGTCTCATCCTTCGAATCGCACATACTCTCAAAGTTCGTTACATAACCAGCTTCGTAACACGATCGCTGTCAACACTAGACCGCCTCCAGCCTCGTGACATTGTCACTGCCGGTACTAGACCGCCTCCAGCCTCGTGACATCGTCGCTGTCGGTACTAGACCAGCTCCAAATCCGTGACATTGTCGCTGTCGGTACTAGACCAGCTCTAACCTCGTGACATTGTCGCTGTCGGTACTAGACCAGCTCTAACCTCGTGACATTGTCGCTGTCGGTACTAAACCGGCTCCCAGCTTCGTGACATTTTCGCTGTCGGTACTAAACCGGCTCCCAGCTTCGTGACATTTTCGCTGTCGGTACTAAACCGGCTCCCAGCTTCGTGACATCGTCGCTGTCGGTACTAAACCGGCTCCCAGCTTCGTGACATCGTCACTTCCAGTGCCTGACCGCACTGAACTCCATCCCATGGCCGCACCTGGGCTCATATAATTCTACGATCCTCTGGGATCGGGGTACTCACATCGCCATGGTCACTGTTCTCGTCATCACAACAGACATCCAACTCCGCAGGAATGCAACTATCCGGCATTTTCCTTAACCTGTCATGACTGTACTTGTATGACCTTTTCCCATCCAGTGTTTTCAAGGTATATCGGTCTCCTTCCAGGACCTCCGATATTACAAACGGACCCCTGAATTTTGGATCCAGTTTTGTCTGGTTCCTTTCTTCATTTTGGCGTAGTACCAAATCACCGGGATTAAACCTAACTACTTTAGCTTTGGTTTTATCGAATCTCTCTTTGGCATACCTAGCACTAGTTTCCATCTCTTTTATTGCCTGTTGTCTTACACTGGAGATATCTATTTCTTTTTCCTCGATGTTATCAGGTAGTAATAAGTCATACGGTCTTGCTGCTCTACCAATCAATAACTCTAAAGGACTCGATTTGGTTACGCGGTTGATGGTGCAATTCAAAGCCAATTGCATCTCCCCGATCGCGTCTTGCCATGAACGCCCGGTCGTTTCTACCGTTGTGAACATATTTTTTAACGTGCTCATAACACGTTCTACTTGGCCATTGGCCCTACTTGCACCGGTCGCGATCAAATGAACTTTGATTTGTTTGCTTGCACAGAATTCTTGAAATTCCCGGCCCGTGAAACATCTACCCTGATCTGCTATTACCCGACAGGGACTACCGAACAAAAACACGGCGGACTTAAGTGCCTTGATAACGCTAAGCGAATCCAATTTGCGTGTGTGATGTAAGTGCACGAATTTCGTAAAGGCATCGATCAAGACGACGACATACTCTTTCGAGTCATTCTTGCCACTCAGCTTGCCCGTTATGTCCATGTGCACCGTATGCCACGGTATGCCGGTCTTAGGTATAGGATGCAGTTCAGCCTGTATTTTACCTGAACTAGCCTTCGAAACTCTACAAGCATGGCAGTTCTCGACAAATTTGCGAACGTACTTCGCCATTCCCTCGAACCAATAATACTCATAGAGCTTCTCGAGCGTTTTATCCCATCCTAAGTGCATAATTGACTGATGCACATGGTTGATGACGGACCATCTAAAACCTCTCGGAACAATGGGTAAGCAAAGGGTTCTGCCCTTTCGTTGTATTTTACGGTAAAGTGTACCGGATCGCAGTTCGTAGGTATTCGCGATATCTTCCGCGAGCTCTTCGTTCTGCAAATTATTAACGATTTCGGAGATTTGCGGATCGCGACGTTGTTCCGCTAATAGCCAATCCTCGGAGATCTCGGCCAGATTAATCTCTTTCTCTGCGACCTTGTCTATCATACGGCGATTCAAGTCTACGGGGTTTCGCGAAAAGAAATCTACGTAGGCCATTCGTTTACCCTCTCGATACATGATGTCAAAATCGAATGTTTGCAAATAAGCCCACCACCTATAAACCCGGTCGTTTAAGTTTACTTTGTTGCTGGAGGCTTTCAAAGAATTACAGTCGGTAACTACTAAGAATTTCCGTCCATGTAAGTAGTGTCGGAAATGCTTGACGGCGCTTACTACTGCTAGTGTCTCCAGTTCGTACGAATGATACCTAGATTCCGCGGGACTGGTCCTTTTACTATAATATTCGATGACTCTGTTTTCCTTTTCGACTTTGTGCATTAAAATAGCTCCATACCCCTCCGAACTAGCGTCGGTATGTAGCTCTATGGGACGATTGGGATCAAATATCATTAACACCGGCGCGTCGGTCAGAACGGAAATTATCTGTTGTCTTATCTTTTCGTGCCTGTCCGTCCAAGTTACGTGCTTGTTACTAGAAGTGAGTGCGTACAAGGGTTTCATCACTTGTGAAAATTTAGGAATAAATTTTCGGAAGTAAGAGGCCAAACCTATAAACTGCCTAAGCTGTGTGACGGTCGACGGTGCAGGTAAAGAATTCAAAGCTTGTATTTTTCCCGGGTTTGGACGAACTTCTCCGTTACGAATTACATATCCCAAATAAAGTACCGACGTTTTCAGAAAAGAACATTTAGCGAAATTGAAAGAAAATCCGGCGTTTACGAGAGTGTTTAGTACAGTGTGCAACCTTCCTAGAGCTTGATCTATTGAGTCGGCGATTATTAGAACGTCGTCCAAATAAACAACGACATACGAATAAGCGAGGTCGCCTAAGGCCTTGAAAATGGCTCTCTGGAAAACGGCTGGTGCATTTTTCAACCCAAACGGCATCGTCACGTATTCGTATTGACCGTCGGGGGTAACGAACGCAGTATATTCCGTCGAGTTAGGATGAATGGGAATCTGATGAAATCCGCTAGCCATGTCCAGGCTAATGAAGTATCTCGCACTCTGCAATCTCGCGATTTGGTCAGCAATAAGGGGTAAGGGATACCGATCCGCGACCGTATTTTTATTCAGCGCTCGAAAGTCTACACACAATCTGTCTGAGCCGTCCTTCTTCTTCACGAGTATCATAGGGCTCGCGAACGGCGAATTACTAGGTTTTACGATTTGTGCTTTCATTAATTCGTCTATTCTCTCGCGTACTATTCTTCGCTCTTCCTCGCTAAGCCTGTAAGGGCTTCTCTGCACGGTGACGTTGGGATCAATTAGCCGTATTTCCAACTGACCCGTACTGACGCGAGTACGCGGGAAACCCGTAATGAATGATTCTTTAAATTTTTCGAGAACAGAGATTAATCGATCTTTGTCGTTACCGATCACATCAGTGTCAACCTCGTTAATGTTGACCGCATCTTCCGCGACTTTACCACAAGCGTTAACGACCTTTGTTTTACAAATAACGAGGCTATTTTGCGTGATATTTACGTCGAATCCCTGGCTCAAAATCTCGCGACCAATCATGATGTCGTATTTTAGGTAATCGTCGGCAAGGACATGAAAAACTATCTCCAATGTAAGACCGTTAATACAAACAGTGGACAAAATCTGAAGTGTACTCTTAATACAAGTATTCCCGATCCCCCGCATCACTACCACATCGGTTATTCTCTTACCCGAAAATTTCGAGGCTAGGGACTCTTTGATTAACGAACACTCGGCCCCAGAATCAAAGTAAAATGGATACGACTCACCCAGATGGCTTAATCTACCAGCCGGAGCTTCCACTACACAGGAGTCGATCCGGCGTTCGTCAATGGAATCGTAGTTTCTTTTCCGCGATGATGGGCAATTAGGCGCGATATGTCCCTCCTCGTGGCATTTGAAGCAGGTCACCTTCGACGATGCGGCTGGTCGTTTTTCCTTCGGGTTTCGTATATCCTGCTCCTTCCCCGTTTGTATTTGCAGGCGACACTCCGTTCTCTTATGTCCGAGAGCACCACAGCGGTAGCACTTAATCCGAGGAACTGATAGCCTGCTTCGTTTAGCTTCAGGTTCCGTTAGTGAATTTCTTGGCGAAAATGTCGGCTGATCGTTGTAAGGGAGAATCCTCATTTCATCATGAAATTGGTCCTCCGTCCTGATATTATTCGCGAGCGTTAGTCGCCGAAAGCGTCGATCTTGTGAACTCAGCATATAAAGGGCGAAGGCATTGATCACTTCGGGCATCGTTAGATCTTGCAACTTCATCTGCAGCATGGAGCGGAGGCGACTACCGTACGCTCCCGGGGATTCAGTCTCCGACGGTCGTTCTCTGGATATCCTTATTAACGCCGAAGCGGCTGTCTCTCTGCCACCAAAACGCGAAAGAAATTGTTCCTTAAACGTTGGCCAGGTAAGCTTTCCACCGCGCACCATTTGTGAAAGCCAATGCGCAGCAGGACCCCTTAGGGCGCGATTTAGAGCGGAAAGTAACGCACTATCTTGCATCGGGTGGTCTTTCAAAATCAAATCAGCATGAGAGCACCACGCGGATGGATCGGCGCCCGCACCTTCGGGGTCAAAACGTGGTAACGTTACATCCTTAGATTCCGTACTCGGTCTTTGCACCTCCGGTTTGTGCGCTAGCGTCTGAATTAACTCGCGCATAAGGACCATTTGCTCTTGTAGCACTTTAAACGGTTCTGATCCCACTTCTGATGTCGGGTCACGATTCGAATTTTGGGCGCGCGACGACTCTTCATGTGGACTAGCCATCGTTTCACAAAGCCGAGATTTTATTTACACGTATATACAGGTCTATCACTAAGCTTAACAAATAATAAGTACGACTAATAATAAGTCTAACAAACACTAAGCCTAATGAATAATACGATCTACGAATAATTAAATTAAATAGTACTATTAGCAATGTTTGAGTTCAAACGAATCCACGGTCACCGGGATAACTCCTTACTAAGCGAAACTAACTTAGACGCAAATGCGATCGTCGAAAATGCTCGATGTATCACTCTCCAAGGCAATCGCAAGAATGCCAGCCTCGTGGAGATTTTTCTCCCTGTACGATTGCATTTTGTTTTCTATATCCGTTTGGAAGCATCGAGAAGGTTCCAAACGCCGTTGCTAGGCACACTCGTTGGAAGCATCGAGAAAGTTCCAAACGCCGTTGCTAGGCAGTTTTTGCCTGGAGTTTTGATTACTAATACAATGTATGTCCCATTGCATCGGCACCTCCGAGGCAACATCACACGTGGCTCGGCCCGCTCTCGAGGCCGCATGCCGCCACAACCACATTTCTCGGAAAACACATACAACCACTCCAGACCTCCGTTAGATAAAACATCCATCCCGTGACCGTGGCTACGTTCAGCGACCGATTGTCACCTCGAACCCAATCTCGCTTATTACAAATCTTAAGCAATTACAACTATAATAAAGTCTAGGCTAAGGTACTAGAGGATGTTCCCAAAATTTCCAAGGAAAGGCTTCGGCTTTCCTTTCATCTCCGACATATAATTAAAAGTTATTTCTATTTCTGAATTTTCTTTCTGAATATTTCTTTTAAATACTATCTTAAGTAGTTGTTGGTCTACAGTACGAATAAAATATTTTGAATATGTAGTAAAAAATAAACTATCTTTATTTTCACAATGTGGTATATAAAATAAAGTATTTTATCTTTGTATTGTAAATAGTGTTTAAAATGTTTCTTAACGATGAAAATAGATTAAGCAGAAGAAGGTTAATATCAGGATGCAAGAAACCAAAATATTTAGAAATTAAATTCATGTTGTTTTTAACCCTGCTGCCGGGTCTCCGGGTCTCTTTGTTCTTACTGCTCTCCTTTCTTTCTCTAAGAACTTCTGTATTCTTTTGAACGTATAGAGCAAAATTTTATCTGACTCTTGAAACCGACATATTTGAGAAAAAAAAAAAAAAAAAAAAAAAAAACGCGCGATCATAGCAAAATTTAGGGAACGCACTGATACAAAATTATATTATAAGACGGTAATATGACCCGCGTAGGAAAGCTGCAAAAGAAATAGCAGAGAGTGTTATAAATACATTGGAACATTTCAAAGAGAAAATAAGAGTTTGTAGAAATTTCACTAATGCCAAGATTTTCTTTGCGATAATAGAATGTACCGGTTCTTTGCAATGAAAGTTATTATGAAGGATACAGTAACGTACCGCTACATTTCCCCGGTCCTTAGTTAGAAGATAAAATAAAGAAAAACGAATCTTTGTATGCAAAGGTAACTTTCTTCTTCAAACTCTTACCGAATAATTTAGTTAAATGGAAGACCGCAGCAGGGTTAAGTGTGGTTATTCGCAAGTAACAAGCATTATAAAAAGTTTTCATCACTTTGATTACTCCTTTATGGGCAAACATGCAATCCGTTTCTTTTTTTCTTTTTTTTTTTCCATTTATTTAATTTGTACTTTACAATTTGGCTTGGACGCGTTGCCGTTCTTTCCTTGTATTTTTTTTTTTCCTTTTTTTTTTCCTTTTTTTTAGTACTTGCCGATTTCTTCTTTGACCATTGGTATTTTTAGGTCTTGCGTATATCCTCGTTTCTGATATTCCATGGGGCGTTGACTACTGTTCTGAGTATTTTCTAGAAGCGATTCTGGTTTAGTTACCTTATTATCCTGGTTTTGGATATTTTCAATTTACTTTCTATGCTGAGTTTACAGTTTCGACTGTCTCCTTTTTATCCGTATTTTGTCTATAATTGATTTGGTATATGTTGCTTTCATGTAAGTTATGAGTCCAAGTGGAGTCTTAGTATTTAACTTGCTTTGTTTGTGTTATGTGCGTGCCATTCAATCGGATATTAGGTGGTTTCCGCTTTCGTATTGTAAATGTAATGTGGTTAAATTGACTGGGGTTTGCCTTTATCTTGCAGTCATTTTTCTATTTTTCTGATAAGTTCTGGTAGTAATATGTTAAGTTTATGTTGTCTATATGTTAAGTCTATATGTTTAAGTTTATAGTTGGCGAGACTTAAGTTTTGCATGTCTTAAAATCTTACAGATGTCCTTGAAACTTAAATTTTGAATGTTCTCGGAACATCTCTCCCGAAAGTCCTACGAATAATTCTTAAAGTTTATATTTCGAATATTTTACTAATATCCATTTCGTAAATCTAAAGAATTAAATATCAGATGTTCTAAGAACAACGGTTTTGTAGGTTTTACAGATAGAAATATCACTTTACAAATTAAATTAAACATTTACAGATTGAACCACAGATATTGCAAGAACAACCGTTTTCTAGGTTTCACAGTTAAGTTTTGAGTGCTGAAATGTTTTTAGAACATTCATTATAAAAGTACAAGGTTTCCAATTCCATGAATTTTTCCAATTTCCGCAAAGTTTCCATGTTTAGGCTATACACGCACTAGAAATTCTAATTTCAGGAAGTAGTAATGCAATAAATTGTGGCGAAATTGACGCGAAGAATCGGTGTCTAACTATTCATAGTTAGAACAAGATGTTCTGGAAAGATATGCTGCCAGACGAAAGTAAATGATTCCCTATTCAAAAGTAAGTCCAAAATGTACAATGACAATTTTTGATACAAAGTTTTGTTTTCGGAAAAATTGACGCTGAAGTTTCGTCGAGTACGCATGCACTTGAAATTTAACGATATCAATCTGTTATCATAAAATTTCTGCATATCAAGAAACGTGACTTCTTTTAGCTTTAAAACATGCAACAATTTATTTGTACGTCTATGAGAGAGTGATACAATGTATGACAATGGTCGCGTAATGCTAAAACATTGCATTTTCTCGATTATTCGATTATAGATTATTAAAAATAGATTGTCAAGGAAAGTAAAAAATATTGGAAAAATAAAAAAAAAGCCAACACCACACGGAGTTCCCAGGCGGTCACCCATCCAAGTACTATCCGTGCCCAGCGCTCCTTAACTTTCGTGATCGGACGAGAACGAGTGCTTTTTTTTTTTTTGTTTTTTTTTTTGTTTTTTTTTTTTGTTTTTTTTAAAATATGTTGAGGTGATATGTCGTGATAGGGTCGGAAGGAAAACTCAGATTTACTCAACGATAAATGTTTATTCACTGTAATATCAATGAGTACACTTGGCGCAGGACTCGCGATTATATTCGGTTCGCGAATGCGCGGTTATAAGTTCGAGCTTGGATAGCTATGATTCGAGATGCGCTACGAGTGCGGACAATGATTGCACGAGATGTCGAGAGCTTAGGTAATTATTCGACTCGAACCGTGTAAGTATAACGATCGTGATATGTTGACTCGCTGTAATAGACTGACTTTTTTGTCGCGATGCTGCTGCGGAGGAAGACTGCGTTGGGATGTGTCTAAGGATGCGAAGGCATCGGATTCGTTGAGAAAAGCTTTGGTTCGGAAAGTGAGGGAAATGAAATGTACGTTAATGTTTATTGGCTAATTCGTGTTGGTCGTTGGAAAAGGATGCTAGCTGCCCTTGAGTTGAGAGGGTGTCGCTAGCGGGAAGCATCGTACGTGAGAGATAGCAGATTTCTCGCGTGTCCCCGTGGTAGGTGGTCGACTTCGAGACTGATAAACAAAGACTGTTTGTCTCTTTGGAGGACCTTAGCTAAAATAAATCCCAAGATTTATAGCGGTCCTTGGGCTAGCTGGAAATATTCGGTACGAATGTATCGACATCTGGCAATCATCTTGTCCGCAGGTATATAGGGTCTTTGTGTCGTGCGTCACGCGACGTGAACTGTTGGGAAGTTTACTGTCAAGTGCCGCCACAATGTTTATTAAACCCAAGATACAATTTTAAATACATTTTGGTATTGGCAATAAACGGTGAATTTATGTAATGATATCTTAGGCAAAGGTACCGATACGCAACGGTACGACGTAGCCATGCTATAATATGTGTCGGCGCTTTACATTTTTCCTGATTAATATAATTTTTTGGTTTAAGCCGCTGGAGGGAGCGAAGCTTCTATATGATTTTGTTTTTATTTGTTTTTACTGTCCTGAAAACTGGGTCGCAAAACAGGACGCTTCGGTAGTATATTTTTGGGGGCTGTGAAATTTTGGGGAGGGGTGGGATGAGGGGAAGGGGGAGGGGGATGTTAAATAGGTTTCTTTTAAAAGAAAGAGAATTACAATAATTACAATGTTTGCACCTGTGTTGTACGGGGGCAGAATTGAGTTTTATCGGTTCAATGGATTTTCTCTCTTATTTTATTATGGATTCAGTATCCAGCAATATTTTTTTGTATTTTTTCTATGTTTGTCTTTAGTGTCTTTCAGACACTTTTCAGGGCCATGTTGTATCTCCACCTAGTGTCTGCGGTCTGTCCATTTAGGTTTTCTTCGTGAAGTATAGTTTTGATCCCTATTTTTCTTTTTCTTTTTACGTGATAAATTATTGGAATATTATTTTGGTCCTGGAGGTAGTTTTTTTCGTCAAGGTATAGGAAAGCTTCTGGCGGGATGTAGCCTGTTGTCAGAGTGTTTTTGTAATATGCGTCATTTGGAAATAAGCAACTGAAGATTAAACTATTTTCTTTTATCTTTGCCGCTTGCGCGAAGTGGTTTCTTATTAGCTTTAGGATGTGACAGTCTATGCGGTGAACGTTGGCTAGGTCGTATATTATTTTGTTTTTTATATATTTTTTGAATCCGCTGTGTTCGGGGATCTGTAAGTACTCAAGCAAGCCCTGATGCATTTTCTTTCGAATATGCGAATTTTTTCCATTTGGGAGGCTGATATGTTGTACCAGATTGGGCAGCCGTAGGTTATGATCGGTCTGATTAGCGCTTGATAGCATAGAATTTTTACTTTGCTGTCGAGATGTTTGGAGTAGAATAGTTTTTTTATTTTCCAGAATGCTTTATTGGCCTTAGTAAGTTGAATTTCGGTGTGCTGCTTGTAGTTTAATTTATAGTCTATACCTATACTCCTAGGTATTTTACGCAATTTTTGTGTGGTATGAGAGAGGTATTCTCTTTCTATTGGGCCGATTTCACTTGACTTGGGTCTAAACAGTATGGTTTCGCATTTGCTTATTGTTGCGCATTGTTGATTTTTAATTTCCATGCGTGGTAATAGTCGTTTATTTTCTCGAAAAGTTCTTGGAGTTTCGTTTTTATTGTTTTGATTTTGCGGCCTGTTACGTAGATGATTAGGTCATCTGCGAAGGCTATGGAGCGTTTATGGGTGGATGTATTGAGATTAAAGAGATTTAGTAAGTCACTGTTGTAAATACTGAAAAGTAACGGGGAATTTACTGCACCTTGTTGTAGACCGTTCTTTATGGAGAATTCTTTGCTTGATGAGTGTGAACCTTCAGTCATTACGAATGTTCTGCTTGTGATCATGTCCCAAACTATTTTAATCAGGTATTTAGGAAAATTTTTCTTGATCAATTTGTATATGAGACCTGGGATCCAGACTGTGTCGAAAGCTTTTTCGAGGTCTATTAAGCAGGCGGCTACTCGTTGTTTTGCGTTTTAGAGCCCAGCAGATGTCCGACGTAAGTTTGTTTATTGCGTGAATTGTGGAGTGTTTGTGTCGAAAGCCGAATTGGTTCTCTGGTATTATGTCATTTTTTGTGCAGAAGGAGGTTAGGGGGTTAGGTTGTTTATGATTATTTCAAATAATAATTGCTTATGTTGGGGAGGAGACTTATGGGTCGTAGGTTTTCGGGCGATGAGCCGTCTTTATCTTTTTTTGTTATAGCTATCAATTTGGCTTTTTTCCATTTTCTGGGGAAATATGTGTTGTTTAGAGCATTGTTGAAGAGTACTGTGTAGTACCATTTTATTTTGTTCGGTAGGCGCTTGAGTAAAATGTTTGGGATGCCGTCGAAGCCGGAGGATTTTTTGTTGTTTAGTTTGGAGAAGATTGTGTTTAGTTGATTGTAATTTGCGAAGTAGTTTATTTCTGGATCTGGTTGTTTGGGGTTGTCTGCGGTGTTTTCGTTTGAGAATGTGCAGACTGTTTTGTTTAGCGTTTTGTCTTGTTCCATTTCATTTTTGAGTTTGTTTGTTTTGGGCGATGATAATTCTGTTTAGTTGTTCTCGGCCCATGTGTTCGTTTTGCGTATGTATTTTGGAAAAGTGGGTGCCGATGATGTCTAGTTTTTCTATTGTTTTAGGTATTATGAAGTTACCCTCGGCGTCTTTGATGGTGTTGTGTATCGTTATACCTGCTTCTTGGACGAGGGAGGCATTTTCTGGGGGCAATTTGAGAGGTGGGATGGGGTTTTGTTCTTTTGGTCTAAAGATTTGATTTATTTGTGGGAACATGTTGGCTGAGTCGTTTTTGGAGATGTTTTTTATTTTGTTTGTCCAGTAATGGTTTATAGAAATTGCGAATTCTTGTTTCAGTTGCGCTTTTATTCTGTGTAGTAGGAACTTTAGGAATTCTAATTCTTCTCTTTTGTCGTAAGAATAGTAAAATTTTATATTGTTTATTTTGGAGAGTATGTAGCTTTTATCTCGCTGTAGATCTTTTATTTTATTGTTTATATAGGGCTCGCATGAATTTTTTTGTTTTATGATTGGCACGGATTTTTGGAGAGCGATTTGTGTGTGTTTTTCTATTTCGTCTAAGAATGAGTCGATTTGTCTGTTTGTTAGGTTGACGTTGTTGTAGATCTTTAGGTCGCAGTTTTGTTCGAGTGTGTTTTGGAACTTTTTCCAGTCTGTCTTTTTGTAGTTGTACCTGGGTGTCTCGGTCTGGGTTTCGAGCGTTAGGAAGTCAGATGTGTTTTTGTTAATTTGAAATACTAGGGCGTTATGGTCACTGTCATAGGCTAAGGTGTTACTTTACGGTGTTATTTGGACGTAGGTTTTGGAATTTTAGTCGCGCATCTGCTAGGCATATGGTATCTGCTAGGCATAGTCCAGGTATGAGCCTCCTTTTGGGTAAGAGGGTAGCTCGGAGCTGTATAAGTTTGTTTTGTAGTGGATGCTTTTATTGTCTAGCCAGTTTCTAATGAAGTTGCCTCTCGTGTTGTTTATTTCGTTTTTCCAGCTTGTATGTTTCGCGTTAAGGTCTCCTGCTATTATATAGTAGTTTTCCGGTTTGTTGAGCTGCAAGAGTTCGAAAAGATTATTGAATTCGTAGTTAAATTCTTTCTGGTTTCCGTAGGTTGCGTAGGCTGCAGTGATGAATAAATTTTCCTTATTGCTTATTTTTATTTTTATGATCGTTGTTTCTAAGGTTCTGAAACTTATTATCTGTTATTTTATCAATTAGGATCGTTTTGTATTTTATAGGGTTTTTTTTTTTATCTTTTCTTGATCGCTGTTCCTCCTCCTTGACTGGCGTTCGGTCTGTCGTGTCTTATCATGGTGTAGTTTTTGAAGTGTACATTGTGTCTTTTGTTTAGTTTTGTTTCTGAGATGAGTACCATATCGGGGGCTTCTTTATTTATTTATTTATTTATTAGGGTTAGCATACTGTATCTTTTTTGGTTTGAAATTAAAGAGTTGGCATTTATTGCAATTATTTTCAGATGTTTTAGGTTAAATTTATGTGTTTTTTGCTGTGATTGTCGGTTTGGCGTGATTTGGTTATTCGTCGTCTGTACTATTGAAAGTGCTGAAGATGGCGTCGAACCTTTCTTCGTGCGTTGATAGTGTATTTTTTATTTCGTTTAATTGCATTTGTTGTTCTTTTATCGCTTGGAGAATACCTTTTTTAAAGTCTTCGATAACGTTTATAATGTTTAGATGGGGGGAGTTATCGGTTGTGATTGGGCTTTGGCTTGGACGCGGATCTAAGTTTGCCGATTGTGGGAAGATTTTGGTTATTTGATTTAGTGTTGTTTGCTGCTTCACTACGTCAGAGAACTTTAGTTCTGGGACGTATTTGCGGCTTATTCGGGCAATTCGTTGTGTCTTTGCTTCCTTGTCTTTTTTTATTTTATCGGCTAGCTTCTTACGAAGCTCTACGAGTTTGGGGCAACCTTTGTATGACGCGGGGTGTCCGTAGTTTTTACAGTTGACGCAGAATATTTTGTCTTTGGTTACTGCGTTTTCCCTTTTTATTTTGCAGTCGCCTGGGCCATGGGGCTCACTGCATTTAACACAGCGGTAGTTTAGGTTGCAGTTTTGCGCTGTGTGGCCTAGTCGCTGGCATTTGTGGCATTGAGTTATGTCATCCTTTTTTTTTTTTTTTTTATTATTTCTTCCCATTTTATCTTGTAGTAGTTAAAATAGTTTATTTTTAGTAGGTTGCTTGTATTATGTAAATAATACGGGGGATAGCTGTATTATGTAAATTGGGAGCAATATGTTGTTCTCCCTTGATCTTTTTGTCGTGAATCGTGTGACTTTTAATGAATTTTACGTCGTCAATGTGCAAGGCTTGTAGGTCTGTAAGTATTTCTGTTTCGGTGTAGCTATTGTCTAAACCTCTTTTAACAAGTATGTATGGTGTTTCTCTGTTTCGGGTGTATACGTGTAGAAGGTTGTGTTAGCTGAGAGGAGAGTTTGTTTTGCTTTATGGAAATCGGGTAGGTTTTGGAGGTAGAGTGCGTGTTTACCTGCGTGTATTCTTTTAATGTGAAATTGTTTAATGTCCGCTACTTTCTCTATGAGCGTTACGGTGTCCTTGGGGTCTTGTAGGATTATGTTGATGGGTGGCGGCCTGTTGTCTCTTGTGGTGGGTGGGGTGCTCGTACGCTCCTTCGCGGAGCATCCGGTGGGGCGTCCGTCAGGTGCTCGGTCCCCCCTTGGCGGTGTTGGAGGCGCCGGGCCTCCTGGGTTGTACGGTGGGGTGCGTCGCCCCTGCTGCGCCGATTGTTCCGGTGGCGTGGTGGGACCGTGTCTTCCCGTTTTGCCTCGTAATCTTTCGTTTTTCTTTCTTATTTGATCTAGCGTTGAGTTCCAAGTGGAGTAGTTTGATGGTCCCGGTTGTGGATGAGGCTCTGGTTCAGATTGTAATTTCGTTAGCCTTTTCTTCTTGGCTGGGGTGATAATCTACAACTGTGTTTCCTAGGATGTTTGCTAGACTCTTTGCCCTGGCAACCAGGTTAGGTTGTGGGTTGAGTTTCCGCGTCTTTTGAGCGGGGAGTCTTAAGATACTGTTGATTTCCCTGGCTGTTTTATGTGTAATTATTTTTCTCTTGATGGCTTTTTTTATTGGGTCTACGGTGGGTTCCGTTTCGTTGCTCTTGGCTTCGTTATCGGTGGCTTTTATTTTTTTGTACAGTTTTATTTTGTCTTATCTTATTTTATTTTCTTTTTGTTCTTATTTGTATTTATGGAGATGATGTGGATGCAGTATTTTTCACTTTTTTGTCACTATTTTGTCACTTGATCCTTCTACTTTAGTGGATGTTAGTCTACTCCGACGCGCGCTCCGAGGGGTCCGTCCCGCTCGGCGGTCAACAGTCGACTCGACGAGAACGAGTGCACTCAGCGCGGTATGAGCGTTGGCTGAAATTAATAGTTTTCTTATTTGTTTTCCATGGTCAAAAAATAGAATATTTAAAGAAACATAGGTGTGTGCCAAAATGAGAATGATACAATATGCATGATAATGATCGCGTAATGCTAAAACATTTCTCTTTCTCGATGCTTCGATCGTAGATTATTAAAAATAGATTGTCAAGAAAAGTAAAAAAATATTGGAAAAATAAAAAAAAGCCAACACCACACGGAGTTCCCAGGCGGTCACCCATCCAAGTACTATCCGTGCCCGGCGCTGCTTAACTTTCGTGATCGGACGAGAACGAGTGCACTCAGCGCGGTATGAGCGTTGGCTGAAATTAATAGTTTTCTTATTTGTTTTCCATGGTCAAAAAATAGAATATTTAAAGAAACATAGGTGTGTGCCAAAATGAGAATGATACAATATGCATGATAATGATCGCGTAATACTAAAACATTTCATTTTCTCGATTATTCGATTATAGATTGTTAAACATTGTTTGTTAAGGAAGCCGAATTGATTTTTTATTAGGATTACGTTATTTATTTTTTTTTTTTTTTTTTTTTTTTTTTTTTTTTTTTTTTTTTTTGTTCAAAAGGAGACTAGGGGGTTATTTATGATTATTTCGAATATTTTGGTTATGTTGGGTAGGAGACTTATATATCGCAGGTTTGAGGGTGAGAAGCGGTCTTTATTTTCTTTTCTTTTGTGATGGCTGCTAATATTATTAAAGAGCACTGTTTAATATCATTTTATTTTGTTGGTTAACCGTTTGAGCAAAATGTTCGGGACGTCGTCGAAAGCGGATGATTTTTTATTGTTTAATTTAGAGGAAATGATTTTTAGTTGATTATAATTTGTAAAGTAGTTTATTTCTGTGTCTGGTTGTTTGGGGTTGTCCGAGGTGTTTTCATTAGAGAATATGAAGACTGCCTTATTTAGCGATATGTCTCGCTCTATTTTATTTTTCAGTTTATTTGTTTCGGAGATAATAATTCTCGACCCAGGTGATCGTTGTGTGTGTCTGTTTTGGAAAAGTGAGTGCCGATAACGTATAGTTTTTCCGTTGTTTTACATGTTGTGAAATAACTAGACTCCATGTTTTTATCGATGTTCTGTATCGCTATACCTGCATCTTGGAGGAGGGGAGCTTTCTCTGGAGGTAGTTTGAAAGAAGGGATAGAGTTAGATTCTTTTTACCTAAAAGTTTGATTTGTCTGTGGGAACATGCTAGCTGAGTCTTTTTAGACATATTTTTTTTTATTTTATTTATCTTCTCTTTTTGTCGTAAGAATTTTGTTGTACTTTAGATTGTTTATTTTGGATAGTATGATGTAGCTTTTGTCTCGTTGTAGCTCGTTGTTGCTCGCTTTCGCAGTCAAGGCGCTATTTTAGAAGGGTACTCCAATAGCTAAAACGATTCTCTTCAACATTCGTAGCAGTATTTCTAATTTCCTACGCTACGAGTTTCTTGTAAGGATAATTGACGGATTTTAACGGCCCGAGCGGTCGAGCGCCGCCACTCTTACCCAATTACATCGAAGCCTCGCATTCACCCAGGTATCGTTCACGCTCTTCCAGCGAAGGATCTGCCCCGCACTTGGAGCGTATTCACGCAGTAAACGCCATCTTGCGGGCGAATATGCCGCGTGACGATTTTCTTGAAAACCAATCAGCGTGCGTATTTGGGGTCCTCCGTTTCGAGCCTTGTTGGAGTCTAACAACGGTATCGGCAGTCTCGTTCGAGTAGTTTAATCGTGAACATGTAGCAGCGAGTCAGTTTCCGTGCGTTCGAATCGCTAAACGTGGACTAAAGAACCGTTTCAATCTCTTAGCGCTCTTCAAGCGCTCGTGCAGGTGAAATCGTTTCGTCAGTCGCAACGATCAGTGATACTTTTCTGTGCTAGCTTCTTCGATGAGTCAATATCTTGAAGCATTCGTGGACATGGCTGCAAGCGTTGGTGGAGACAGAGTCGTTCCATCAGGCGTGACGATCAGTGGACAGTCCTGTGCGAAATCTTCAATTGTGAACAGTATCTCCAAGCATACGCGAAGGTAAGTATCATTTTAGTGAGCGAACGATTAGTAAACCGTCTCGTGCTGGTCTTTCAATTGCGAGCGGCATCGTCACGCGTGTATCGTTAATCATTCGTATCGTCGTACGATAATTCAGTCGCATTCGTTCAGTCGTACATCGCGTCGCGGCATTCGCTTCAGTTGCTTCCTATCGCATAATCGTCCGCAGTAAGTATTCCTAAATTTCGTCTTAATCGTCGAAAACAATTTGAAACTTTCTCATTGTTTGTTCTTTTTTTCCTTTTTTTTTTCTTTTTTTTTTTTTTTTTTTCCCAGTTTTAACTTCGTCAATTGTTCTTCGCGCATTGAGTCATTACTCTCCCTCGTAAATCTGTCACCCAAGATTAATTCGACGGGGAACGAGTTACAGAGCGCGGTATCGTCCGATATCAGAGACACGCGCGCATGTTAGACATATCGTTGTTTCTTTAACCGATTGAGTACCAAGCAGCGTGATCGCGGTGTTTAGATTTTATGTCGAAAAGTCCCAGTACATTTGAACGCTACGGACGACTGACGGTATTTTGTGTATTTCATTGTTATCTTAATAATTTTTATTGAACAAAATTTGGAATATTTATAAACTAATAGTACGCATATATAAAAATATAGATGTATTTCATAAAAATAACACATATGACGAGCGCTATTGTGCCGCTTGTTTCTCTCGCAATCGATTAAGAGGTTATCCTGCCGTTCCGGACTTTTCCACTGTCACGTAAAATAACAAAATAAAAAAGAAATTTGAGGTGAAAAATAAAAAAAGAAAACTTTATTTTTTTTTCTTTCTAACAACAATACACTTTACAATCTACTTCCGAACTCTAGGCGTGACTTTCTAAGACTGACTCTTATGATTTTACTTTCGATCGGATCCGATTACTTTCTTTTGTCATCCCTCAACATCCCCACCGTCCATGCATTTGCTAGGCGTCCGCGATCGTTGCCACGTGCTCTTTCTTCTAGAACCTTCGGTGGAAGGACCGTTCGGATGTTGATGGTTCATTAGGCACTTCAGCGATATACATTGTCGCCGAGTGCCGCCACATCTTTATCTCTATCGTCAGTCCGTCGGATTTGAAGTATGCCGATCGTCACACGACCGTGGTTTTTCAAAGACCCCTGGGACTCGAACGGTTAAATTATGTCAATATTATCAGCAAATAATTATTTTTCTATTTACTCTATATGATTTTCGAAACATTGAAAGATCACTATTACTCGACTACTTCAATATTGATTACGATACTTTTTTAATTGCGGTTAAATTTGTCACTACTGGTGTGAGAGACTGTAAAATTGATTCGAAATAGTATTTTACAGAGACTGATGAAACCGATGAGTCTATATATGTCGGGTCACGATTCGAATTTTGGGCGCGCGACGACTCTTCATGTGGACTAGCCATCGTTTCACAAAGCCGAGATTTTATTTACACGTATATACAGGTCTATCACTAAGCTTAACAAATAATAAGTACGACTAATAATAAGTCTAACAAACACTAAGCCTAATGAATAATACGATCTACGAATAATTAAATTAAATAGTACTATTAGCAATGTTTGAGTTCAAACGAATCCACGGTCACCGGGATAACTCCTTACTAAGCGAAACTAACTTAGACGCAAATGCGATCGTCGAAAATGCTCGATGTATCACTCTCCAAGGCAATCGCAAGAATGCCAGCCTCGTGGAGATTTTTCTCCCTGTACGATTGCATTTTGTTTTCTATATCCGTTTGGAAGCATCGAGAAGGTTCCAAACGCCGTTGCTAGGCACACTCGTTGGAAGCATCGAGAAAGTTCCAAACGCCGTTGCTAGGCAGTTTTTGCCTGGAGTTTTGATTACTAATACAATGTATGTCCCATTGCATCGGCACCTCCGAGGCAACATCACACGTGGCTCGGCCCGCTCTCGAGGCCGCATGCCGCCACAACCACATTTCTCGGAAAACACATACAACCACTCCAGACCTCCGTTAGATAAAACATCCATCCCGTGACCGTGGCTACGTTCAGCGACCGATTGTCACCTCGAACCCAATCTCGCTTATTACAAATCTTAAGCAATTACAACTATAATAAAGTCTAGGCTAAGGTACTAGAGGATGTTCCCAAAATTTCCAAGGAAAGGCTTCGGCTTTCCTTTCATCTCCGACATATAATTAAAAGTTATTTCTATTTCTGAATTTTCTTTCTGAATATTTCTTTTAAATACTATCTTAAGTAGTTGTTGGTCTACAGTACGAATAAAATATTTTGAATATGTAGTAAAAAATAAACTATCTTTATTTTCACAATGTGGTATATAAAATAAAGTATTTTATCTTTGTATTGTAAATAGTGTTTAAAATGTTTCTTAACGATGAAAATAGATTAAGCAGAAGAAGGTTAATATCAGGATGCAAGAAACCAAAATATTTAGAAATTAAATTCATGTTGTTTTTAACCCTGCTGCCGGGTCTCCGGGTCTCTTTGTTCTTACTGCTCTCCTTTCTTTCTCTAAGAACTTCTGTATTCTTTTGAACGTATAGAGCAAAATTTTATCTGACTCTTGAAACCGACATATTTGAGAAAAAAAAAAAAAAAAAAAAAAAAACGCGCGATCATAGCAAAATTTAGGGAACGCACTGATACAAAATTATATTATAAGACGGTAATATGACCCGCGTAGGAAAGCTGCAAAAGAAATAGCAGAGAGTGTTATAAATACATTGGAACATTTCAAAGAGAAAATAAGAGTTTGTAGAAATTTCACTAATGCCAAGATTTTCTTTGCGATAATAGAATGTACCGGTTCTTTGCAATGAAAGTTATTATGAAGGATACAGTAACGTACCGCTACATTTCCCCGGTCCTTAGTTAGAAGATAAAATAAAGAAAAACGAATCTTTGTATGCAAAGGTAACTTTCTTCTTCAAACTCTTACCGAATAATTTAGTTAAATGGAAGACCGCAGCAGGGTTAAGTGTGGTTATTCGCAAGTAACAAGCATTATAAAAAGTTTTCATCACTTTGATTACTCCTTTATGGGCAAACATGCAATCCGTTTCTTTTTTTCTTTTTTTTTTCCATTTATTTAATTTGTACTTTACAATTTGGCTTGGACGCGTTGCCGTTCTTTCCTTGTATTTTTTTTTTCCTTTTTTTTTTCCTTTTTTTTAGTACTTGCCGATTTCTTCTTTGACCATTGGTATTTTTAGGTCTTGCGTATATCCTCGTTTCTGATATTCCATGGGGCGTTGACTACTGTTCTGAGTATTTTCTAGAAGCGATTCTGGTTTAGTTACCTTATTATCCTGGTTTTGGATATTTTCAATTTACTTTCTATGCTGAGTTTACAGTTTCGACTGTCTCCTTTTTATCCGTATTTTGTCTATAATTGATTTGGTATATGTTGCTTTCATGTAAGTTATGAGTCCAAGTGGAGTCTTAGTATTTAACTTGCTTTGTTTGTGTTATGTGCGTGCCATTCAATCGGATATTAGGTGGTTTCCGCTTTCGTATTGTAAATGTAATGTGGTTAAATTGACTGGGGTTTGCCTTTATCTTGCAGTCATTTTTCTATTTTTCTGATAAGTTCTGGTAGTAATATGTTAAGTTTATGTTGTCTATATGTTAAGTCTATATGTTTAAGTTTATAGTTGGCGAGACTTAAGTTTTGCATGTCTTAAAATCTTACAGATGTCCTTGAAACTTAAATTTTGAATGTTCTCGGAACATCTCTCCCGAAAGTCCTACGAATAATTCTTAAAGTTTATATTTCGAATATTTTACTAATATCCATTTCGTAAATCTAAAGAATTAAATATCAGATGTTCTAAGAACAACGGTTTTGTAGGTTTTACAGATAGAAATATCACTTTACAAATTAAATTAAACATTTACAGATTGAACCACAGATATTGCAAGAACAACCGTTTTCTAGGTTTCACAGTTAAGTTTTGAGTGCTGAAATGTTTTTAGAACATTCATTATAAAAGTACAAGGTTTCCAATTCCATGAATTTTTCCAATTTCCGCAAAGTTTCCATGTTTAGGCTATACACGCACTAGAAATTCTAATTTCAGGAAGTAGTAATGCAATAAATTGTGGCGAAATTGACGCGAAGAATCGGTGTCTAACTATTCATAGTTAGAACAAGATGTTCTGGAAAGATATGCTGCCAGACGAAAGTAAATGATTCCCTATTCAAAAGTAAGTCCAAAATGTACAATGACAATTTTTGATACAAAGTTTTGTTTTCGGAAAAATTGACGCTGAAGTTTCGTCGAGTACGCATGCACTTGAAATTTAACGATATCAATCTGTTATCATAAAATTTCTGCATATCAAGAAACGTGACTTCTTTTAGCTTTAAAACATGCAACAATTTATTTGTACGTCTATGAGAGAGTGATACAATGTATGACAATGGTCGCGTAATGCTAAAACATTGCATTTTCTCGATTATTCGATTATAGATTATTAAAAATAGATTGTCAAGGAAAGTAAAAAATATTGGAAAAATAAAAAAAAAGCCAACACCACACGGAGTTCCCAGGCGGTCACCCATCCAAGTACTATCCGTGCCCAGCG